>NC_034599.1:52307543-52310043 GCF_900095145.1 Mus pahari | reverse complement strand
ACACAAGACCTGCAACTTGAGTTTGATGCTTAGAACCTATGTAAAAGTGGAAAGAAAAAAAACTATTAAACCTAAGAATGGCAAGGAGAAAAGACCAAACCCATGATTGTCCAACAAAAGGGTTTAATGTATTTTGGGGTTCACCCAGGACTGGTCAGCTGGCTGTCTCCCCCTAAGTTAGGAATTGAGAGAGCAGCCTCTGCTGGCCTCTTGAGGGTCTTTTTATAGGAGAAATAGTGTGTTCACAGGGTCAAGAGAGTTGGCTGTTATACATTGTTAGAAAGATACAATGAAAGGGAAGGAGCATGGGTGAGGATATACGTCCTGTGAGTGGGGGTGCAAGCAGCTCACATCAGATGTAAGAAACAGAGACTTTTTTCCCCTTTTTCTTAAAATTTAATTTGTCATACATAAGGTTTTTATATACAATCAGTGTGTACTGTAACGGTTTTTTATATTAAAGTCAATCAAGTTCATCTAAAATGTTAACCTGGCTGCATAGCACATTTGACATTATTGCCCACATGAAAGGGAAAACAAATGGATTTACAAGAACGTTTGACTGTGTTGGATTTTTTAAGTGTTCATACACCTACCCTTGTAAACCAGATGCATCCAGGAACTCTCCCAGAGCATCAAGTTTATGTCTTACATGTAATCCTCGCCACGTCTGTAAAACTACAAATACAATATTGACTTTAAAAAGGAGGGGCAAAACATGTATCTAATAAAAATATTCAATATAAAAAGGACTAAAAGAAATAAGTGGCCCCTTTCCCCATTTTTACATTCTAAACAATGATTCCATCAAGACAAATCATTAAAAAGTGTTATTACACTGATTTTTTTTTTTTTAATAAGAAGGCCTGAGTTGGTAGGGAAAGGAACAGTCAAAAGAAGCCTGAGAAGGACAAGGAAGGAGAGCTCATTTAATCCATTTACAATAATTTACAGCCAGCTTCTTCTGTAAAAAGGCATAATAATAATCACAGACAGGAAATTCCCAGCTATATTACAAATTTAAGTACAGGATTTAAATATTCAAGCTTGTGATGGGAGCGGCAAGGTGGTCGCAGTGTACAATGTAAATAAGTAGCTTTGGAAAGTGAACAAAGTCCTTGAGTGATTTTTCTTTATTAAGAAAAGACCGACCGGGCGTGGTGGCGCACGCCTTTAATCCCAGCACTTGGGAGGCAGAGGCAGGCGGATTTCTGAGTTCGAGGCCAGCCTGGTCTACAGAGTGACCCTGCCAAAAAAAAAAAAAAAAAAAAAAAAAAAAAAAAAAAAAAAGAAAAGAAAAGACTGAAACAGAGACTTTTAAACTACAAACATAAACCTTAACCTGCACAGGACAAACAGAAACTTATTCTTTTTTTTTTTTTTTAAAGATTTATTTATTTATTATATGTGAGTACACTGTAGCTGTCTTCAGACACAGAAGAGGGCATCAGATCTCATTACAGATGGTTGTGAGCCACCATGTGGTTGCTGGGATTTGAACTCTGGACCTTTAGAAGAGCAGTCGGTGCTCTTACTCACTGAACCAGCTCACCAGCCCCAGAAACTTATTCTTACCTGTCTTTACTGCAAACAGAACCTGTTACCTGTTAGGTCTATTTTTCCTATTCTTGTCTCCTATTACCATAGAACCTCTAACCTCTCCTGTAACAGGCTTGCAGACCTTAGCACAAATGCCATGTTAGAGGCACCATTTTGACCTTAAAATTCCACATGTAGGCCCCAAAATGAAACAAAAACCCAGTCCATCAAAGACCCAGTCCATAGTTCCAGGCAAGTCCCTAAATACACTAATCTTGCCTTTTGGCTCCTGTAGTTCTGCATCTTGCTAACTGAAGTATGACAACCAGGATGTGGGTTTTGTGCATAAAAGACAGAGGCTTGGGGTTGCATGATTTGGGCAAGTTCCCCATGTAGCCGCCAGCCATCAATAAAGACTTTCTGTGTCTATGTAGTGGTCTCTGGAGGGACATACCTTGTAATACAACATATGTATGTGCTGTAGCACGTACACACAATAACAACAACAACAACAATAATAAAGGTTAAATAAATAGTTTATCTGCTCTTTGTCCAGACATTCTTAAGAATGACTTGGTAGTAAGTTAATGCAAGGGAAAGCAGGGAGAAGACTTGGTGGAGTCAAGAGGAGATTTTCATCAAGGTCTTTGGAGTAGAAATGGGCCAATTGTACTTGTCACATAACTTCCCTGACTGTTCCTAATAAGCCATTGAGGTCTCTGGCCTCAAGGAACTTAACATGTAGGAAGAAGATTAAAAGTTGGCCTGGACACATGCTCCACTATGTTCATAGCAGCCTTATTTATAATAGCAGAAGCTGGAAAGAACCCAGATGTCCCTGTACTGGATAGCTTTGTGTCAACTTGACATAGCTGGAGTTATCACAGAGAAAGGAGCTTCAGTTGGGGAAATGCCTCCATGAGATCCAGCTGTAAGGCATTTTCTCAATTAGTGATCAAGG
>NC_034599.1:52300297-52306613 GCF_900095145.1 Mus pahari | reverse complement strand
AAAAAAAAAAAAAAAAAAAAAGAAAAGAAAAAGAAAAAAAGAAAAAAAGAAAAGAAAGAACAAACAGAACAGGAAGAAAGAAAAATAAAAAAGGACAAGCAACAACAGAACAGAGACTAAAACGCAGCATTTTTGTGGCAAGTTGGGGTAAGAGAGAAGGAACTTAACGGCAATTTTGTGTTGGAACCAGATTTATTCACAGGCTAGGCTATACCTGTTAATAATGCTTTGCTACCTGTACTTTTTCTTTCTCCTGACAGGACTGTGTCCTTGTGTTCACAGGAATTTTGGTGTTAGGAAAACAGATCAGGACACAGAAGTGGGAAGGTGGGAAGAAAACGGAAACAGGCCTTGTTGTTTGGGTTTGCCCGGGTCTCTTTTGTTGTGGCAAATTCTGGCTGTAGGTAAAGGGGTAATAAGTTAAAGCAAGGAATAAAGAAACTAGGCTCTTATGTTAGCTATGTAAGAGCTGAGAGGGGCCTGTGTGCCATGGGTAGTCTCAGGCAGGATGATGGCCACGGGCTTGACATAAAATAGGAGCCTGTAGATGGGTAGGGAATGAAGGAATTTTTAAGAAGCGTTGCTGAGAATTGTGGGTTGGACTCACTTTATATTCTCCCTTGGGTGGTGTGTGGTTTTAGATGCACAGGACTGAGCCATGTGGAGCCCCAGATTAGACAGGTGTCGTGTGTGGTCTGCGTGACTAAGGGTTTCCCTGATCTTACTTGACTGCCTTCACAGTGCAGCTCCAGACAGTCAGGGGGCACATAGAACTCCGTCTTAGGGCGAGAAACTGAGCGTATGTCCTTCTGGTTGTGTGGGCTTCTCTTCCAGCTTTGCAACCATCTCCCAGCATGCCCTTGCAAAGGAGACCTGCCCCTTAGCATTCTCCTGGTATCAGCCGGAGCATTCCTTTTCCTGGCACGTGGACACCTCTAGACACCTGCTTTTCCAGTCTTGATTTAACAGCTCCTTCACTGCATTTCCTCCCATAGCTTCCTTCACAAATGTAGTGTAGTTCTGAGGTCAGCCTCAAACACCAAAGTGCACACTTTGAAACGAAGCATCTTGGAGTCAGACCCCAGTGAGAGGCAGGCTGTGTATCCTGAGAGCTTTCCAATGGAATGAACAGTCCCTGATAATCTAGCCAGGCTTGGTACCACCCGGGGTAAAGCAAAGGCACTTAAAGGTCGGGCCAAGGGAACTACCCATCGTCTCATAGCAAAAGAATGCTGGTAGCAGGTGGGTGTGAGGGCAGCCATCCAGTGGGAAATCTGAGCCTTTGGGAGATGCACAGCTGTTGCAGGTGTGATCTGGAAGCTTGCCACCCCTTGCTGCCATGGACTGTTCTTGAGGTGGCTTCTTATCTGCTGAGATTAGGTGGTGACCTTTTACCTGCTGGCCCAGATAGTAGGCCCCTGGGTACCGGAGGCACAGCAGATTCCCTTCTGTCCCTCAAGATTCCTAGAAGAAGGAGAGTTTCAAAGATGTCTTCCACCTAGGTGGTCTCAAAAGTGAGGGCTAAGGGATTTCCAGCTGCCTTGGTGGGCAGAAACTTATAGACACACTCAAGGAAGATGAAGCAAGGGCACCTCAGGGCATGCAATGTGAGTTAAGAACCAAAATCATTTCTTGCTCTTGTACTTTGGAGAGATCATGGTTAAGTCTGAGATTGGGATCTCACATGTCACTTGGATCTATTGAGAAATCGTTCTCTCTGGCGTCAGAAGCAGAGCTATGGTGAGGAACCTGGCGGGATGGGGACAAAGGGGAGAAAGTACTGGAAGGGAGCTCAGGCTTATCTGGTACCTGGCCTACGGCAAATGTTTGCTTCTGCCTCCTATCTGTCCTTCAAGGTAAGCACTGTTAACCCCATTTTTACAGGTAAGAATCTGAGGTTCTCAAAGGGAAGTGTACACCCCAGCAGTCTCTCCCTGCTGAGAATGGAGATGGCCTGAGTCATCTTTTACCAGGAAAGGACCTATCCAGCTGACTCAGAGTAAAATCTCTGAATCATCTGACTTTTGTCTCCTGATTTCCCAGGAATCATAAGTCTGCCATGTGGCATGGTGGGAAGAAATCAGGATATATATATATATATATATATATATATATATATATATATATATATATATATATATATATTCCTAGTTCGGCCAAATGGTAACTAAATTACTTTCATTTTCTTTCTTTCTTTCTTTCTTTCTTTCTTTCTTTCTTTCTTTCTTTCTTTCTTTCTTTCTTTCCTTCTTTCTTTTTTAAGATTTACTTATTTATTATATGTAAATACACAGTAGCTGTCTTTAGACACCTCAGAAGAGGGCATCAGATCTCATTACAGGTGGTTGTGAGCCACTATGTGGTTACTAGGATTTGAACTCAGGACCTTTGGAAAAACAGTCAGTGCCCTTAACTGCTGAGCCATCTCTTTAGCCCACTAAATTGCTTTCTATGAGCAATTTCAGGGTTTTGTTTGTTTGTTTGTTTGTTTGCTTTAAATTTATTTGGGATGCAGGGAAAGTAGGCAGTGGATTGTGGATCTGAACATAGTAACAGAAACATAATATAGACCTGGCCAGCCACAGGGGAAGGGGGAATGGTGGTAGTTAGTGCTCACATAGGCTGGGCCTGAGCTGAATAGGGTCACCACAGACTTTATTGTCAGTCAGGGCTGGAGAGGAACATGGTAGTAAAGGACACCCATCTTCAACAGGCTAATCAAAGGGACAAGTAACAACAGAGAACTGTGGCCACATTGAGAAAAACAAAGAGGTCGGTGACATCTACCAACTCTGTCTTTTGTTCTGAGACAGGAAGCTATAGCACCTCATAGTAAAACAGTGGGAGGCTAGATAAAGTAGCCTTTTTTTTCTATCTCAGCAAGAATTGTGAGGCTCTTAACTGAAGTCTCTGGAAGAAAAGGGAAGAGAAGCCTGTCTCTGCTCTTTGTTCTCAGCACTTGTATGACTTTCAGCGTGTATGATCACATGGTAAAAAGTTCACTACGAGTTTGCACATACATTCAGGTCATAAATTGAATAAGAGGTTTGTAACAGAGAATGTCTACATGCATATCCACTAGGAGAAATTATCTGGCTAAACATTAATCATTTGTTACTAGCTTACAGATTCATGGAGAGTTAAAAACTATAACTAAGTTGTCCTTGAAGTTTTGATAGATAAACCCAGTCAATATTTTATCTCCTGTCCTTGCACCTGTGATATATATCTTTATCTCCTTCTTTATGACCTTCAGTTAATGGTTTTTATAACCCCTTGGAATGTGCTTTAGGGTTTAGAAGTTTGTTTGTTATCTCAGAAGCAACTAAGCCATTCATTCTGTTATAAAAGGGGTTTGAATGTCTTTGTCTGTGTCACCATTCAGAAGCAGTGGTGAACCTAGCATGCTGGTTGTTTCTGTAGAATAAACACTCTTTGTTCTTGCATACTATTTGAGTCTGTTGTCTTCTTTCAGTGGTTTTCAAATCCTAACAGCAGGTGTGTATAACTCAGCAGTCCTGGTCAGGGCACAGTCCCATCCATGTTGGCCCATCTTTGACTATGCTCCAGTCTTTTCTGCAAGGCAGTCTGATTGTGCTGCCAGACTGTGCAGCCTCTTTCTCGATGAGACAAGTTTTCCTTTGGGTGGCATCAGGCTTCAGCCTTTCTCTTCTGGTAAATTCCAATTTCTCTTTCTTTCTTTCTTTCTTTCTTTCTTTCTTTCTTTCTTTCTTTCTTTCTTAGATTTATTTATTTATTATGTGTAAGTACACTGTAGCTGTCTTCAGACACTCCAGAAGAGGGTGTCAGATCTTGAGATGGTTGTGAGCCACCATGTGGTTGCTGGGATTTGAACTCAAGACCTTCAGAAGAACAGTTGGTGCTCTTAACCACGGAGCCATCTCTTCAGCCCCCAATTCCAATTTCTTTCTTTCTTTTTTGTTTGTTTGTTTGTTTGTTTTCCCAGGAATCATAAGGCTGTCCTGGAACTCACTTTGTAGACCAGGCTGGCCTCGAACTCAGACATCCGCCTGCCTCTGCCTCCCAAGTGCTGGGATTAAAGGCGTGCACCACCACGCCCAGCTAAATGCTTTCTTTCTTGAGAGGTACCTTGGTTATTGTGTCTCTTCACAGCAATAGAACAGTGACTAAAACAAGCATTTGAGTTTTCTGGAGAGGACTACTGTTTTTGTGTGGCTATGATGGGTGAGCTCTAAGAGTACAGGGCCTTTTAGAGACTTAGAGACATCCCGGGATAGCTTCTTGCTGCTGAGATGCCTTTCCTGCCACTATTCCATAGCCTAAGGATTCCTGGGCTTCAGCCCACTCTATTGGCCAGATTTTCTGCAGATCAACATGAAGATGTACTTCCATGTAATAATGCTATGTAAACAAACTGATGATTTCATAATTCCTGACCATGATTTTATAGACCTTCTAAACTGATACAAGTAATCTCTAGCCCCCTATAGAATAAAGGCTGAAAATAGAGATCTGTAAGCCATCATGTGTCACAGGCTAATTGCACTAGGAAAAGAAAGCAGGCTTGAGACAAATTTATGATCAAGGAAAACATTCCTTCTAGGTTAGGTGTGACTTTTAACTAAAGGTCATAAATTGGGAATAGACAATTTATTGTAGGTGCAGTGACAGAAAATAAAATATTGACTAGTCTATATAAGACTTCAAACTAATGAGACGCTGGGCAGATGATTTGTCTCCTAACAAAAAAATGTGCTAACTTGTGACATAAAATTTATTGCTTTGAACTTATAATGAACTTATGGAGGGTTAGTGACAGATAATGAATATTTATTCAGATACTAGTCTTAATGGAAAGACATGTAAAAATTCTATTGTAACTCCTAAAACCTTATCAATCTATGACATGAATTATTGCCTTAAGCTTACTATGAAATTATTGGAATGCAAAAGTGTTTAGAAAATCATGTAATCAATCATTCTGCTGTAATGGTTCTACCTGATAGTTGTATGAGGTAATTTTTTAGAGAAAGTATAAAAACTAAGAACCACAATAAAATGATGAGGTGGCTTTCTTCAGCTTCATACAGCATGTGTGTCTCTGGTCTTTCTTTTTTCTCTTCTCTTCTTTTTTCTTTTCTTTTCTTTTCTTTTCTTTTCTTTTCTTTTCTTTTCTCTCCTCTCTTCCTTTTCTTTTTCTTTTCTTTTCTTTTCTTTTCTTTTCTCTCTGGTTCACAAAGAGTTAGTGAACTCTCTGGCTTAAGTACTCCCCATCAAGGGGTACTTAAACCAGAGAGAAAAGAGACAAATAACTAAGACTTTTTTTTCTGCTGCTAACAGAAGTTTACTGCCAGAAGGCATCAACTTTTGGCTATAGAATAGCAAAGAGTTAAAGAAAGAGAAAATTTACCAATAGCAATTGCAACTTCAAACCCTGTAACTGCCAATGCCACCCATCACTGCCTACCTCAGTCTACCTGGATGCCGGGCTGGTCACTGGCACTTGCCAGAGGTTAGTAGTGACTACTCCATATGGATGACCCAGGGTTTACCCTGTGTTAGTTCTCAGGCTGATTAGGCCACCGTTTAAGTTTAGGAGGCCCTGTCCACATCTCTAACCCTCCAGCTCTGCACTGCCCTGCTAGTGCACTCCACATCACAAATTCTTCTCTAGGACACTTTTCCTTCTATGGGTTGAACTTTGCCTCCAGGATATTCTTCAGAGGTGAGACTAGAGTCTTATCCCCAGGGCGGCTCATACAATTTAGTTTGTGTTTATTCTTTAGCAAGATGGCTCCCCTGTAAATGTTGGGTAGCAAGGTCTCCAGAGGATCACGACCCTTCCAGTGAAGTTTGAGCCAGAAGGGAAAAATGGCTTCCCATGCCATGGAAGCTATGGTACTGCTAATGTACCCAGTGTATTAGCAAAGCTTGTGTCTATGTGTTCATGGGAGGAGAAGATGGTCTCACTGGCTTCTTGGGTCTCTTCATGGCCTCCAGGCCTTGCCTCACAGGGCTTGTTCACTGTTTCTTCCTCACCCACTGTACTCTTCCACTCACAACTTCTCTTCCAGCTCCTCCAGCTAGCCTTGTTCCCACCTTTGCACATAGCACAGTATTGACTGGAAATGTCCTCTTCACACATAGGACTGGAGTTCATCTGTTACCCTGTGAGGTGAGTCCTTTTACCAGTTACTTTCCCAGTGAATAAACTGAAGCTGGGAGAGGTGAGGCCACACACTAGGTCCAGTCTTAAACCAGATAGAGTTCTTGGGTGTGACATGCTGTTTAGGTAGTCCTCAACACACACACACACATACACACACACACACAC
>NC_034599.1:52231038-52300272 GCF_900095145.1 Mus pahari | reverse complement strand
ACACACACACACACACACACACACACACACACACACACACAGAGTTCTTTCCTGCCCTTATTCCTTTCTTAGCTAATGCTATAGCTCTTTTAGAATTGTCCTAATTAGTTTTTATTGTCAACTAGAGACAACCAAGAATCATCCAGAAAGAGGGAGTTTTTATTGAGGGATTACCAGCTCAGATTAGCCTGTGGCCTTGTATGTAGGATACAGTCTTGGCTGCAGATTGGAGTAGAAGGGCCCCACTCATTGTGGATGGTGCCAGCCCTGGGCTGGCTGTGCTGGAAAGTATAAGAAAGCTTGAGGAGCAAGAGCCAGAGCAGTGAATCATGTTCTTCCAAGATTTCTGCTCTGAGTGCCTGCCTTGTGTTCTTGCCCTGACTTCCCTCAGTGACAAACTGTGATCTGAAAGTGTGAGTGAGATGGTGTAAACCATTTCTTCCCCAAGCTGCCTTTGGTCATGGTGTTTATCACAGCAACAGAAAACAAACTGGGACAGAACACCCTCAGGAGGTGCCCTGCAGGCCTTGGCAGCCTGGGATCACTCACCTCTATCCAAGAATATCCTCCACATTCTACTTCCCTGGGCCAGCTGCTCTGTCTACTTCACAGAGCTGAAAGTGTTTGAAGCAGTGCTGGGCCTTGGTCCAGAGCCAAGTCTCGAACACAAAGTTTGAACTATTAGTGAATGTGCAGAGGTTACATAGGAGAGCTATGGGCGTTGCCTGGACTTTGTATCATATACTCGCATCCAAAAATTCTGCTCCAAACAGTTTATTAATCTTCATTCATTAAACATGACCAACCTTTGATTATGAAGCTCTGGCTTGTGGAAATCTCAGGTTATTGTACTTGTATGAGGTACCCTAGGCAATCTGATCACTTCTGAAATCAGGAACCTTCCTTCCCTTGCGATACTGTAGTGCACTTGTAGGAATATTTTAAAGGGACATGTGGACCACACCCTTATGCTATTCAGGTATTGAAATAATGGACTCCAAGAAATTGGAATTGTTCTAGGAGTCCCAAGCTGGGAGAAGGAAACAACTGAAGACTGATGTCAGTCAAAGGAGGGAACTTGTCTTCTTCAAAGAGATTTCCTGAAGTCTGACAATGTGTCACACCACCTTATGGGAGAGACTGGAGCTGAGATAATGGTGACAGGTGGGACCACACCAGACTGGGACTGCTAGCTATTCTTCCTCTTCTGCATCCATCTCCTTCTCCTCTTTCTGCTTGTGTGTGTGATGTGTGTGAGGTGTGTATATGTGTAGGAGTATGTATATGTGTGTGATATGTTTGTAGATATGTGTGTTTGTATGTGTATATGTGTATATGTATGTGTGTGATATGCATATGTGTAGCTTGTATATGTGTATGTAATTTGTTATGTGATATGTGTATATGATACATGTGATATGTGTATGTATGTGATGTGTGTATGACTATGTGTATATATATATATGTGCATGTGTATAATGTGTGTATGTGTAGATAGTAATGTGTATATGTGTGTGGTGTGTATATGTGTGTAATTTGTCTGTGATGTGATATATGTATATGTGATATGTGTGATATATGTGTGATATGTGTGCATGTGTATATGTGCTGTATGCAACATGTATATGGGTATTTATATGTCTGTGATATGTGTGTGGGTATGTATTTGTGTGTGGGTATTGTGTGGGTATGTGTGATAAGTATGTGTGCATATGATATATGTATGACATATCAGTGGGTATGTGTGTGTGTGTGTGTGCATGTAGGTGTATATGTTATGTGTGTGATGTTGTATAAGTATGTGTGTGTTTGTGTATATGTGTGATGTGTATGTGTGAGTTTGGGCACATATACATTTCTGTGAAAATAAGAGGACAACTTCTGGTGTTGATCCTAACTTAGTTGAGATGAGGTCTCTTATTATTTGCTGCTGGCTGCAAGCTACCAGGGTTCTCAGATCCCTCCTCTCATGGTGGTTAGAGCACTGGGCTACAGATATGCACAGGCTCTGAGTTTTGGACTCAGGCTTTTATACTTGGAAAAGCTCGTTACCCACTGAGCCATCTCCTCAGCCCAGTTATACACTTGGCTGGCCCCCTTTCTACACCTGAGCCTAAAATGAACTCCAAAGATGGGCCTGGCCGCACTGCTGGGTTTCCTTTTGTTCTTTCAGTTCCTTCCTGTCTATCACCATGGAAGGATGGAGGCACAGCTACATGCTGTTGCCCACAGCAACCTGAGAAGTTCCAATTTGCCTTAGGGACCTCCACTCAAGCAAACCCAGTATTCTTGTCTTTACCACAGGGGGGGAAAATGTCAGGATAAATCAGTATGAAGAGGCAGAGTTGGAGTTTATTAAGAGATTACAACACAGATTTTTAAGCATGATGGTTAAGAAAGAGGTCCCCAGGAGAAGACAGGACATACCTGTGTGTGGTTGTGGGCTCCTCGAAGGAGAGCTGAGCTTAGGCGTGTTTATACTGACTATGTAGGATCCTGAGCCTTTCTAGATTACTGATCAGAAATTGTGATTTACAACAAGGTTTAAAGATTTTCCTTTTGTAAACAAAAGGTAGATTTATGAGGGGTGCTGTTTCTATTTAGGATAAGAAGCAAGTGTCATAAAACCCAGAATTGTAGATTATTTTAGCCCTAGATGAGCACATTTGATTTATTGTCTTTGACATCTTTGATTGTACTGTCTTTCAGAAGAACATGCATTGTCTCAGAGGGGATTTTGGCTTAATCAGTAGTGTCTGAAGTTTCTTGATGCCGTTAGAAGGGTAGCCAAACCAGATGGCAGAGTAGAAGAGGCGTTTTACAAAATTATTCTTATTTTATGTGCATGAGTGCTTTGCCTGCATGTATGAATGTGTACCGTCTGTGTGCCTGGTGCCTGCTGAGACTGGAAAAGGGCATCAGATCCCTGGACCTGGAGCTACAGATGGTTGCGTGCTGACATGTGGGTGCCGGGAATCGACCACTAAGCTTCAAGGACCCTTTCTCTTTATCATTGTTGAGGTCCAAGGAGTTCATTTTTCATATTCCATTTTATCTCCACTCAGAAACTAGGCCATGGGCCATTGACTCTCTATCCTGAGTGTAAGGTACTCTGCTGGACCATTGACTCTCTATCTGAGTGTAAGGTACCCTATGGGCCATTGACTCTCTATCCTGAGTGTAAGGTACCCTGCTGGACCATTGACTCTCTATCTGAGTGTAAGGTACCCTATGGGCCATTGACTCTCTATCCTGAGTGTAAGGTACTCTATGGGCCATTGACTCTCTATCTGAGTGTAAGGTACCCTGCTGGACCATTGACTCTCTATCCTGAGTGTAAGGTACCCTGCTCCTACAGCTGATCAGCTTGTCTGAATTGCTCTGGGGCTGGAGGCTGCAGCCTTCCATTTAGCACCTTGTAGTGAGAACAGCCCGAGGTAGAAAGGACTTGCAGGGAATTGTGCTTCTCTAAGTGGGAGTCTTGGGGAGAAAAGGGGAGAGGGACTTATCTCTGCCTTTTGTTCTCAGTACTTGTATGACTCTCAGAGCACATGTTCACATGGTAAAAAAGCTCACTGCGAGTCTGCACATAAATTCAGTCATAAGTTGAATACGAGGTTATAACAGAGAATGCCTGAGTGCATATACACTAAGAGCAATCATCTGGCTTAACTTTCACCATTGGTTACTGACTTACAGGGTCACCAAAAGTTCAAGACTGTTACTAAGCCATCCTTGAAGTTTTGTTTAGACAAACCCAGTCAATATCTTATCTCCTGTTTTTGCACCTGGAGTCCAGTGGTGTATGTCTTCTTTATGACATTTGGTTAATGGTTTCTGTAACCCCTTGGAATGTGCCCTAAGTTTTAGAAGTCTGCTGTTATCTCAGAAGCAATTAAGCAGTCCTGATATAAAAGGAACTTGAATGTCTCTATCTGGGTTGCCAATTCTTGGTGGACTCTAGCATGCTAGCTGTTTCTGTAGAATAAATGCTCTTTGCTTTTGCATACTATCTGAATCCAGGGTCTTCCTTCAGCGATTTTCAGATCCTTACAGGTTTAGATGTTTGTCATTGTGCCAGCTTTTCCATGGGTAGAGGGGTGTACTGGCTAGTTTTGTGTCAACTTGACACAAGCTGGAGTTATCACAGAGAAAGGAGCTTCAGTTGGGGAAATGCCTCCACAAGATCCAGCTGTAAGGCATTTTCTCAATTAGTGATCAAGCGGGGAGGTCCCCTTGTGGGTGGTGCCATCTCTGGGCTGGTAGTCTTGGTTCTATAAGAGAGCAGGCTGAGCAAGCCAGGGCAGGCAAGCCAGTAAAGAACATCCCTCCATGGCCTCTGCATCAGCTCCTGCTTTCTGACCTGCTTGAGTTTCAGTCCTGACTTCCTTTGATGATAAACAGCAATGTGGAAAATGTAAGTGGAATAAACCCTTTCCTCCCTAACTGATTCTTGGTCATGTTTGTGCAGGAATAGAAACCCTGACTAAGACAAGGGGATCCAACTAACTCATCTCTCCATTTTGTTATTTTTATTTTTAAAAAATGTTATGGACCAGTGACATGGTTCATCTGGTAGAGGTGCTAAGCCTGATAATTTTGATCCATGGTAGAAGGAGAGAACTGACTCTCATAAATTGTCCTCCACACATGCACAAGTACACTTAATGTGCATGTGCACATGTGCTTGCACATACACTGAATAAAAGTGCAATAAAATATTTTTTTTTGCAGTTACTAGGAGTTGAACCCAGGTCCTCACAAATGCTAGGCAACTACTCTACCACTGAGCTGCACTTTTTTTTTTTAAAGATTTATTAATTATTATAGCTAAGTACACTGTAGCTGTCTTCAGACACACCAGAAGAGGGTATCAGATCTCATTATGGATGGTTGTGATCCACCATGTGGTTGCTGGGATTTGAACTCAGGACCTTCGGAAAAGCAGTTGGTGCTCTTAACCACTGAGCCATCTCTCCAGCCCCCTGAGGTGCACTTTTAGATCCTTTTAAAGTTTTACTTAATTTTGGTTTTTCAAGACAGGGTTTCTCTGTAGATCCCTGGATGTCTTGGAACTCAGTCTGTAGACCATCTAGCCTCGAACTCAGATATCTACCTGCCTCTGCTTTCAAAGTGCTGGGATTCAGGAAATGTACCACCACCACCTGGCTTAAAATTTTATTTTGAAATAGTATTGCTCTGTTGTCCAGACTGGTCTTGAATTTGCAATCTTTCTTCCTCAGCCTCCCAAATAGCTCAGATCATAAGCATTTACCACTACTTACAGCAAAAGTTACTTTTACGATACAATAAATAGGCTAGTTGTGAGTGGTAGCCCTGTAGGATAAAAAGTTCCAGCTCACTTCCTGGTTTTGAAACCCCACCAATCCCTGAACTCGAAAACTCACTAATTTCTGGGCTCAGGACTTGAAATCCCATCAATCCCCATCCTGGAAAACTCCACCCCCAACCCTCCCCAACAAACTCTATATAAAGCCTACTTTCTGCCCAGTTCTCTGCTGCTCACCCCACCCCACCCCCACACCCCACCCAGGACAGAGGCAGCTGCCCTTTTGTGTCTTTCCCAGTAAATCTCTAGTGTGAGGTTTGTTGTGAGGTCTGACTTTTTACAACTCCTTGGTTCCCAACTGCCAGAATAAGTTTCCCTTCAGAGCTATACTACTGGCCGGCACTGACCAGTAAGTAATCTTAGTACTCAAGAGATTGAAACAAGAGGATCAAAAGTCTCAAGGCCATTTTGACCTACATACCAAAAGCCTGTCTCAAAATCAAACAAATAAAATGCAATAAACATATTTGGGAAAGATAAAAGTAAATAATTAAAGTGAGTTTGGTAAGTGTTCAGGCAGTGAAAGAACAAAAACCAAAGCAATGCCGGGTGTGGTGGCGCACACCTTTAATCCCAGCACTCAGGAGGCAGAGGCAGGTGGATTTCTGAGTTCGAGGCCAGCCTGGTCTACAAAGTGAGTTCCAGGACAGCCAGGGCTATAAAGAGAAACCCTGTCTAGAAAAACAAAACAAAACAAAACAAAAAACAAACAAGCAAACAAACAAAACAAAAAACCAAAACAACTTCTCAGCAGGATCGCCCTGTGCTGCTATGTAACAATTTCCTCTGAGATTGAAACATTCTATCCTGCAGAAAGTTGCTTAAGCAGGCAGCTAAACAACTCAAAATAGCTTCAGGAAGTCCCTCAAAGTAACCAGATTCATTAGGCTCCTCCCTACCATAGTAAACAATAAAAGCTAAGAAGAGTTCCTCTCAGAGGAAAGAAACTGAGCTGCAAAGACTCTGAGACAAGATCCGCTATGTGGGAGAAGCAGAAACCAGCTGAACGGCCTGAAAGAGAGCTAGATCAGTTACTTGGACAGGACACTCTCCTCGCTGTTGAGCTGCCCAAAGGCTGCACACTGTGTTCCAGGTTCCCAGCTTTGTGTGCTGTCGGCTATGCTGGGGTGGTTTTGGTGATGCAATTGTCTATGAGTCATTTCCGCTCCTATAAGTAACTTCTCACCAATATTCCTGTAATTAATCCCAGTAAAATTCATTAATTCACTGGATTGGACTTTATCCATATTTTGTTCTGTCTGGAGCAAGTAGGTGTGTGTTGTGTCTCCCAGGAAGAGTTTGGTCACACAGTAAATGCCAGTCTGGGGTACATAGTGAGTTCCAGTCCCCAGGGCTACAGAGTGAGACCTAGACCTATCCTCCTCCCTCAACACACACACACACACACACACACACACACACACACGGGGGGGGGGAGGATTTTAGACCTCTAAATTCTCAGTATTATAGTTTCAATGGCCTTCATAAGTTCATATATTTGAATTTTTAGTATTTAATTGATGGAACTATTTGAGAAGGATTAGGAAATATGGCCTTGATGAAGGAGATTTCAAAAGCCCACATCATTTTTCAGTTAGTCTGTCTCTGTCTTTCTGTCTCTGTCTCTGTCTCTGTCTCTCCTGGGCTTATAGATCAGATGTAAGCTCACAGCTACTGCTTCAGTGCTATGCCTGTCTGCCTGTTGCTCACCACCACAATGATCATGGTTACCTTCTGAAACTATTAGCCCCTAAATTAAGTGCTTTCCTCTATAAGTTTCCTCGGTCATGGTATTTTTAAAAAAGATTTATTTATTTATTCTTTGTATGTGAGTACACTGTAGCTGTTCAGATGGTTGTGAGCCTTCATGTGGTTGTTGGGAATTGAATTTTAGGACCTCTGCTCGTCTGGTCAACTCTATACTTGCTTCGGTAAACTCAGTCCCTGCTCGCTCTGGCCCAAAGATTTTTTTTTTATTATTATTTTACATAAGTACACTGTAGCTGTCTTCAGACACATCAAAAGAGGGTGCTAGATCTCATTACAGGTAGTTGTGAGCCACCATGTGGTTGCTGGGATTTGAACTCAGGACCTTCAGAAGAGCAGTCGGTGTTCTTACTCTATGAGCCATATCGCCATGGTATTTGGCGTGGTAATAAAAAAAAGCAAGATATTCAGCAAATTTCTAAAATCATATTAAAATTCACAAAGCATTTTGAAAATAATGAGACATTTATATTTTACCTAGCAATAGGCAGACTCATTGAATAGAGAAATTTGGTCAGGTGATGGTGGCACACACCTTTAATTCCAGCACTCTCTGTGAATTTGAGGCCAGTCTGATCTAAATAGTGAGTTCTAGAATAGCTAGGGCTACAGAGTGAAACCCTATTTCAAGAAAGGAAAAAAAGGAAGAAAAAAAAAAAAACAGCAGAAATTTGGGTTCAGTAGTATAGAAATTACCTATCATGTGTAAGGCTCTAGGTTTGAACACCCCCAATGTGTGTTCTTGTGTGAGAGTCTCTCATTAAGTAGACTAGACTGGCTTGGAACTTCTGGCCATCCAGTCCCAGCCTCCTCAGTGCTGGTGTTGCAGAATTGTGCTGGAGAGACACAAGACAGCCTGCCCTGTCTCTGCTTTAACCCCGGGCATTGAGTCTCTCACTCCCTTTTGTGCTAAGTCAGACAGCCAGCACCCCCCCCAGCACCCCAACCCCGTTGCAGATGTCTCCTGCCTTTGAAGGAGGGAGAAAATTAGTGCCCTTGAAGTGATAAGACCTGCACTCTAGAGCTATGGGGGAAGAGGCAACTAAGTGTTCCCAGACAGCTTTTAAAAATACACTGGCCTCTGATAATGGAATAAATTACTTCTTCCCAGGTCAAAGAGGTCCTTTTCCTGCTGTATGGTCCTGCCTTGCTGTCTGAACAAACATATTCCTTTACCTTCTATCTAATCATGTAACGCCAAGGCTCGAAAGCACCAGCGTATGCATCTCCCATATATACCCCGAACCCCTAGATGTGAGCATCGCATTCCTAACCTGCAGAGCAGGGAAGGCTGTGCTCTGAGTCTGGACTCTAATAAAGACTCTTTTGTGTACTTGCATCGGTGTTGTGATGTTTCAATCTCTGGCGGTCTCCTGGGGTTCCGGCGATCTGGGCATAATAGTGCTACCGAGACCTCCCCCAGTCCTTGTATATTAAAGCACAAATGTGTGGGAAAAGGTAACAGAAGGTAGAATAACAAATAAATCACAATGCCTGCCCTCCAAGCTTTTCTTTCTCTGTGGGCCATGGCTGGTAATTACAACTTAATGAGTGAGGAGAAAGTCCTTTAATTAATTAATTGGGGAGAAAGGGCTTGGGTGGGGGCTATGTGTCAGGATTCTGTGGAGGTCAGAAGACAAGTCCGCTCTTCCTTCCACCTCGTCTCTCTCTCTCTTGTGTCTGCCAGTGTTCTGCCTACGGGGGTTAGTTGTCTCTAGAGCTTCTGGCTGATTCTCCTGTCTCTCTGTCCCATATCACGATGAGAATGGAGGAGAGCTACTTCATCTGGTTTTTACATGAATTCTAAGGCTCACACACTGTTCAACAGGCTCACACAACAAAGTTTTCCTTGCTCAGCCAGCTCTCAGACCCTTAAAGTCCTTTTGAACAAATAGTATCAGGGTAACTTACATATTCACCAAAATAATAAATAAATATACTAAGAAATAGATTCATACCAGTCTTATAATGTAGACAGTCCCCTTCTCATTGTGTACAGCAATGAGCTAAAAAAGATCACAGATCTAAAGTAAGTAACTAATACAACAAACTACATACAAAAATAGGAAAATTAGTTTTGATCAAATATTTCTTAGATATGATACAAAAAACCATGATCCAGTCAGAGGTAATGATTCACACCTATAGTCCCAGCACTTAAGTGGCCGAAGCAGAAGGATTATCACAAGTTTCAGGACAACTTGGGCTGTATAGCAAGACTCTGTCTCAAACACTAAAAAGCAAACAAAAAACAAAAGCAAGCAAACAAACAAAAAACCCCACAAACCCTTTGCTTTTCAGAAGGGAACAGAAAGAAAATAAAATATAAATTTCAAGCTGAAAGAAAATGTTGGCAATTGCTGTATCTGTTAGTGGACTGTTATGTAGTTTGTTTGTTTGTTTGTTTAGAGATAGGGCTCCTCTGTGTAGTCCTGGCTGTCCTGGAACTCCATCTGTAGACCAGGCTGACCTTGAACTCACAGAGTTTCGCTGGCCTCTGCCTCCTGAGTGCTGAGGTTCAGGGGCACACCACCACCACCTGGAAGTAGATTGAGTTCTTAGAGTTGGCCAGAGCAGCTCATCCCTATAATCCCAGCATTGGAAAGGCCAAACCAGAAGGATCTCTGTAGGTTCCTGGCCAGTCTAGTTTACATAGTAAAACCCTGTCTTTAAAAGGGAAAGAGAGAAAGCAAAAATGAACTCTTACAACTCCTCAGGAAAGCAAGGAGGACAAAGCATAGCTCAGAGGTAGAGTGCAGTGTTAGCCTGCTCCAGGCCATGAGTTCAATACCCAGTGATTTCGTGCTCTTGTGATCCCTGCCTAAATGACCCATTTTAAAAGTAGGTAAAAGGGTAGTAGCTATTTAACCAGGGAAAATTAAATATGTGCTTACCTAGTAACCAAACAATCTCATGCCTAGTTATCAGCCCCAGAGGAATGAAAACATGTGTTTCTACAAATACTTGATTCCCACAATCAAGAAACATTATTCATAATGACCGAAAATTGGTAGCAGCCCAAAAGTTTATCAACAGGAAAGAAGCCAGGCGCGATGGCACATACTTGTAATCTCAGCGCTTGGAGCTTGGAAGCAGTTCAAGGCCAGCCTTGATCTATAGTGGGTCTGAGGTCAGCTGCGTGTGGCCTGTCTCAAACACACACGGTTTAAAATTATATTTTCGAGGGGGGGGGTGGCACTTTGTTCTGTGTCATACATATGGAGGTCAGAGGACAATATCCACGGTGTGGGTCCCAGAAATCAAACTCAAGTTGTCAGGCTTAGTGGCTGGTACTTGCCTTCTAGTGAGTCATCTTACAGTGCTCCGCCTTCTTTTTAGATTTCTCTTATGTTATGTGTCCAAGTGTTTTGCCTATATGTATGTGTGTGCCCAGTGCCCATAGAAGTCAGAAGAGGACACTAGATCCTCTGGATCAATGGATTTGGAGCTGGGGATGGTTGTAAGCCACTGTGTGGGTACAGGGAATCAAACCCTGGTCCTCTGCAAGAGCAGTCATTGTTGTTAACCACTAAATCATCTTTCTGGACTTTGTGCCCCCCTTTTTTTTATTATTAAAGAGAGAAAGCAAGTTTATTTAGTACATTGCAAAGAATATAGCAAAAATGGCAATAACAGAGAAAACCCTAGTTTTAAAGAGTCAGAAGTATTTTAATCCCAGCAAAAGCATAAATTATGTAAATGATGGTAAAATAATTTTTTTGGCTGTTGTGGTGATATTCTTCTGTAGCCCAGGCTGGGTTTTAACTCATTGTATAGTTGAGGCTGCCTCAAGCTAACAACAGTACCCTTGCCTTTGTCCCTCAAGGGCTTGGATGCAAGTTTGAGGCAAGTCTGGTCTATGTAGAGAGTTTCAGACTAGTCTACCTTTGGTTGTTTAAATAAGTAGTTTATATATTTGAATGCATAGTCACCAAGGAATGGTATTCTTTGATAGGATTAGAAGGATTAGGGGGTGTGACCTAGTTAGAAGACATGTGTCACTGGGTGTGGGCTTTGAGATTTTAAGAGCCCATTGCCAGACCCAGTCTCTCTCTCTCTCTTTTTGCCTCTCTGCTTAAGGATCAAGAGGTAACTCTCAGCTACTGCCCTAGCACCTGCTTGCATGCCACCGTGCTCCTTGTCATACTTGCCTTGGTGATGGTGCCTCTTCACAGCAACAAAACAATGACTAAGATACCAGTCTATACAACAAAGCCCGTCTCAAAATAAAAAAGAAGAAGAAGAAGAAAAGTGGGAGATGGGGATATAACTTGGAGGTAGAGTGCTTGCCCAGTGTGCATAAAGCCCTGGTGTTGATGCCCAGCGCTCCTTAAACTAGGTGTGATGCCAACCAACTATCAGCCAAGCCCTGGGTTAAGGCAGGAGAATCAGGAGTTCTAGATCAACCTCAATCACAGAACAAGGTCGAGGCCAACATGGGCTACATCACACTATGCCTCTGAAGAAAGAAAGACAGGTGGGGTTGGTGGAGAAATGGCAAGTGTGGGATCTGGAGCCCTTGAACATCATTGAGATTGTTGACTGAGATGGCAGCCAGTGTGCTGAGTGGATCCAAACTGCACAATGGCATGTGGTCACTTGTAAGGCAATTTGGAGGTTTTATACAACATCAAGTATAGGGGCGGGAGAGGTGGCTCAGTGGTTAAGGGCACTGGCTGCATTTCCAGAACATCTAGGGTTGATCTTCAGCACCCAACCATCTGTAACTCCAGGGGTGAAGATGATAGCTATTTCTGGTTCTAGTAGAGCTCTCTGCTTCCTGAGCCACCGAGAGGACGCAGCATCATGCGTCCATTGCCACAGGTGATCCTTTCTCAGCCTCCATGTTGAAACCAGCTGAGCTGCCTGGAAGAGACTCACACCAACTGAGTCACCTGGAGGACAATCTCCAAGCTGCTGAGCTGTCTGCAGGCTGTGCCCTGAGCTCTAGGTTCCCTGCTTTTGTGAGCTGTCAGTCGCGCTGGAGTTGGCTTTGGTGATGCAGAGAGATGTCTTACAATCATTCACGCTCCTGTAGGCAGCCCCGATCAACCTCATTGGTTCACCAGGTAGGACTTTGGTGATGTCCTTACTTTGGTCTGCTGTTAGTGCCCTATCTGGGGTGAATGGGCATGTGCTGGGGCTGCCCAGGGATAGTCTTGTCACCCAACCCCTGGGACAGGTGAGGAGTCTTTACTCCTTTAAGTTCCTTGGCTGAACATATTTGCTTTCACATTCACCAAGATGCAAAGTCATTAGTTGGGTTACAGTGACTTCCCTGTCATAATGGGATGTACTTCTGAACTTGAGCCAAAAGAAGGTTGCTTCTGTCTGGTGTTTAGTCATCAAGACAAGAAAATTAAGCAATACATTGCCCAAGGGGGTTGCCAAACACACTTTAGACTAGAGTAACATAACTCCACATGAGACCAAATCACAAAATAAAATGAGTTTAAAAATAAAACAGACAAACAAACCAAAAGCCCTAAGGCTCTGGAGATATGGTTCAACTGTGAAAGTATTTGTTGCTCTAGCAGGGGACCTGGGATCAATCCTCAGTGTCCACAAGCAGCTCACAACCATCAGTAACTCCGGTTCCTGGGACTCTGATACCCACTCCTGACGTTCAAGGGCACCAGAACTCTCATGGTATACAAACACATACATGTATGTGTGTATTTATGCAGGCAAACACATACATAAAATAAAATCTTAAAAATCTTAGCCAAAATTCAAACCTCCAAAAAGGTATAAAATTACAGTGTCTGGTGTTTAACTTGAAAGTTATGACATATGCAAGAAATGGTGGGAAAATATGACATGTTAATGATGAAACAATTTAACAGAGACAAACAGGGAAAGGCCAGAAGTAATAGAACAGTAGACTCAGACATTAAGAAAACAGTTCCTAGCCGGGCGTGGTGGCGCACACCTTTAGTCCAGCACTTGGGAGGCAGATTTCTGAGTTCCAGACCAGCCTGGTCTATAAAGTGAGTTCCAGGACAGCCAGGGCTATACAGAGAAACCCTGTCTCAAAAAACCAAAACCAAACAAACAAACAAAAAACAACCCCCCAAACCAAAAAACAAACAAACAAACAAAAACAGTTCCTGGCTGGCATGGTGGCTCATTCCCGTGACCCCAGTGTTTGGGACGACTGGGAATTCAGGGTCAGGCTGGGCTACACATGGAGTCTGAGCCCAGGCTGGCCTACATGAGACCCTGACTCAAAAAGCAAAACAAAACAAAAAAACAAAAAAACAGAGCACTCTAAAAATATAAGTGTAATCCATATAATTAGGAAGGTAGGCAAAATCCCAGCAGAGGCCCTGGAGAGTAGCTCAGAAGTTAGGGCTGCTTGGTTTTTTTGAGAGGCCCCAGTTCCATTGTCAGCATCTATGAACAGCTTACAGCTGTCTGTAACTCCAACTCCAGGGTACCCTATGACATCCTCTAGCTTCTGCAGGCATTTGAACTCGTCTCTCTCTCTCTCTCTCTCTCTCTCTCTCTCTCTCTCTCTCTCACACACACACACACACACACACACACAGAGAGAGAGAGAGAGAGAGAGAGAGAGATTGAGATTGAGAGAGAGAGAGATTGAGAGAGAAATAATAACATAAAGCTTTTCAATTTACTTTTTTATTTTTTGGTTGTTTTTTGTTTTGAGACAGGGTTTCTCTGTGTAGCCCTGGCTGTACTGGATTTCACTCTGTAGACCAGGCTGGCCTTCAACTCAGAGATCTGCCTGCTTCTGCCTCTTGGGTGCTGGGTGCTGAGGTTAAAGGTACACACCATCACACCTGGCTAACATAAAGCTTTTTAAAGCCTGAGCATAGTAACATAAATGAAACTTGTTTTAAATATAAACGTACCCATTAGATGAGAGGCTTACAGGATGTGAGACAGAAATTCTGCTGTAAGGGAGCAGGAGAGGATGGGATATTGAAGATACAAAGGTGAGTGAGTCCAAAGGCTCATAGAGAAACTTCAAACAGAAATACAGAGGAGAAAAGGAGAGGGCAGAGCATCAGTGAGCTGTGGGACAATACAGCCATTAACATCTATGCTATTGAAATCATAGGATAGAGTGACAATGACATGAGAAGAAATAATTGCAAAAAAAAATTCCAAGTTTTGGGCTGGAGAGATGATGATGGCTCAGTGACTAAGAGCACGTACTGTTCTTCTGTAGGACCAGAGTTCAGCCCCAGCACCCCTGTCAAATGGTGTTCATCCCACCCCGCAAAAATAAAGCCATTACCACAATATTTGAGCCACACTTGAAGCAAGCTTTATTAAGTACTGGCCAGGATGATGGACACTGGTCAGGTCCATTTCTGGGACCCCAGAAAATGGTCATAAATTAGGTTACTCAGGTGCTTGTAAAGGCAAAACCCCTAAGGCTACAAACTTCCAGCCTTCATCCAATCATGGGCAAGTATACATCCTGACCTACTTGTTGCCTACATATCTCCTGCCTACCTGTATAAAGCACATCCTGTGCCGTTGGGGCAACCAACCTTGTTTATCTAATGAAAACACATGGCTTGTTATCTTATATGAACCATGCCTCCCCAGCATTCCTGAAAGTTATCTATCCTTAGGCAAGTGGGACTTATAGGATAGAGGGATTTTTTGTTTTATAGATCTCTTAAACATAGTAATTAAAACTTAAAACAACGTTAGCCCTTACAATGGCTCATAATCACCTTTACCTCCAACTCAAGGATATTGGATGCCCTTGTCTGGACTTCTCTGACACTTGCACATACATTGCATGCACTCACACAGATACACAGACAGAGATACACACACACACACACACACACACACACATACACACACACACACAAATAAAAATAAATCTTAAAAAATTCCCAAATGTAGCTGAGTATAATGGTGTATATCTGTATCCCTGGCACCCCAGATGGAGACAGGAATTCCTAAGTTCAAGTTCATTTTTGAGAACAGATCAAGTTCAGGGCCAACCTGGAATATATGAGCTATCATCTAAAACATTATCTAGGCTATATAAATACCTCTACTAATTTTCTTACATTTATCTACCCATTTTCTGTGTACACGTGCACGCACACATGTTATGGGTCACATAGAGGATAGAGGACACCTTGCATGAATTGGTTTTCTTTTTCCACCTTGTGTTCCAACTTCAACTCAGGCCTTCAAGCCTTTAGTCTGTGCCTGCATATCTCTCTCTGCTGACCCTATAAAGAAGCTTAACATCTTGATAATAAAAATTCAGAATGATTTAAGTGGATACCTTGTAATGCAAATTTAGAAGCTGCTTCTGCTAAGAAGCAGAGATTCCTTACTTGGCTCTGCGGGGTAACCACGGTGGGATACAGCAGGCATCTCTGTCTTATCACCATCGCTTTAGGACAGATTCCTGCTCAATTCTGTAGGTCTGTTCATCACTCAAGGGCGGTCTGCCTGAAACCTGGTGACCACGTTGATAAGCCCTACATTCACCTAACTGTTCAAAGGTACAAAGATAAGAGCACAGAGAGCATTTCACCTTTGCTTAAGTACAAACAATCTTCTCACGGTCCCCTTAACCACCTTCCAAAGCCAGGACTGAGAACCCCAACAGCCAGAACACAGTTTGACTGAGACTGCTTCATCATGCAAAACCCTGTCTCCATGCCTCAATTATCCCTTTAAACCTAAAGCCCATGTCAATATCCCAAAGGTGACTGAAATGTTTGGTCATGCCGATTAAAAGTCTTTCCTGCTAACATTACTTTTGTTTGCTTTCTTGGGGGCAAGTGGCCAGACCTGACTTACTGGAATCAGTCAAGGCCTTGGACCTTGGTTAAATCTCCACTAAAAAAGATATAAAAGTTGGACATGATGGTATATGTTGGGGGATCGTTTTGTGGAGTGTGCATTCAGATGCCAATTTCTGTTGGGGTTCAGAAGTTGCCCCACAAACCACATGAACAGCAATCTCAGTCATACTAGGATGGTTTATTGAACACACACCTAAAGACTGATCAACCAGGGCAACAGCTGAAAGCTGTGTGTTGGACATTTCTCAGGGCCAACTTATAAAGGCTAAAACTGCAAAAACCACAGCGAGCTCATACGCAGGTGCTAGCAGTGCTGCCTGGTGGTTAGCCCTGACTCAAGCTATTTTAGACACAACAGTTCATACTGACCTTTAATTTGATGGGTTCTAAGCAAAGCTTATGGTTGTGGAATTTCTTAAGATTAACAAACCTCATAACACAGAACATAACTGGGTATGTGATCAACATGACCCTGCTCTGAGTCAAGTTATTTTTCTGAGTCAGTGACTGGCAGGCATGTTACAGCAACAATATGAAATGGCTGGCAGGCATAGAACAAAAATGGCCAAAGTTATGTTAGAAGGCAGGTCTCAATAATTTCTATGCCCAGACACCAGGTTGTAGTCTGATTTCTATTACCTCTGATTAGTTAATAAAAGAGCTGGTCAGAAAAGAATAGGGCAGGTTTTCCAGTCCTACTGAGGAGGTCCCAGAGAGACCAGAGAGGACAGAAAGACCACGAGAGGACCACAAGAATAAGGTGTGGAGAAACCATGTGAACAGACCAGGAGGATTTGCCATGAGAGAGCAGCCATGAGGACACACATGGATCAGAGACAGCCAGAGCAAAACCAGATGGCAAATTAATGGGGCATCTGTCTGTGCATTAGCAGCCTAGTCAGGTTAGAAAAGCCCAGAACCTGCCCCACTTAGGCTTTCATCTTGGTAATAAAAATATCAGGTCTCTGCATCTTTCAGGAGCTAGAACAGGCTAGAACAGGCGTAGAAACACCTAGTAGTTTTTTGAAACTGGGGATGGGGTGCAGAATATACCCCAAAGTACTTATACATTTGGTGCACTGAACATGGGGCAAAAGTTTATGCAGAATCCAAACTTAGAGAGAAATCCAATTTAGCACAATCAAAAGTCAAAGATGGAAGCCTGGGGCCAGCACACATGGACCTTGGACAAGCAGCAGAACAAAGTGGGGGCCAGGTGCAAGCTGCAGCCTGCTGCAAAGGAGGGGTCAAGCATCTAGTAAGCATGACCTCAGACTCTCCTGGACTGCCATGGAGAAGGTTGCACTCCTGCCCATAACTGGGACATACAAAGCCCATACCTTGAACATACAGAACAGCTAAATTCAGCCCCAGAAAGTGGCAGTAGGCTGCAAGGAAGGTGCCCAGAATCAGGTGAGGTGTAGCTACTGGTTAAATCCCACAAATGGAAGACTGGGCAGACACTAGCTACAAACACATGGAAGGCATCTTTTCTTTTACCTCTCTATGAAAGAAAAGATGTGAGCTGAGCTAATTACAGCACAAGGTCTGAGGTGAACTATAGAGAAAGACAAAATACACAGAAGAAATCTGAGCATAGCCAAACATCAGGTGAGGTAAAAAAGAAAAAAGTTTGAAATTCTGTTTTAATTATAAAGAGGGGAACTGGGTATGAAAATTCATAGACAAGTATACAGAATTTAAAATTAATAAAAATTAAAAGGAATAAGACAAGTAAGATGAAAAAATAAATAACAGAACTTTTGGACACTATGTAATGCCATTTAATTGGCTTAGAGATAGAAACAAAAAGAGAAAGAGATAACCTAATTGAAATTGACATATTGCCAATTATGGTTATTATGCTGGTATTTCTTGTCCTAATCTTAATAATCATAATGGTTTTTTATACCTTTTTAAAGAAAAGGACTTCAGAGACACAAGAAAAAGAGAAATGAAAAACAGAGAAGAAAACTTGGAAAAGATAATAAAAATGAAGAAAATACTAAGACAGTAGAAATACAAAGAGAGAAGTATAAAAATAAAAAATGAAGACAGAGTATAGAAGAAAAACTAGAAAAAAAATATAAATAAAATTGAAGAAGTTACTAAGATAGAGACAGAGGAAATAAGGTCAGAGTCTACAGCACCACCATATAATGAAAGTCAGTCAAAGGTTGTTAGAAACCCAACTTTAGCTTGTCTAGTTAGTGTATGACAAGGGACAACACATGGTGGTCACCCTCAAGAAGAATTTAGATGGCATCCCATAGATATGCTAGATTTGAAAAATTTAAGGAAAGTGTCACCAATTATGGCATGCATTCACTGTTTGTGGAGCAGATATTAAATTCTTGGGCAATTAAAATGGAATAATCCCCCCAAGACTGAGAAGACATGACAAGAGCAATATTAGAATCTGGTCCTTAATTACAGTGGCATTCATGGTAGAAAGAAGAGGCTAGGGAGATTGAGGTGCCAGAGGTGTCAATATTTCTCAAGCTCAGCTACTAAGTGAAGGACCATATGCTGAAGTACAGATGCAAGTCATATATAATGAAGCAACCTCGGTATTATGTCACATGGCAGTTTTAAATGCCTGGGACAAGGTCGAGGAGTCAAGAAAAAGGCTTGAACCATTTACTTAGATTATGCAAGGTCCAAAAGAAACATTCACTGACTTTTTACAAAGATTGACTTCAGCTGTAGATAAAAGAGTATCAGATCCGCAAGCTAGGACACTAATTGAATCTTTAGCTTTTGAAAATTCTAATTCTGAGTTCAGAAAAGGTGATTGGTTCCTAAAGGCAAGATCAGCATCAATAAATGAATGGATTAGAAATACAGTTAATATTAAATCTCATTCATATGATATGACTTTAATGGGAGACATGATCTCTATGGGCTTTGAGAAAATGCAAACTCTCAAATGTCTGAACTGTGGTAAACATGGTCATTTAAAAAAGAATTGGAGAAAGAACAGAGCTAATTCTGAAAAAGGACCTATGCCTTCTGGAGCATGCAGAAGGTGTGGCAAAAGCTGACACTGAACTAAGGAATGCAGATCAACAAGACACAGACAGGGTAACCCCTTGTTGGGAAATGCCCAGGGGACCTCTTGCAGGACCCAGTATAAAATTCAGATCAGCTATCTTAGGTCAACAGTAGAGAAACTCATCTGCAGAACAATTAAGCAACAAACTGCCCTGAAAATAGATATTAAAATGAGATATCAAAGTCAGAAATGTTTCTATCGTTAAAAAATGTTGAAGCTATCAAGAAACATGTATTTTAACACACTTCTATAGATGATCAGAGGCCAAAACTAAAGGTATTTATAAATGATATTGAAATTGAACATTTAGAATACAGTGGAACAGATGGAACAACAATCTCATTAAAACCTCAGCCTCCAGATCTGCCTCTTCAGAAGGTGGATATACAATTACTAGGGGGTTAGAAGTATATCTCAGATAAAACAAAGTATAAAATGACTTAAATGTGTAGGGCCAGAATTCCAAATAGGAAAGTTAAGGCCATATGTGGCTGATATAGTCACGAATTTATGGGGAAAAGATCTGTTGAAACAGTGGGAAGGATGGACTACTCCCTCCTCCAATGTCAGAGACAAGCCATAAAATAAAAGATGTTCCTGATGAAGGTATTTAAAAAAATCTTATCAAGAACAGTTTAAGACTGTCCAAGTTGTTCATAAACAGGACATAGCAGGGGCTGGCTCTCCAACTTTATATGGGGGAAACATTGCTCACAAAACACCAGTGACCCTTCCACTAAAGGTGGTTGATTGACCAACCTATTTGGACAGAACAATGGCCCATGTCAAAAAAAAAAAAATTGCAAGCACTAGAACAACCACTCCAAGAGCAACTAAAGGCTCAAAACATAGAAGAGTCCACCATTCCTTGGAATTCTCCAGTATTTGCCACCAAAAAGACATCTGGCAAATGGAGGATGTTGACAGATCTGAGAGCAATAATAAAATCTTTCAGCCAATTTTTTTTTTACAGCTTGGAATCCCATTGCCTTCATTGTTACCTAAGATGTCACCCATTATAGCGATTGATTTGAAAGACTGCTTTTTTCACAGTCCCTTTGAAAGAGCATGATAGAGAAAGATTTGCTTTTACTGTGCCCATATTTAACCACTCCATGCCAACAAAAATTTATCAATGGAAAGGGCTCCCACAAGGAATGTTAAACAGTCCTACATTATGCCAATCTTTTGTACAACAGATGTTAGAAATAATTAATAAAAATTTTCCTCAATTAATTATTTAATTATATGGATGATATTTTGTTGTCTGATTCAAATGTAGATACCTTAGCAAAATGTTTGGTGAAGTAAAGAAATTTTTGCCTTGTTGGGGGGAGGTACAAATTGCTCCTGAAATAAATACAAAGAGGAGAATCTTTTTTTTTCCCGAGACATGTTTTCTCTGTGTAGCTCTGGCTGTCCTGGAACTCACTTTGTAGACCAGGCTGGCCTTGAACTCAGAAATCCACCTGCCTCTGCCTCCCAAGTGCTGGGATTAAAGGTGTGCGCCACCACTGCCCGGCTGAGATTCTTTTAATTATCTAGGATATTAGATAAATCTACAGAAAATTCGACCACAGAAAAATACAAATCATGAGAGACCAAATAAGAACTCAATGATTTTCAAAAATTGTTGGAAGACATTAATTGGCTAAGATCCATAATTTGATTAGCTCTTACTCAAGAGCTAAGTAATTTATTTCAAACTTTACAAGGTGATAAAGACTTAACAGTCCAAGAAAATTAAAGCTGAGGGTGAGAGAGAATTGGCTCTAATAGAAAAGAAATTACAAGATGCAAATGTAAATCATTTGGATCTAAACATGGGTTATATTTTAGTTATTTTGCCCTCTACTCATTCTCCTGCAAGAATTCTTATGCAGAGAAGATTACAGCTTAGAATGGATATTTTTAGCACACAAACAATAAAAAATTAAAGATACACACACACACTTATATGTTTGCCTGAATTGATTCTAAAAGGAAAAATGAGACTTCATACATTAGCAGGAATAGATCCATCAGAAATTTTGGTTCCAGCCGGGTGTGGTGGCGCATGCCTTTAATCCCAGTACTTGGGAGGCAGAGACAGGTGGATTTGAGTTCAAGGCCAGCCTGGTCTACAGAGTGAGTTCCAGGACAGCCAAGGTTACACAGAGAGACCCTGTCTTGAAAAACAAAACAAAAACAAAAAAGTAATTTTGGTTCCTTTAACTAACCCTGAAATTTGTCTCATTATAGGCAGAAAATAAATGTTGGCAAAGAGCTTGTAGTAGATTTTGGGAGAAATTAACAATAAATATCTCCAAAGTAAGCAACTTCAGTTTATAAAATGAATTGGATTCTCACTCATATAGTAAAAGAAACACCAATTTCTGAAGCCTCTACATTCTATACTGATACAAATAAATCATGTAAGGCAGGTTATAAGTCAGAAAAATAAAATACATATACATATATATGTAAGTCAGAAAAAAGACATGAAATAATTCAAAGTCCATATTATTCAGTTCAAAAATATTATTATTGATTTTCCTGAATCTTTTAATATAGTTTCTGACTCAATATACAGAAAAAGTTGTTTTTCATAAAAGAACTGCTGAATTTATTCAGGATGATTAATAATTAACTTTATTATTTATTCAACTAGTAGAAATCATCCATTATATATATCATATATCATATTCCACACAGTTCTACCAGGTCATCTAGTACAAGGTAATGATGAAATTGATCAGCTATTGATAGGAAATGTGCTAGAAGCTTCAGAATTTCATAAGAAACACCATGTTAACAGCAAAATTTTTAAAGGTTTTTTTTTTTCCTCTCACTTGGCATCAACTCAAGGAAATTATAAGAAAATATTGTACTTGTTCTTTGTATAACCAAACTCCATTACCTTCAGGGAGTAACCTAAAAGGTACCCAAAGAAATGAAATTTGGCAAATGGATGTGTTTCATTTTGCAGAGTTTGGAAATTAGCATATGTTCACCATACTATCGATACATACTCAGGATTTTAATTGGAATGGTTTTAAGTTCTGAAATGGCTGGTTCTGTAATTACACATTTATTAACAGTTATGACTGTTATGGAGATGCCTGTACAAATTGAGAGTGACAGTGCTTCAGCATATGTCTCTAGTGATATGAAGCAATGTTTTACAGATTAAAATATAAAGCATATTACGGGTATACCACATAATCTTATGGGACAAGCATTTGTAGGAGATCTAATCATATTTTAAAAGGGTACTTAGTGAACAGAAAGGGGTCCCCAGAGATAATTTACATAGTGCTTTATTTACTTTAAAATTTTTAAATGTTAATGAAAAAACAATAGCTGTTGAGAGACACTGGATTATGGGAAAAACTGCTGAACTAGAATCAGCCTGTTTATATTAAGGATGTCCTGGGCTGGTGAGATGGCTCAGTGGGTAAGAGCACCCGACTGCTCTTCCAAAGGTCCAGAGTTCAAATCCCAGCAACCACATGGTGGCTCATAACCATCCATAACAAGATCTGATGCCCTCTTCTGGAGTGTCGGAAGACAGCTACAGTGTATTTACATATAATAAATAAATAAATCTTTAAAAAGAAAAAATAAAAAAAAAAAAAAAGGATGTCCTAACTTCAGAGTGGAGGGAAGGAAGTGTGTTATGTAGGGAGAGAGGTTTCATATTTGTTTCCACAGGAGAAGAAAAACTGTATTCTTTCAAAATTAATGAAAAATCAGGTTTGACAGGGGGAGACCTACTGAGTGAAGATTTTGACTACAGACATGAAAGAAATCAAAAACAATAAAACAAGTAAAGTATATGTTGATCCTTCTACATGAGAACAGCCCTGAGACTGGCTGAAACATGAAAATGTCTCCGGCCAGGACATCAGCTCAACAGAGCAAATACATCTTGTTGTCCATGGAATCCTCTGGGTTTATCATACTGACTTTTCAAATGGCATGGATAAAATTTTATATTACAGTTTGGTTATACAGTTGAAACTAACTTCTAAAAGAAAGACAGGCCGGGAGTGGTGGCATACGCCTTTAATCCCAGCACTCAGGAGGCAGAGGCAGGCAGATTTCTGAGTTCGAGGCCAGCCTGGTCTACAAAGTGAGTTCCAGGACAGCCAGGGCTATCCAGAGAAACCCTATCTCGAAGAAAAAAAAAAAAAAGAAAGAAAGACAGATGCCTTACCTTCTCACACAGATAGCATAGAGCCATCTTTAGCTGATTGTGCACATCCCACATCCCATACATATGCTAATGCAGAAATATATATTGCCTTTGAAAGTTTATATGATTACAAACACCAATGAAGTTAAGCAGCCCTGATGAGATTCACCTTGAGGAAGCTAAGAAGGATGCTGACATGCTGAGACATATTTATTCTAGCATCCTGCTTCATCAACCTCAGACTACCTCATTAGCTGTTTTATCAAAACTTGTGTCCAGGACAGATTCAAAGCTACTGTCCCAGGTGGTCCAGCCTCTCAGACTGCTACCATCAGGACTTCATTTTAGCTATGCACTTTCTCAGCACACAAAGACCGGACAATAAATGTTACAGCTAGCTTTCTTAAGACTGGCCAATATCCCAATTTTCTTGGTTCCTCCAAAAGAAAACAATGCAACCCCCCCCCAGACAGCTGGAAGCAATTTCAAGAGAACACCACCCCATTCCTAAAATTTGGGGTGTGTGTTTTCTGGTTGCTCAGTGGGTAATGGATATTTGTTATCATTTTAGGGGAATTGGTTATAAGTTGTTGATAGTCTTGGTCAGGGAGGAAAAAAAGTAAGGGAGATTAGATTCAGGGATTTCTTTCTCTCTTTTTCTTTCCTCGTATCTCCTATCTAATATTAGGGGGGAAAGGGGTGAAAAGAAAAAAGGGGGATATAGAAATGATAAGAGGTAGATTATTGAGTCTACTTTTAGACCAAAGAGCACTAATAATCCAAATAATTTACATTTGGTGTAGACTTTATATATTGATACAGATTTAAAATTGTATTTTGTTACTACATACTGTATTTATCTTTCAATTCTTATTTAAGGTATTATACCTATGTAATTCTTAAAAATACAGTGTTAAATTCTAGTCCTTTTGAAAACTGCCTTACAAATTGTTTAGGATAAATAAGAAATGCAAGTTAATAGTCAATCAAACTTATGGCTAAATTATATACCAGTTTAGTTAATTACAGAGATAAGCTTCATTTAAGATGCTTTTAAATTTAAGCAGATAGTAGATAGCTAAAGACAATTCAGATATACTATAGATAGATGGTTTTTAAAAACCTCAGAGATCTATAGAATATGGTGTTTAAAGATGTTTTATTAATATAAGGCCTTTTTGACAATGACATGTCTGCTCCTAGCAGCACCCCCATTCTGTTTCAAAGAAGATTATAGGCATTGAAGAACTTCCTTATGGAGTTTGCTTCTAATGTAGCAAACTACCACTAGGCAAAAAACTGCCCTTAACTGCAGAGAATGCTGTCCAAGATATGGACAAGCGGGTGCAGGAAAGTTGAGCTTTACCAAGACCAGGTAAGCAGTCCTTCATAATTCCTTCTTCACAGAAAAGTTTGTCAGATATTCTGGGCCAAACGGCCAAAGATGGATGCTCCTATGATTCAAAGAAATTTTGGGTAACTGTCCAGGTAGCCAGCAACTTTTGCCATTTCTGTAGTTTTGGAAGCTGCTTGCTGTGCACTTCCTGCATACTCAGGAGTATTTATTTCTTCTTATGTCTCTGATGGGGTTAAAGACTAGATAGTTACAGTCTCACAATTAAGCTTAAATCATTTAGGATTTGGGAAACTGTTTTAAGATGTCAGAAGTTATTCTTAGGTATTCTTAGGTTATACCAGATTTGATAAAAAATGATTTAAATACTGAACTCTAAATTCACCAAGACAGGAAAGATAATAGGGTACTTTTTCCAAGGTTGCCAAATACAAATGGACTGGACATTGTGAATGTAATTTTCACTTCATAAGTCTTCATAATTCTTATTATTAAACATAGTTTATTAATATAGAGAACAAACCTTTTAATTGACTAAAAGAAGATATTTTGGGGGATATTTTTGTGCACTGTATATTCAGATGCTGATTTCTGTACCAAGACATCTGGTACATCCCAGTTTGCAGGATGGCATGGTCAACCATCTCTGGTCCCTATGTTACGTAAAAATTGTTTTCCATCACCTCTAATTGGTTAATAAAAGAGCTGATCAGCCAGTTAGCTAGCCAAGAGAGAATAGGGAGAGACTTCCTATCCTACTGAGGTGGTCTAAGAGAGACCAGAGAGAAGAGAGGACCATGAGAGGACCACAAGGAGAATAAGGTATAGAGAAACCATGTGGAGAGAGACCAGGAGGATTCTCCATGAAAGAGCAGCCAGGATGACACACATGGACCAGAGAGAGCCAGTGCAAGACCAGATGGCAAGTGATGGGGCATTTGTCTGGGTATTAGTAGTCTTGTTGGGTTAGAATAGCTCAGAACCTGCCCAGCTAAGGTTTGCAGCTTGTTAATAAAAATAACAGGCCTCTGTATTTTTATTTGGGACTAAGACAGGCTAGAAAGGGTATAGAAACACCCAGTAGTTATTTAAGAACAAGGGTGGGTGCATAGAAAACAATTACATTTATAGATATATACCAGAAATCCCAGCACCTATTAGCTAAAGGTAAGGGGAGCATGCGTTTGAGGTCAGATGGCTTTCGGTAGTGAGAGCTTGTTGAAAGGAGGGAGCCCAGAAGCCAAACAAAATACCATATAATATGTTACCAAAATTATAAAAAATTCCAGCAAATATAGACAAAATTGTGCTGTTGGAAAGTAGACTAGTGTTTTGTGAGGAATAGAAAAAGTCAGTATGTCTACAGGAAGGATAAAAGGTGATGGTAAGATCATAGTCTTCACTGTGATGGTATGGACATGTGTCAGATTACCAAATTATGTACATGAAAGTCTTTAGCTGATTGTAAATTTTTAACATTATTTATTTATCAATTCATTTATTTGTGTGTGTGTATGTGTACACATTTAAGTAGGAATTGGAGGACAACTTGCCATAGTCTGCTATCTTCTTCTACCATGTGGTCCAGGGGATCAAAAACTCAGGGGTCATAAAGCTTAGTAGCAAGCATCTTTACCCACTGAGCCATCTGCCAGTCCCTTGTTCAGCCTATTGTATGCCAATTGTGTTTCAATAGACCTACTTTTTAAAGGATGTGTACCTTTGATTAGAATACTCATTAACTTATTCCTTCGTTTGTTTGTTTGAAACAAGGTTTTATTCTATAGATCATGCTGACCTTGAACTCACAGCAATCCTCCTGCTTCAGCCTCTTGAGTGCTAGGATTACAAGTGTGAACTGCCTCACCTGGCTTAGAATATTATGTTTGTTTGTTTTTGAGACAGGGTTTCTCTGTGGAGCTCTGGCTGTCATGGAAGTTGCTGGCCTTGAACTCACAGAGATCTGTCTGCCTCTGTAGGTGCTGAAATTAAAGGAGTGTACCACTTCCACCCAGCTGGAATCATATGGTTTGTTTTTGTTTTTGTTTTTTTGTTTTTGTTTTTAAGCTTGGAGACTGCTTTAATTTTTAAACATTTATTTATTTTTTTTTTTACTTATTCACTTTACATCCCAATCACTGCCCCACCCCCGGTCACCCTCTCCCACAAATCCTTCCCCTATCCTTCCTACCCTTCTCCTCTGAGCCAGTGGAACCCTTGTGAACCCAACCTCCCCTGGCACTTCAAGTCTCTGTGAGACTAGGTGTTTCCTCTCCTACTGAGGCTAGAGAAGGCAGCCTGGCTAGAAGAACATATCCCATGGACAGGCAACAGCTTTTGGGATAGGCGCCACTCCTGTTGTTCGGGACCCACATGAAGACCAAGCTGCACATCAGCTACATCCCCACATGTGTATGAGGAGGCCTAGGTCCAGTCCGTGTATGTTCTTTGGTTGGTGGTTTGGACACTGAGAGCCCCAAGGGTCCAGATTAGTTGACTCTATTGGTCTTCCTGTGGAGTTCCTATCTCCTTAGGGGCTGCAACGTTTCCTCCTATAAGAGTCCCCTCATAGTCTTAATAAAGCAACCATAAATGAAAATTTCTAGATGTTTAAAAACGTTTCTAAATTTATTCACTGTGAAAATGTACAAAGATTTTTAAAAACTGAGAAACTGGAGTTGGAGCTCAGTAGCAGAGTGTTTGTCTGACATGGGCAAATCCACAGCTTCGATCCTCAACACCAGGGGGAAACTCTCATAGCAAGAACTTAAAAAACTATGGGAATATGGGTGTCCCAGAGAAACCCGAAACAGTATAGTCCGTTGCTACTGTTCCTGGATGTGTCCAGAACTCCAAGACCTTATAGAGGCTTTAGTTGCAGGACATGGGGTGTTGGGTCCTCCCTCTGAGCATTGTGTTGTGCCTCTTGCAGGCACGCTGGGGGTCGCTCCCCAGATCAGCCGGAGTGCAGCAAATCTGGAGTACAGCAGATCAGCCGGAACACAGCGTCCTCGGACCGCCCACTGTCAACGCCCACTCGTCGCCCGGACCAACCACTAATGTCGTCACACCTACTCGATTGGACCCGCCTTCTGGACACAGCTTTGCGGAGGACTGGACTGCACGCCATTCTGCCATTGGAACATTGGGACATGGACCATTGAGCCATGCAGAGACAATGGGACATGGGGGTATGCGGGGGAGGGTTGGGTTCTCCCGCGTGTAATCAATAAATAGTAATAATCTTTCTTGCAGATCATCTAATTTCAGGAAGATTAGCTCTGCAGTACGAACCCACCCCAAGGTGTTTTCTGCTCACGCAGACAGGCACCGGTCAGCGTGCAGGCAGAAACACTACAATGGGGGAACCAAGTTGGTACTGACCAGGACGCTTCCTCTGCTGCCTACCTTACTAGTACTGGCAGGTGCTATGCAGGTTGTCATCGGAGAAAAGTCACCAGTGTTTACCCATCTGTGAACCACGGGGACTTACAATAATTACTTGAGTGGCAAGATATGCCTATGTGCCTGATATGGTGTGAATGTTATTAACTTCTTTCTGATAGGATATAAGGCCCATTTCACAGAGGGAAACACACCTGTAATATAGCTAAGAGCCCATGGTTGGAGAACTCATAGACCCCAGGAATGAAGCTACTACTATTATTTTGCTAAAAGGACATAGTCTCAGATTTTGTCTGAGAAGTTTCTTTTTACAGTGGATGATAGTGAAGGATCTCCTAACCTGTTGAAGGGCGGAGAATACTTGGAGTGCCCACTGATAAATGGCCTGGGCATTCCCATTTGTGTCTGTATCACACGCTCTCCTCCAAGGTTGAGGGACCATCATAGAAAATGGGTCAGAAAGGATGTAAGAGCCAAAGATCGAGAAGAACCAGAGTGAAACAGTGTTGCTGGGACATAATGAGACCACAACACTCACGAACTCACAGCAACTCCTGCAGTGTCTCCAGGACATAACAGGACCGCTGCACTCATGAACTCACAGCAACTCCTGTGGTTGCCTGCACCAGACCAGCACAGAGTCAAGCCAGTCAACATTACAACAAGGAGTATCTTTAGTGCCTGGTGACACCATGTATCATGGGTCTCACACACCGCTTCTCTTCCTGAATAAGGAAGGGCTGAATGCCTGCCATGTGTAATGCTCTGGCGACCTCCGCTTGGAGGCAGAACTCATCTGTTGCTGTTGTTAAATACAAGTCTGTACCTTACCCCTTCCTTGCCGACAAAGTCTTGTGGGATGGTCTTCATCATCCTAAGGGCTCAGGAAAGTTATTCCATCCTACACAGCTCAAAGGATACATCCTGGGTAATTTGGCTAGACTTTGCAGAGGTTGGCCTCAGAGTTGGCGTGCAATCTTCTGTTGTGGTGCACCCAGCACTCAGGAGACAGAGGTAGGCAGATTTTGGGGAGTTTGAGGTCAGCCTAGGCCACATAGTGAGTTCCCCATAGTGAGACTCAGTCCAAAGAAATAAGTAAATACAAAGAGTTGGTGTGTGCTGGGCATGAGATGATGGCTCACATACTGTAGTCCCAGAACTCTTGTGGCTGAGGCGAGAAGAAAGTGGCAAATTAAAAGCTAGACTAGGNTACTGAGAGAGAGAGAGAGAGAGAGAGAGAGAGAGAGAGAGAGAGAGCAAAGTTTAGGAAGGAAGACTGCCTAGGTATTCTTTTTTTTTTTTTTTAAGGAATTTTCTTCATTTACACTTTAAATGCTATCCCCTTTCCCGGTTCTCCCTCTGAAAACCCCCCACCCCATCCCCTCTCCCCCTGCTCACCAACCTACCCACTCCAGCTTACCGGCCCTGGCATTCCCCTAAACTGGGGCATGGAACCTTCACAGGACCAAGGACCTCTCCTCCCATTGACCGATTAGGCCATCCTCTGCTACATATGCAGCTAGAGCCATGAGTCCCACCATGTGTACTCTTTGGTTGGTGGTTTAGTCCCAGGGAGCTCTGACGAGTACTGGTTAGTTCATATTGTTGTTCCTTCTATGGGGTTGCAAACCCCTTCAGCTCCTTGGGTACTTTCTCTAGCTCCTACATTGGGGACCCTGTGCTCCATCCAATGAATGACTGTGAGCATCCAGTTCTGTATTTGTCAGGCACTGGCAGAGCCTCTTAGGAGACAGCTATATCAGGCTCCTGTCAGAAAGCTCTTGTTGGCATCCACAGTAGTGTCTGGGTTGGGTGGTTATTTATGGGGTGGATCCCCAAGTGGTTGCCTAAGTATTCTTGCTGCTATAATGAAATATATTAGAACGGGTCATTTATGAATGAATTTATTTATGATTCAAAGGTATGCAGTCCAAGATCAAGGCATTCACAGCTTTGCATCTGATCAAGACTTAATCTATGCTTCCAAGGTTATTCCTAGTCACCACCTCTTGCAAAGGGGAAGAGCATAGTTCTCAGGGTAGAAGATACAGAAGGGCAGGAGGGCAGCTAGGCTCCTCTATCTAGCCCTTTGTAAGGATCTGGTCCCATCCATGTGGGTGGAGTCCCATGATCTCATCACTCCTCCAGGCCCACTTGTACTGTTGCATGGGGAATTAAGTTTCAGCATGTATTTTAGAAGAGACAGACATTCAAAACATGAAAGAGACTTTGAGGAACATTTCCTTGCTCTCCAAAAAGACTAAAGACTCTGGCTTCTCTTCCTATTGTATAACCTATCACTTTTTGAAACAGAGACTTAAACTGAATACAGACACAGACACTCATAATCTCAGCACTTGGAAAGAGGATCACAGATTCCAGGCTAGCCAAGATTACATAATGAGTTCAAGGTGAGCCTGATCCACATAGCAGTAAACTGCCTTAGCAAAAACAAACAGGGGCTGGTGAAGAGCTAAGTTGGTAAGATGCTTGCAGGGCAAACATAAAGATCTGACTTCGGATGCCCAGCCCCCTCATAAAAACCCAGGCATATCAACTAGTATTGTCCTTGTTCCCGTCTTGTTTCAGCAGCCTTATTACTGAGATTTTTGTGGGTATAGCTTCCCTGTCATATCTAGAAGACACAATATTGCAGCAGACTTCTTGGCCTTACAATTGTTCTGCACCCTCTTCCGCAGTGTTCCTCAGTCTTAGGTGTAGAGAATGTGTTGTGCTATAGCTGTATCAATTAGGAGCCCAATCCTAGATCAAGAGCTAGACAATGACTAGAGGACTGGAGCCAGCTGGGTGCCTACTCTCACAACAGGTGGCTACAATCACCAGTAATTCAGCTCCAGGGGATCTAACTCAGTCTTTTGGTTTCCATGAAATCAGGCATGCATGTGGTGCACAGACATACATGCAGCCAAAACATCAATATGCATTAAAAAATAAAAAAGAACTTACAGATGTCTAGGCCTGTTGTATGGACCTGAAATCCCATCTATTGGGAAGTTGAAAGAGGAGGACCACAAATTCAAGGTCTGCCTGGACTAAAGAGAGCGCACAAGGCCAGTCTGGATAACTTATTGATAATCTAGTTCAAAGATGGGCCATTGAGATGGCTCAGTGGTAAAGGTGCTTGGCTTAAGATAGATCCCCAGAGTCCACATGATGGAAGGCAAGAACCAGCTCCTGCAAGTAGTCCTCTGATCTCCACATGTGAGCTGTAGCACATGAGCATGTGTAGCACACATACCCACCCACAAATAAATGTACAAAAAAAATCTAATGAAAAAATTGTGATGTAGAGATAGGAGGATCAGGAGTTCAAGGCCAGCATCAGCTACATAACAAAGAGAAGAACCTGGGAACTGGGAAGATAGTTTAGTAGGTAAGAATGCTTGTGTGTGTGTGTGTGTGTGTGTGTGTGTGTGTTATATGTATGTGGTGTGTGTGTTGTGTATGTTTGTGGTGTGTGTTTTGTATATGTGTGTGTTGTGTATGTGTGTCATGTGTGTTGTATATGTGTGTGTTGTGTATGTGTGTTTTGTATGTTTGTGGGGTGTGTTTTATATGTGTGTATGTTGTATATGTGTGTTGTGTTGTGTATGTTTGTTGTATGTGTGTGTTGTATATTTGTGTGTGTTGCATATGTGTGTGTGGTGTGTGTGGTATGTATGATGGTTTACATATACTTGGCCCAGAGAGTGGTACTAATAGGAGGTGTGGCCTTATTGGAGTGGGTGTGGCCTTGTTGGAGTAGGTGTGGCCTTGCTGGAGTAGGTGTGTCACTGTGGGTATGGGCTTTAATACCCTCATCCCAGCTGCCTGGAAACCAGTCTTCTCCTAGCAGCCTTTGGATGAAGATGTAGAATTTTCAGCTCCTCCTGTACCACGCCTGCCTGGATGCTGCCATGCTTCTGCCTTTATGATAATGGACTGAACCTCTGAACCTGTAAGTCAGCCCCAGTTAAATGTTGTTCTTATAAGAGTTGCCTTGGTCATGGTGTCTGTTCACAGCAGTAACTAAGACAGTGTGTATATATGTGTATGTGTGTATGTGTTCTTTGTGTGGTGTGTATATGTGGTTTTTTTGTGTGTGTGATTGTGGTATATGTGGTGTGTGTATATGTATATGTGATTGTATATAGTATATGTGGTGTGTGTGTGTGTGTGTGGTGCATATATGTGTCTGAACAAGTGTCTGTACCCTCCGAGCCATCTTACCATCCCCTTCCAGTGCCAGCTCCCTTTTATTTATTTTTATTTCAAGACAGGATCTCCCTAAGTTGTCCAGACTAGCTTTCAACTTGCTCTATAGCTCAGACTTGCCTTGAACTTGTAACCCTCCTGCTTCAGCCTCTCAAGAAGCTGGGATTATATTTTCCACCACCTGGCTTGAGGTATTGTTGTGAACTGAACTACATGTTAATCTAAACATCTGAACTACAGTGAATCACCATCATCTTTAGAGTTTTGGCTTTAAGCTTTATGTGGGAAACATTTCAGGGTTAATGCTTGAGGCTGTCGTCATAGCGACCTTGCCCTTTGCAGGTGTTTTGTAAGAGCAGGTTCTGGTATGGAAGCATGGTTACTGGTCATTTCCCTCCTTGGAAGATGGTGGAGCCAGGAAAGAGGAGAGGTCTGATAGATGTGTAGAATGTACTCATTAGAACTAGTTAAGGTCATTTGAGTATTAGGACTCTTTGTTCTGTGTATAGATACTGCTGCTTATAGGCAGCCCCTAGCTGGTGTCCCCCAAAGATGATATGAGTAATAAAATATTCTCTGAGTAAAGAGTACCCTGAGGCTTTTGAGACCTTGGGTTGGCATAACAGTAGGTAGAAAGTAAGCTAACAGACTCAGTCTGGGCATGGGTTCTGTTGGGAAAAATCCCAGGCAAATCTAAGATAACTGTGTGGCTTTATGTGACCTATGTAAATGGTGGGGACCACTGTATGAATGTTGGGATGTGCCAGAATGTTGAAACTGCCAGAGGAGTCGGCATGGTGGTGTACGCCTTTTATCCCAGCACTCGGGAGGCAGAGGCAGACGGATCTCTGAGTTCGAGGCCAGCCTGGTCTACAGAGTGAGTTCCAGGACAGCCAGGGCTATACAGAGAAACCCTGTCTCGAAAAACCAAAAAGAAAAAAGAAAAAAAAAAAAAAAAAAAGAAAGTGCCAGAGGGTGCTATCTGTTGCAAGATATTTGACCATATTGTGATCCTTGATATTGTGAACTATAAGAATCTGTTTCTAATTGTGGCTCAGCCTTTGATCCTAGAGCTTTTTGTTTACTCTAAACAAGTACTTGTGTACAAGTGTGGCTCAGCCTTAGCACTCATCTTTATTCCAAGCTAAATAAAGTCCACCTTAGGTCAAGAGGCAGAGCAAGCAACCAGCTGACAGGGAGTGAAGACAAGTAAACAGAAGAGGGTCTTTAAAGGGTATCTCAGACATCCTGGAGACGGAGCTTTTTCCTTCTGGGACACGGGTGGAGGAGGAAGGTCGGCTGGGTGCTTCCTCTGCCTCTCAGAGCTAGCAGGCTCTCACCACAGTGTCTGGCTCCCCCGTCTTCATTTGGTAAAATCCAATGGCTGGGACTTTTGTTTTTTAAAACAACAACTAGCCATAACGGAGGCAGCAAACAAGTTGGTCGTGGGAAAGTGAGAGAACAATACAAATGGTGGCTGAAACAGGGCAAAGCCTCTACTGTGTGTGCTCAGGGAAGCCATCCATCCACAGGAAGCCAGCCACTCACTCATGAGCTGACAGACTAGGGAAAAAAACTGAAGTTAGAGATACTAGGTGACCCAGGATACAAGGACGCACTATAAAAACCAAAATCTAGCCTGAGACTATGGGTTGTATGTGGCTTGTCTGTAGTGCAAGGTGTGATCTACTGACTGAGACCAGGGTAGAGGGTTAGGAATAGGTTCATTATGGTGTAAAAATCTAAAGACTCAGGAGGAATGCCCAGGGGAATTAGGCCAGAACAACTTACCAGGCTGATGTCCTACACGCCTCACTGAGCTCCCCACAGCTCCTGTGGACTTAATGAATCTGGAAGCCAAGTTCAGGCAGACACATAAAGAGAAGGTGTCTATCTTGATACTGATACTGTGAGACACAGGCACTGATGGCATTCTGATTACTGTGTATCTTAGTCAGTGTTTATTGCTGTGAAGAGACCATGGCAAACCTTATAAAGGAAAGCATTTGTTTAAGGCTTGCTTCTAGTTTCAGAGGTTTAGTCCATTGTTGGCATGATGAGAAGCATGGTGACATGCAGGCAGATGTGTGCTGGAGAAGTTGCCAAGAGTTCTATATCCAGACCCACAGGCAGCCAGAAGGGGAAAGACTTTGGGCTTGGCATGAGCTTTTGAGACTCAAAGCCTACCACTCAATGACACTCCAACAAGGCCAAACCTCCTAATCCTTTCAAACAGTGCCATTGCCTGGTGAACAACCATTCAAATATATGTACCTATAAGGGTTTCAGTGAACAGACACCATGACCAAAGCAACTCTTATAAAACCAACATTTAATTGGGGCTCATTTAATTGGGGCTGGCTTACTGGTTCTGAGGTTCAGTCCGTTATTATCATGGAGGGAAGCATGACAGTGTCCAGGCAGGCATGGCGCTGGGGGAGCTGAGAGTTCTGCATCTTGATCTGAGGGCACAAGGGGGAAGACTGGCATCCTCAGGCAGCTAGGAGGAACCTCCTAAAGCCCACTATAGTCACACACTTCACCCAACAAGGCCATACCCACTCCAACAAGGACACACTTCCAGATAGTGTCACTCTCTGGGCCAAGCATATTCAAACCACCACAAAAGGCCATTCTTATTCATACCACCACAATGGAATAGAACTATTAGGCTGGCACACATCAAAGCTCACTGTGACAGACAGTGGCTATACTTGGTGTCTGTACAGAAAGCATTGGCTGATTGATAGTATATCTAGTTGTCAGTTAGGCCTAGTTGGCTCTACATTGGAGTCATCCCCGTGTTGGTCATTTATGGAGGAGTTACAGTCATATTTGAGGGAATCTGATAGGAAATGTGCAATGTATGTTCAGCCTTCTTTCCCTAATAAACATGACTTTTTACAGCAGGTATGAGAGACACGCTCTTACATATGGCTCCCCTGACTGCAAGGGACTCTGGTCTGTCTTATTTATAACATCCCTGACTATGTGAATCTCTGGTACTATACTGTCTCTTGTGGTGTGTCAACAGACTTAAAGAACCACTCAAATGGTGGTAGATTGAGGGGAGACATATCTAAAGGAATGTGACCAAAGGCAGAGATGTTCCTTGCTCAGAATGTAAAAGAAAGAGGTCCATTAAGGCACACATGCCCTCCATTCCAGCACCCACCAGGCAGAGACAGGAGGTTCTCAGCAAAATCTTGCCTTGCCTGGACTACATATCAATTTCCATGTTAGTTAGGGTTATAGAGTGAGGCCCTGTCTGAAAGAAGAATGGAGAGAGAGACAGAGACAGAGAGAGGGAGAGGGAGGGAAGGAGAGGGAGAGAGAGAGAGAGAGAGAGAGAGAGAGAGAGAGAGAGANATCTTGCCTTGCCTGGACTACATATCAATTTCCATGTTAGTTAGGGTTATAGAGTGAGGCCCTGTCTGAAAGAAGAATGGAGAGAGAGACAGAGAGAGAGAGAGGGAGAAGGAGAGAGAGAGAGAGAGAGAGAGAGAGAGAGAGAGAGAGAGAGAGAGAGAGAGATCAGTTGGAGAGATGTCTCAGCAGTTAAGAGTGTTAACATTTCTGAAATAGTGTAAAGAGACAGAAGGCAGAAAGAGACCAGAGTCTGTCAGCTAGGACTGTACTTATTAGCAGACACAGCAAGGGGCAACCTCTCTCTTAAGGGAAATTGAAGGGTATGGGGGGGGGAGCTGACTTTATAGGGGTGGGATGAGGGGCTTGGAAATTAGGAAACTGTTGCAGCCATGGGGGCTATGTGTGGGTCTGCAGTCTCTCTTTCCTGGAATTGCCTGCCTCTAGCAAGACAGATTATCTTAGGAGATAGGCTGTCTCTGCGAACATTCCTTTCTGTGAGAACTCAACAGCTTAGCTAGTTCAACTGTAATCTCACAGGCATCCTGCTTTTATATCCAAGGCACTCTATCGGAGAGCATTTGCTATTCTTGCAGAGGATCCAGTTTAGCTCCTAGCCATATGGTGGCTCACGATTATCTGTAGCCCCAGTTTCAGGGAATCTGATGTCTTATGGCCTCTGAAGTCACCGGGTACTCACTCAGTGCCCCCTTCCCCACATATGCATTTACTCATACATACACATAAAAATAAATCATCATCCTCGACATTGTCATCACCATCATCATCATCATCATCATCCACAACAACAACTCTCTTGAGCTGGTTATGGTTATACATGTTTGTAATCTAAGCACATGGAAGGATCACAAGTTCAAGGTCATCCTTGGCTACATAGCACACTTGATGCTAGCTTGAGCTACGTAAGGGATCCTGTCTCAAAACAAGTCTCTGGAAAAACAGATGAAGATGGACTTGGTGAAAGGGCGTAGATGGGAATAAAGAAGGAAATGCTGTACTTTCTGAAGCAGCTCCCTGAGGAGGAGAGGTTCTAGCCACTATCCTCAAGGGAGGAAGACACTACTGTTGGAACTTTGGAACAACTACCAGGCCCACGTGAGTGCTACCAAGAAGCAAGACTTCCAAATCATAAGAGAAATCTGGGTCAGTAAGATAGTTCAGGAAATAACGGTGGTTGGTGCCAAGCCTAATGACCTGAGTTCTATCCCGGGCTCCCACGTGGTACAGAGAAAGGGCTGACTACAATAAGTACTCTGACTTCTACATGCGTGTTGTGGTATCTCCAGGCACACATATCGATAAATGTAGCTAAAAAATAAAGTTTGAATTAAAAAGAGAGAAAACATAAATACACGCTACCCAACAGAGCATAGCTGTGTTTGGAAAGGGATAACAAGAGAATCTGTCCAGTTGTGCATAGGGTAAGCCAGTCAACCTAATAGGACTGTAGAATTCATCCGAGGTCCCTTGCACAATGCGCTGCGTAGGATATGATCCGGTTTCAGGCCTCTCTCTGGGATAAGCACTCTGACTCCAGTGAGAGTGGAAGAGAGGAGGTGTCCCCAGGAACCGAAGGCAGGACAGCTCCTGAAAGGCTTCAGTCCAGTTTGCATTCTTATTTTATGCTCTAAAACCACAAGGTGGGGTCGACAATCAAGCCAGATTTTCAGAAGTGAATGTGGCAGACCACAGGTTGCTAAGGGCAACGGCCCATTGTTTTGGCTGTTGCTCCAGGTCATCTTGTGCTGCATAGCAAGTGAAGTCATGCTTGTAAGACAGGACAGGCAGTGCTTTAAGAAAAATCACAAATAAATCAATAAATCAGCATCTTAATAATTGGGCTTTTCTACCTTATTCTACTTTAATACAAGCAAAACCGTGGGCAGATTCTCCATACCATGATGTTCTCTATGGATCTGTGACCAACATGACTAGTCTTAACCTACCTTACAGTTGGACAGGGAAATATCTTTGGAATTGGTCATACATCCCTGCACATGTTTTCAACAAATTGTCTTATACCTGAAGCAAATGGACAGGCAGGGCACTACATTCTCTATGGGAGAAAGCTTCCTTGTGGTATCTATTACCTGTATTTTTACCTCAAGTTGAATAGATGTAGAAATATCCATGTGTCCATTCTAGCATCACATGCCACAGTGGCTTTAGCTAGCACCAAGGAGCAGCGTCTCTCACAACAGAAAGGAACTTCCTGTGTGCCTTACTTCTCCTGCCACCACGACAAAACACCTGACTCAAGGCAACTCAAGGAAGGGAAAGTTACTTTTGGCTAGAAACGGCAGGTACATAGTTATGAGAAGGCCCAGGGCATGTGGCAGCTGGCCACCCAGTATCTGTAGTCAGCAAGCAGGGGCAGATAATGCTGGTCCACTCACTTTTTTCTTTACATTCATCCTGGGAACACAGCCATCAAACAGTGCTGGCCATATTCAGAATGCGTCTTTCTTCCCTGTAAACCTCTCTGGAACAGGTCTCTTAAACCCTTGCAGTCCCGGGGGTTTGCTTCTGAGGTGATTCTGAATCTGGTCATGTTGACACTGAAGACTAACGAGTCACCTTGGCACCCAATGTATATCCTTTTGTTTTATTTTGTTTTGTGTTTTGAGGCAGGGTCTCATTATGTAGCCCAGGCTAGGCTGGAACTCACTTTGTAGACCAGGCTAGTCCTGAACTCACAGGGATATGCCTGCCTCTACCTCTCAAGTGCTGGTATTAAAGGTGTGTAGCACCATGGCTGGCTTAAAAACATACCTTTTAACAATAGCATTTCACCTTTGGTCCTCAAAAGTTATTGGGGTGTGGGAGGGGCAACTGAAAAAATGGCTCAGTGGTTAAGAGCATTGATTGTTCTTCTAGAGGACCCAAGTTTGATCCCCAGTACCCACATGGTGGCTCAGAACCATCTGTAACTCCAGAACCATGGGATCCAATGTCCTCTTCTGGCTTCTGTAAGTACTACACAGATGTGGTACACAGACATACACACAGGCAAACCACCCATATATATATATAAAATAAAAAGAAATCTCATAGACATCTTATAATGCATTTAGTCCATTTGTGACAAGTCCCCCCTCCCCAATTCTGAGCAACTCTATGCAGAGGTCTAAAGTCCAAAACTTTCAACTGAGATCCTTTAATATTTTGGGCAGATAACCAAGCAGCAGACCAGGCCAAGGTGTTCCACGTGGGAGAGGTTTATTATGCGGGAATGTGGGGACGGCGGGGCGGGTAGAAGGGTAGAGAAGAGGAGAGAGAGAGAGGAGGGGTTGGCTTCCTCTCTTATACAGAAAATGACGTCACACCAGTGAGGGCAGGAACTGAGCCAAGTGGATTGTGGGATAGAAGGTTGTTGTCCTGGCAACGCAGGTCAAGGGTCACATGGTTAGGCAGGGCTTGCAGTATCCTGGTGCTAACAGATCCACTATAAAATAAAATAAAAAATAACCTGGGCAGTGGTGGAACATGCCTTTAATCCCAGCTCTTGGGAGACAGAAGCAGGCAGATTTCTGAGTTCAAGGCCAACCTGGTCTACAGAGTGAGTTCCAGGGTAGCCAGGGCTATACAGAGAAACTGTTTTGAAAAACAACAACAACAACAAAGTTACATGTTTTGAATATGAAATGGCCAGAGTTAACATTTCCATTCCAACAGGAAGGAATGGGGGCAAAGAATAGAAAGATAAAGCCAACACAAGATTGTAGAGGAATTTTAACCCAGCAGTGTGGCTGCTCTGACAAGATTATATCCAAAGACCTCTAGGTCTGTGTGACCCAGCTGGGATGCCACACCTTTAATCTCTCTGGCTGCAAGAGTACTAACAGTGGAGGTAAGAAAGAAGTAGACATATTTGGAAGTAATGCTCAATTGATGGGCAGACAAAATGACAAATCAGAGAAAGATTTGACAGAATGAGTCAGAGATAGGATATGCCCAACTCTCATGAGAATAGATAGGAATGAGAGGTGACTTAAGAGAGCAGCACAGAAAGAGAGAGCAGAGGCAGATTACCAGAACTGGTTGCAGTCCTGCAGAACAAGTCAGAGAATGATAAGGAGCTGAAAGATTAGGACAGACTACCAGAGTTAATTTGAGGCCAAACAGAGCAATTCAGTCAGAAGACAGCCAAAAGAAGCCAGTTTGAGTCAGTCAGCTTAGAGAGTAGTTTTGGCCAGAACCGCTGAGATGAACCAGCCTGTCAGCATTTAGAAAGAGCTAGAAAGGGTGAGCTTACTCAGCAGTAAGCCTCCAAGATGACAATTACATCTGGTGAATAAACATGACTTTACAAAGATGGGATCCCAGCCAAGCAGCCCTAACCTAACCCAAGCCCTCAAGCTCTGTGTCTGACATCTGGAACTCGAGATGACTTCCTCTGGGCTCCATGGTCTTGGCTACCCCCCTCCCCCTTCAGTTCTTCTGCCTGCAGCGTGAACTCTCTGGCTGGCTTCACTCTATGTCTGCAGGTTTCTTCATGGATGCCCATGTATGTCCACTCTCTCTCATTATAGATCTGATGAACAGCAGCAAGCGTTTGTCACACCACGTCCTGGATATTATGTTGTCTTGAAACTTCCTTAACCAAATTACTTAGCCTATTACTTTTAAATGTAGCCTCATTTAGATTTTCAGGATGTGGGAAGAGCACAGCCAGATTTGGGGGCTGTGGGGACAGAATGCAACACAAATAGCCTCTGGGGGATTCTTTATTCTTCTCTGAAACCTCATGAGCCAAACCTCAACTTGTTTGGCATTCTGCTCTTTCAAACTACCACCGCACAGCCCATTAAACCCCTTGTCAGCATTCTAGGTTTTCTCTTGCCCTCACATCCAAACTCTCCCAAATTTTCCTCTAAACCAGTCAAAGGCTTGTTTACTACCCAATAAGGTGCCTCACAGCAGCAAGCCCACCCCTCAGCACCTATCCTCTGTGTTGGTTTCCTTTCTCTTTCTTCACTGTTACAAATTATCTGACAAAAGGCAACTAGAGAAATGAAGGGTTTATTTTGGTTTAGTTTGAAAGTGATCCTCAGTCCATCATGAAGTTAAGGAATGACAGAGGGATAAGCTATTTGCTGGCTAGTTTGCTGTCAATTTGGTACAAGGTAGAGTCTTTTGGAAGAGGGAATCTCAAGAAAACTCTCACATACAACTGGCCTATAATGCATTTTCTTAATTAGTTATGGTAGTGGTTTGTATTAGGAGGTATGACCTTGTTGGAATAACTGTGCCACTGGGAAGGGCAGGAAGTGAGACCTTCCTCCTAGCTATTTAGGAGCCAGTCTTCTCCTGTTTGTCTTCAGAAAAAAATGTAGTACTCTCTCCTCTTCCCACACCATGCCTTCCTGGATGCTGCCATGCTCCCGCCTTGATGATAATGGATGGAACCTGTAAACTAGTCCCAATTAAGTGTTGTATTTTATAAGAGTTGCCTTGGTCATGTTGACTCTTTACAGCAATGGGAGACTTAACTAAGTCAGTGATTGATGTAGAAGGGCCCAGCCCATTGTGGATGGTCTCACTTCTGCACAGGTGGTACTGGGTTTTATAACCAAGTGGACTGAGCAAGCCATGAGTACTTCTCCATGGCCTCTACATCAGCTCTTGTGTTAAGTTCTTGCCCTGTAGAGAACACAAGCTTACAGATAGCATAGAAAAAAGCAGAATCATTAAACACACAATGCAAAATGTTGGACTCCCTTCATCAGCTAGCTAGGCTTCCTCTCTTCTCTACTTGGGGGAATCTCAGGTCCCACACTCCCTTCCAGAGGAATGTCACATAGCCCTTGGAGAAATTACAGATCCAAGTCCCTTTCTCCCCAAAAGAAACCCATTCAGCAAACATTTGAGATTCTTAGAATGCCTCCCTATGCTAATGTGTGGAGAGTTTTTGGGGTGGCCTTGTAGGAATTTGGCAGGAATTTGACATTGGGCTAGGACACAGGAGTAAGCTCAGGTAGGAATTTGACTTTAGGCTAGGACAGGGAAGTAGGCTCAGATAAGAATATTCACATTTCAGCTAATACAAGCTCCAGGTAAACTCAGTTGAGGAATGTGTGGCATTCCTTTGATCTTAGTCAACCTGATAAGCACATAGAAATAGTGATCCATCAAGAGATTTTGTGTTCCTTGCCTTATTTGTTCCTTGACCTAGAACTGACCTTATTATTTGCATGTACTTAAAATGGTATAAAAGCAAACTGGGGAAAAAAATAAGCCCACTTCAGCCCCAGCACTTGCTGGAGTCATGTTATAGTGTTGTCTAACTATCTTTTCTTTTCAATCCTCTCTTCCTCCCTTGAGACCTGGGTGACTGACTGATCTGGCTTGGTCACTAATGAGGCATCTTAGTACCTTAGCTACAGGCAAGGCCCTCTGCCTACCCTGGATATTCTTACCCCCTCCCCCAAAGTTTTATATAAGCACCATTCACCCTGAATAAAGTTGAACTGTTTTTCTGAAGCTGATCCCAGAGATAAATCTGTCATCTTAGTCACACTATGGGCTGTCTGAAACCCTGTTCGTCAACTCTGTTCCCTTTACCCTCATGGGCTGGTGGCCAATTACCCTAGGGAGAAGAGAGGACCACATGCAGTTAGAAACAGAAATAACCACTGAGCTCCACTTGCTCTGTCCTTGTGTTCAGGTTGATTTTCCATCCTCAGTGAATCTCTCTGGAAATGTTCTCACAGACATACCCAGAAGTGTCTCCTATGTGATTATATATATATATATATATATATATATATATATATATATATATATATTGGATATTTTCTTTATTTACATTTCAAGTGTTATCCACTTTCCTGGTTCTCCCCACTCCTGGAAACCCCCTGCCTTAGTTAGGGTTTTACTGTTGTGAACAGGCACCATGACCAAGGCAAGTCTTATAAAAACAACATTTAATTGGGGCTGGCTTACAGGTTCAGAGGTTCAGTCCATTATCATCAAGGTGGGAGCATGGCAGTACCCAGGCAGGCACATGGCACAGGCAGAGCTGAGAGTTCTATGTCTTCATCCAAAGGCTGCTAGTGGAAGACTGACTTCCAGGCAACTAGGGTGGGGATCTTAAGCCCACATCCACAGTGACACACCTACTACAACCAAGTCACACCTATTCCAACAAGGCCACACCTCTAAATGGTGCCACTCCCTGGCCCAAGAATATACAAACCATCACACCCCTTATCCCATCCTCCCTCCCCCTACTTCTATGAAAGTGTTCCTCCACCCACCCACCCACCACCCTCGATTCCCCTACACTGGGGCATCTATCAAGCCTTCATAGGACCAAGGACCTCTCCTCTCATTGATGCCTGACAAGGCCATCCTCTGCTACATATACAGCTAGAGCCATGTGTACTCCTTGGTTTATGACTTAGTCTCTGGGATCTTTCTTGGGGGTTTGGTTGGTTTATATTGTTGTTCTTCCTATGCAATTGCAAACCCCTTCAACTCCTTCAGTCCTTTCTCTAACTCCTCTATTGGGGACCCCACACTCAGTTCAATGATTGGCTGCAAGCAACCACCTCTGTATTTGTAAGGCTCTGGCAGAACCTCTCAGGAGACAGCCATATCAGCCTCTTTTAAATCTAGTCAACTTGTCAATGAGGATTAACTATCAAATCACCCAAATGTGGAAGAGAGTCTGACAAAGTAAGTTAGCATTAGAAATACTGATAGCTGTACAGAGAAGTGTATATACTATGTTGATGACTGAACACCAAGTGTTCATCAGAAAAGGAAACTAATGTACCAACCAGACTAAAGCTACAAGATCTTGTCTGCAGACCTGGTACCACAAAGAAGCCAGTTCTTGCTGTTCAAATAGTAATATGCTCGACACTTGCTCAGCTTGGCACCATGAAGTGAGTCTATGAGAGGCTATTGGTGAAGCCTAGTTGCAGTGGAAGACTCCAGTGTATTGGAGATGCCAGTACCATGGGATAGCCACCAAAAACAACAGCAGCAATGAAGTGGGGTAAACCAGGACTTAGAGTGCTACAGAGGGCAGAGCTGGAGAAGTGATGTAAGCCCTTTGGAGGAGTCCAGAAGACTATGTATGAATCCCAGACACTGCAACGAAATCCGTAACATTGAAGTTGCTTTAGAGACCCCAAGATGTTTGAGATGCCAGCGCTATGGGATACCTGCTGAAGAAAGCTGCTAACATGGAGTGGAGCCCACCAAAGAGAATTGTGCTGCAGTCAACAAAGCAGAAAGGAATTGGACATTAGACATGGAGATGCTGAGTTCAGAGTTTGCCTAGCTGGTTTTTGGTCTTCCATTGGTCCAGTATTGCCTCACTATAACATTTTGGAATGCTAATGTATATCTTGTGATGTTGGAAGTATATAATCTACATTTTAATTTTTATTTTATAGGGGTTTACAGTTAAGTGATTGGATGAATCTCAGAAGAGACTTTGAACTTTGGAATTTTAACACTGTTAAGACTGTGATAGACTATGGGGAATTTTGAAATTAGAATAAATATATTTCACATTATGCTATGTCTGGGCATGGCTCCCATAGATTATGAAGGGAAATGAAATTTAAGATAAAATTTGAGGCCTGATTCATGTAACTTATGTCAAATAGGCCAAAGAAAAAGTTGTTTGTAAGCTTAGAAGCCTGAGGCAGAGAATACAGTGGAACAGGCCAGTTGTTAAAACATTCCTGGGGCTGACTAGCCATAAGATAAAAGAAGAATTCAGGAACTTGTCTGGGTTATCTTGGCTGAGTTATCAGCCCTCTGGTGGTCCGGCACCTCCTTCTGCCCATTGCCCTCCTGACATAGTTTGGAGTTATATGTTAACTAAATGTTCCCCTGACCTAGATAAGCGTCCGTCCCTCAGGTCTCTTGACATCCTGACTTGCACGTACCATTCTGCTAATATGTAATCGTTTTTGCTGATGTTCAAATGAGCCAATCAGGTGAAACCGCGCCAATTCCTCCTAGCCCCTGACCCTCTCCCCATAAAAACCCCTAGCTTTCAAGTCTTGTGGTCGATTCCTCTGTCTCCTGAGTGAGATGCATATCGGCCCGGAGCTCCATCATTAAACTACCTCATGTTTTTACATCAAGAAGGTCTCTTGCGTTTCCTTGGGTGGACCCTTTCCCGAGACTTGAGTGAGGGTCCCCGAAAGGGGGTCCTACAGATTCATGTGTTTAAACAAGCCTATAGCAGGCAAGGAGTGGAATGTGGTGGTTTAAATATGCTTGGCCCAGGGAGTTGCACTATTAGGAATTGTGACCTTGCTGGAGTAGGTGTATCATTGTGGGCATGGGCTTTGAGACCCTCCTCCTAGCCATGTGGGAGCCAGTCTCCTCCTGTCTGCCTTTGGGTCAAGACATAGAACTTATGGCTCTTCCAGTCCTATGTCTGCCTGGATCCTGCCATGCTCCTGCCTTGATAATAATAGACAGATCCTCTGAACCTGTAAGACAGCCTCAATTAAATATTGTCCTTTATAAGACTTGACTTGGTCATAGTGTCTCTTCACAACAATGGAAACCCTAACTAGGACATCCTTCATACGTGTAAATACTGTTGCTCCTCTTGCATCCTCTGAATCCTTTGTTTATTGAAATAGAATTTTGAGGCTTTTGAGGTCTTGGAATGTAGAACTTTACCTTTTTAAAATAATTAATTAATTATATGTACAACCGTGTTTTGCATGCATGTATGTTGTATACCATGTTTATGCAGTACCTATGAATGCCAGAAGAGGGTACCATTGTCATTTACCCTTTTTTTTTTCAAGGGAGGACCTTTAAATTATTTCCCAATCACTGAAGGAGCAGCTTGAAATCTCTATAGGTATTGTGATTAGTCTAAAATAGGATAGTATTTGCATATAACCTGCCTCCTATATACTTGTGACTCCTTTCTAGATTGCCTATAATTCTAATGTGATCTAAACACTGTGTGTTAGGTTTAGCCCCACACCTCTAGATTGCCTATAATACCTAACATGATCTGAACACTGTTAGGTTTTGCTCCACCTCTCTAAGTTGCAGTGCTGGTGACAGTGCCCTGAACAAAAGGATTTGGTCTAACAGGGTTGTTATGAGATAAACAATCTTAAAAGTGGGCTTCTGTTTACCAGAAAAGTGAATCTTATAAAGTGAGTTTCTGTTTACCAGGAACCCGCTTTAATCGGCCCCAAAGGTCAACTACCACAGAGAAGGGTATTTAGTTCCTGGTCAGTCCCAACAGCTCAAAGACCCTTGCATGTTAACTCATAAAATCTGCATGCTTTTCTACTGTTTTACTCTTCTCTCTGCCCCAACCCATGGCCTTGGTAGTATGATTTCCCAATAAACCTTTCTTTCCATCCATGGACTGGGTCTAGTTCACTGGTTTCACTGAGCCCTCATTTACACTATGTGTATAGCTGCTCTACTATGGTTAGGGAGTAATAATAGTAAAGAGTTCTATATGTTTACAGTGCATATGCAACCATTTATCAGCTCCTGTAGCTGTTTGTTTGCTACTTTATGGGTTCTTCTTTATTCCATCCTTTCAACCCCCTAACATTAGATAAGAGAGAAAAAAGGGTAGAGGGAAAGAGGAATGACATTATCATTGGACTACTTGCTGCCAAATAAGAGTGTTTTAGGGGACAAGTTTGATCTTCACCATCAGGATAGCTAATTTCTTCTTATTATTGTTTCTTCTTTGTGCACAGCTACTTAACAAACCACAACCACTAACCCACCACCACCAACCCTGCCTCTTGAGGCCTTAGGATTTATATACCCTCTGAAAATTTCCCAGAATTCCAAACATCACACCCCTGCAAATCATCATCAACTACTATGGACAATCTGAAGCAACCCCAAATCCCACACCTGGGATTAAAATGAAAACATATTCTTATAATATTCCTGTGGTATTTAAAGAAACCAAAATTCTCACTACATTTCCCCTCTTCCGTTTTAAGCATTTCATTGTGCTGTGTTTAGCAAGAAATTATAAACAGAGGCATTTCCATGAAATGTCTCAGCACTTTTCAGATCAGTGGCCAGGGTTTTCTGGTGAGCTTTCCTGCTGAATTCTAAGCTTTAGAAGCTTTGATGGTATCCACAGCTTTTCCTTTCCTATGGAAATATAAACAAACCTGCATTTCCAACACAAAACTTTCACAAGCTTCCATTCTGATAGTAATACATCCTTATAGTACACAGGCTGATTTAATTCCAAAGATTTTCTATAATTCCGTGGCTCTTGGCTGCTGCTGTTGGAAATGGCTCCTATGTTTTGCTGCAGGTCCCCAAACTATGTCCCCCATTTGCTTCCTGATGGCAAGAAATTACCTTGGCTATCTCTCTTGGACCTACACTCATCAGTCCAATGGCTGCCCTTGCCACATTGCCTTCATACCTCTGGAAGCCTAGGCCTTCTTTCTGGCTTATAGTTAGAAAACACATTGCTGCTAGGAATGGCTTGTTCACGTTTCCAGGGCAAAGTACTGGGCATTTTGAGTTCTGAGACCTTTAGTGTTTTGGTCAGAGTTTCTTTGCAAATGGTCATATTTTCTTCAATTGAAGCACCAGGCATTTTGATATTTGAGATCTCTAGCTATATCTTGACAGTTGATGTTAGCATGGTACACCTTAGAACCAATTGGTCATATCCCTTATCCACTCATCCATGGGTGCTGCCTGCACATTTAATGGTCTAATTTGCATTTTCATATGCCAAGATCTTTATCAACACCTGTCTTGCACCAGAGTCTGATACAGCTTTGTTCATACCTGAGACTAATCTTTAAAAAAACAATCACCAAAGGCTGCTCTAGAGACTTGTATAATTTTTATAAACAGGATGGGTCGTTTCCCAGGCTTCTCAACTTTGTTCCAAGCTCTTAAAGCTGTTAGGTGGCATTGTTCATAGTAATATTGTCAAATTGAATTTTTTCTTGTATATCAGAATACAGTTTTCACCCAGCAACTGGTCTTTGACAATATTCATTTCTCTTGCACTATTTCACTGTTCTATAATTGAGGCTTCTTCCCTCTACCACATTAACCATTGCAATTGCAGCCTAGCATCTATTACAGCTGCCATCAATCCCTTCCAGCCTTGGGGAATAATTCTATTTGGAGTAGCCCAATTTTTTAAAATTTGTTTCACATAAGGTGAGTGCATCCCATATGAAATCATAGCCTCTTTAAGATGCCTTAGCTCTATCATTTCTATAGGATGCCCTCCTCCTCCTCCTCCTCCTCCTCCTCCTCCTNCTCCTCCTCCTCCTTCTCCTCCTCCTCCTCCTTCTCCTCCTCCTCCTCCTTCTCCTCCTTCTCCTCTTCCTTCTCCTCTTCCTCCTCTCAACTCCTGACGCCCACCCAACTCCTCACCCCACCCAGTGGCTGCAGACACTGGAAACTGAAAATACAGTGGGGCCTCTCTCTGCCTTCCAGCACAGTTTCTTTCTCTCTTTCCTCCTGGGGGAAATTTCAGCTCTCTTGCTCAGTCATCAGAACTGAGCCTTTTTATCTCTCCCTTCCCAGTACACCTCCCCTCCCCGGTGCTTCCATTTCCACCTGGAAATTTTATAGTTGCTCAGCCATTCTCTTAACTTTTTTTTTTTTTGAATCAGAATATAGGAAGAATAAAAAGAAAAACAAAAACAACAACAATAACAACAACAGAAAATCCCTTCTGGGAGCAACGTAGGGGATATCTCAGTGGTAATATCCACAATAATTTTCTTTTTTTTGCTGGCATCTTAGAAAAGAATATTCACTTCTTCATCCCCTACCATTTTCTCTACAGCGTCTGCAGTCAGTTTTCCCACTCTGCGTAGCCCCTCCTCTGAGTGGCCCTTGTAGCTGCTGCTTGCTTTTTTTTTTTTTTTTTTTTTTGGTTCTTCTTTCTTCCATTCCTCTTCAACCTTTTCCTTCTACCCTTTTAACTTCCTAACACTAGAGTGGAAAGGGGGCAATATTACTGTTAGACTACTCCCTGCTCTAGTAGAGGTATCAAGTTCCTTGGGGCAAATTTGATCTTCACCATCGGGATATCTAATTTCCTCATCTTTTTGTTTCTTCTTTACAACACAACTACTTAATACATCACAACCAACAGAAAACAACAACTTACCAACAGCAACCCCACCTCTCAGGGCCTAGCACTTATATACCCTCTGAAATTTTTCCCAGAATTCCAAACATCACACACTTGCAGACACTATCTGCAGCTGACAAAATCATACCCCGGCAAGAGCACAAGGCAAGTCATTGCCAGCTGCTATGGACAATCAGAAGCAGCCCTATATCCCATACCTGGAATTAAAAAGAAAACATATTCTTCTAATATTTTTGTGTTCTTTAAAGAAACCAAAAATTTCACTACAGGCCTCAATACAGTTTAGTTTTGTTTTGTTGTTCTCTTTTGAGACAGTCTTACTATGTATCCCAGACTGGCCTAGAACTCATAGTTTTCATGACTTTTCCATGCTGGAATTGATGATGTGAACGACCACACCTAGCTCCTAATTACTATTATAAAAAAGTTGTTGGGGGCTGTCGAGATGACTCAGTGAGTAAGAGCACTGACTGCTCTTCTAGAGGTTCTGAGTTCAAATCCCAGCAACCACATGGTGGCTCACAACCACCCATAATGAGACCTGATGCCTTCTTCTGGCACATCTGAAGACAGCTACAGTGTACTTATATATAATAATAAATAAATCTTTGGTTGGAGCTAGCAGGGACTGAGTGAGTAGGGCCAACCAGAGTGAGCAGAGGTCCTAAAATTCAATTCCCCAAAACCACATGAAGGCTCACAACCATCTGTACAGCTCCAGTGTACTCATATACATAAAATAAATAAATAAACCTTTTTTTTTAAAAAAAAGTGTTAACCTGGTATAGTGACACAAGCCTTTAATTCAAGCACTTGGGAAGCAGAGGTAGGCAGATCCCTTAGTTCTAGGCCAGTGAGAACTACATAGAGATACCTTGGGGTTTTGTTGTTGTTGCTTTTTAATGTGTGTGTGTGTGTGTGTGTGTGTGTGTGTGTGTGTGTGTGTGTGATCACATGTGTATTTGAATGTGCATGTGTACAAATGTGTAGGCCAGAGGAAAGTGTTGAGAGTTCTTCCCTGTTACTTTCCTTATTCCTTTGAGACAAGGAATCTCCATGAACTGGGAGCTCAACAATCTTTGGCTGCAGTTAGTTAGTAAGTCCTAGAGATTCTCCTGTCTCTGCCCCACATAGTACTAGAGTTAAAAATGTCTAAGAAATTATACCTGGCTGGTATCTGAACTTGTGTCCTCATGGCTGCCCAGTAAGTACTCCTAACCAGAGAGTCATCTTTTCAGCTGCTAATCCCACCTGCCATAGAGAAGACAACTATCACAATTTTTGAGCCAAATTTGAAGCAAGCTTTATTAAATATTGGCCAGGACAATGGTTACTGGCCAGATCCATACCTAGGATTCTCAGAGAATGGCCATGATTTTGTCAGATGTTTATAAAAGCAAACCCCACAAGGCCATGTACTTCCTGCCTTTGTCCAATCAGGGGTAAGCATACATCCTGGCATACTTCCTGCCTCTACCTCCTGACTACATGTGTTCAAGCAGTCATTCCCCCACCCCCACCCCCCCCCCCACCCCCACCCCCACCCCTTTGTACTGCTTGGTTGCTGAAGGCAGTACCCAGCTCTGCAGATCCTCAGTGGCTGCTCATGGGTTTACAAGGAATCAAGTAAAAGCTTTTTAAATGTTAGTTTTATTCCAAGACAAAGTCTCACTATATAACTCTAGTTGATCTGTTGCTTAATATGTAGATCAGGCTGGCCTAGATTTTAAAGAGATACACCTGCCTCTGCCTGGGGAGTGCCAGGTTTAAAGTGTGTGCCACCACACCCACCACACCCAGCCTTTATACAGATATTTATAGCCTACATTCCAACCCAATTGCTGTTATCTTTTTTGTTTTCTTCCCACAAGGCTGTTGCCCCCTGCTCTGTACACCTCCCTATGCCTCCTCTTAGAAAATGTCCTTAGAGAGAAAGCTGGGTGAGTGTGGGCTCACTCCTGGGAAGCCTTCTTCCCAAGGGACATCATGCTGCCTTGGCTGCTGGCCAACCTACAAACAGTTGTATGGATCTTGTCAGGGATTTATAGCTGTTTATGTGGAAGGGGAAACCTAAACTCGGTGACTCCATCAATCCTCACTTAAGAGATTTGAGAGGTAGAAGCCAAGTTGAAAGGGTGTGGATCAGGGGGGCCAGATGACATCTGGACTCTGAGGTCATGACCAGCAAGCAAAAGCTGAGAAAATGGAAACAATGAGTTTGCAGAAATGTGGGGAAGAAGAAAACTTAAATGTGAAGAGGGTGTGTGAGGAAGGAGATCTTATTCTGAGGGATTCTAAGGAGACAGTGGGCACCGACTGCAGAGCTAACCGCTATGTCTTACTGTCCTGATTCCCACACTGCCCTATTCCTAGCACCACCCGCCAGCCTAGGGGTCATGCCTGGAAAAGTACAGATGTCACTCGAAATCCTGTGCTTGTCTCCCACACTGACCAGAACATGCAGCCTAAGGGAGCCAGTGGAAGCCTCCCATTCCCCAACTTCCCATTGCCTCAGGAGGCAAAGAAATAAGGCGCAGAGAGACAAGGTTATACAAAAGGTTATATACAAGGCAAAGAGATTCTGAGGTTATACAATAACAAGCTTCAAATACAACATTAGCATGTAGATAGTCTAACTCCTGAGCCTGAAATCTTAGCCACAGCATCTCCTGTCACTCAGGTGTCTCCTACATCAAGAACAAGTACCATGCCCATCTCTCCTGCTAAGGTCCCTATAGGACTCATCTCCGGAGATTGTCTTTGAAAGGCATGGTTTCTTAGGGGCCAAACATGGAAGGGAGAGGTCTGGCTAGGTAGCAGCAGACAGCATTGTGGTCCATGTTCTGTTGATGATTTACTAGGAAAGTTTGTTTTTCTTTGAGTCATAGTTTCTCCATACACCTGTCAGCCTATTGTGATTTGCTGAGAAACTCATGTGGGCAACAGGCCTGGGGACCTCAGATGTCCAGCAACCCAGGGCCTGCCCATTGGTATTGCCCTAGAGTGATTCCACAAGGGCGTGGTGGTCACCAGGAGGCCCCTGGTCTGAACATAGGCAGGGTTATGGCATGTCAAGCCTGGAGGATCCAGAGGCCAGTTAGGGTTAGGTGTCTAGAAAGAAACAAAATAGTCCTAGGGTGAGCCTCCCAGCTGGAGGAATGATGGGGGAAATGAGAAGGTACCTGGGGTAGAGCAGCTAGAATCCCACGTGCACCTAGGGGAACCAGGTTCTTCGATGCCTTTCTCAATCCCTTGTATTTGCTTCTTTTTGAATAGCATTTGTTTTTAAAGTGTGGTTGTAGTTGGTCTGAGCTCCTTTGTGGTTCTTCTTCCCATCCTTTATTCCCCCACCCAACTGCCCCACACCACCCCAGGTTTCCAGGACAGAGAGAGATAGAGATCCCTGCATCTAATTCCTCTTATTTTATTTGCTTCCTGACTACAGCTACTAACAAACCACAACCAATCCCTCCAAACAACCATAGACCCCACCTATGGGGCTCTAGCATTTATATACTCTCTGAAATTTTCCCAGAGTTCCAACCATCACACAATTGCAGAAACAATCTACAGCTGGCAAAGCCATGCCTCTGCAAGAGCATGAGGCAAATCATAGTCAACGACATCCCCAAACCTGAGAATCAAACGAAACCATATTCCTGTCATATTTCTGTGTTTTTTAAACAAACCCAAATTCTTACTGCATGGGGTCTCATTAAAAGATTAAAATACTAAGACAATAAGAATGATAGAACCTGGGGGCTGGAGAGATGGCTCATCAGTTAAGAGCACTGACTGCTCTTCCAGAGGTCCTGAGTTCAATTCTCAGCAACCACATGGTGGCTCACAACCATCTGTAACTGGATCTGATGCCTTCTTCTGGTGTGTTTGAATATAGTAACAGTGTACTCGAATACATAAAACAAATTAAATAAATAAAATGTAAGAATGGGAATTATTCAACTGTGGTATAAATTCACATTGTTTTACCATGTTTGTTTGTTTGGTTGGTTGGTTGGTTTTTACTGCTTTATCCAAATCAGGAGGCCATCTTCCAAAAAAAGTGTAAAATAAGCATAGAGACATTCTCTTTAAAAATAATAATAATAGAGCCGGGCATGGTGGCGCATGCCTTTAATCCCAGCACTTGGGAGGCAGAGGCAGGTGGATTTCTGAGTTCGAGGCCAGCCTGGACTACAAAGTGAGTTCCAGGACAGCCAGGGCTACACAGGGAAACCCTGTCTCGAAAAAACCAAAAAAAAAAAATAATAATAATAATAATAATAATTGCATATAGCTGATAATTCAGAAATTTTCATTTTCCTACAGAGGTGAAAGAAGAAAAGTGACAGAGAAATTGCACCACTGCTAGACAGACAGACAGAGAGTTCAGAGTGAGACAGACAGCCGTCAGACTTCAGTTGTGGGATAAGCAACCTCAAGACTCCTCTGAGTCTTCCAACCACAGTATCAGATGTGTCTTTTCTAAATCCAATCATAATATTATACATGGATTTTCTAAAGCATCCTTGAGCCAACCTGGTGATCCGAGACTAATCCCTGATACTCAGGAGACTGAGGCAGGAAGATCCCAACTTCAAGTCCTACCTGGGCTCCAGAGTGAGTTCAAGGCCAACTTGAGCAAGTTGGTATCTCAAAGGATAAAGTAAAGAAAGAGGCTGAGGAAGGTAGAGCATTTATCATGCTTGTGGATTCAATCCTTGCCTCTACAAGGTTATTAACAATAACAATAACTTGTCTTCCATCTTCCCGGTGGGTAAGGTGGGAGGGCAGAGAGGAATGGCTAGATCCTGAGACAAGGAAGCCTCCTTGTGACCAAATCATCAGTCACTCCTGCTATTATCTCTGGGCCCAGTACACCTGACCTCCTTTGTTGGGTCTTGAGCTCCTAAGCCTGTGGTTTTCCTCTGGGTGGTGACTCAGTGCCCACAGCCTACCCTGCATGCCATTTCCCCCTATCCGGGGCCTTGTTGACTGCTCTGAGTAAGAGGTGGCTCTGTGGTTTCTCTGAAGCAACAACCACAAACTGCCAAGCCCACCTTACCCATCCTCCACTCCTCACCTTGTCTTTTACTCTCCTAGTCCCATCCCCAGGATGCCAACTGAAAAAGAAATAGGGAGGTTTATATGTTTGTGCACTTGGTGCTATGCATAAGAGTGGAAGAGACCCCCCCCCAATTCCCCAGGCAGGGAGAGTGGATCTAGGATGCAGTTCAGTGGTGGAGTGCTTGCCTGCTGCCGCGTATATTTAATCTTTGTCACCCACCCCTCTACCCACACATGGGCAGGATGTGGGAGAGGAGGGAGAGAGATGGTGTGAGGCAAAATGTCTTCGGGGTTTCCTTTGGGGTAACCTATTTGCTCATTTACATGTATTCCTCAAAAGCGACTGAAACCATGACAGTGGACAAGAAGATGAGATACTCAGGCACCTCTCCAGTGAAAACTGAGTCTTCCGGTAGCAAGAGTTCTACTGGCTCTCAGCGCTCCAAGACTGCCCAAGCCAGGGGACTTATCTGATTCAAGCTGACACTCTTCACCAGGGAGATTATCGAGTTGGCTTGTAAAAGCTTCATGTGAGGCTTGGTTCCGATCCATAGCTCTCAGCAAGGCAAAGCTGGGCCGGAGATGGGCACACCTTACAGCTTACCATCTCCTCCATCTTTGCCTCTCTTTTTCCTGGTTTGGATGGCGAGAGCCTCCCTGCCTGATAGCCGTCCTGCATGCTGCCACCCAGTCAGTTGGCTTCCAAGAGAGCCAACCCTCCTATGCCTGGCTTCCAAAGGCCTGCCAGCCTCAATTGTGCCCGAGAGGTACATTACCAACCAACCAAAAAGAAGAAAGAACGAGCCCAGGGTGACAGAGCCACCAGGGTACCTCAAGGAAGGCACTATCTTGTGGGGTGGGTAAATCATTCAGATTAGCACTGGGGAATAGCACCAAGGCACGAGGCTGTGGGCCTCTTTGCACCTGAATACTGCAGTCCTGCACCTAAATACTGAATCTCTCTTGGCCTAGGCGAAGAACAGCTCCCCACTTCAGTCCTCTGTCTCCCTAGGTCCAGTCTGCATAACTTGCTTTCATTGCCCCAGAGCTGTTCTTTAGCACTGACTTTCCCCACACTAGGCCTTCCTTTTGCTCCAAAGTCATTACAGGCTCTTGGGAAGGTCCCTTTGTCAAGGTCTCAGTTCTGCATCTATATAGTGAGGAGTAGGAAGGGAGAAGGGTCTTTGACATTTTAGACTGCCGATATGTTAACACATGATCCTACATCTACTCCTCACTCCCTCTTCCCACCCTTGTCCCTTTCTTTGTTGCTCAGCTCTAGCACCCACTTCCCTGGTCTGATAAAGATGCGAGGTTAGATGTGGGCCCTTCCTCTCACCTAGCACGAGAGACCTGCCCAATGTAGACGTTCGTCACTAAGGGCCAGTCAAGCAGGGTCTGGGAATAACACTGGAGAAATGCTGCTCTGATAACTCCAGCCTGTGTCAGGTTGACACACAAAACTAGCCAGTACTGGCTGGAGAGATAGTTCAGTGGTTAAGAGCACTGACTGCTCACAAACATCTGTAATGAGATCTGATGTCCTCTTCTGGTGTGTCTGAAGACAGCTGCAGTGTAATCATATAGATAAAATAAATCTAAACAGCCAGGTGTGGTGGCGCACGTCTTTAATCCCAGCACTTGGGAGGCAGAGGCAGGCGAATTTCTGAGTTCGAGGCCAGCCTGTTCTACAGAGTGAGTTCCAGGACAGCCAAGGCTACACAGAGAAACCCTGTCTCGAAAACCAAAAAAAGCAAAAAACCAAAAAAACAAAACAAAACAAAAAACCCAGCCAGTACAAGTATATATATATATATATATATATATATATATATATATATACACACACACCCGTATGTATATATGTGTACCACGTGCATGCCTGATCCCCAAGAAGGTAAGGATCTCTTTAAGAAGTTAAGAATAGTTGTGAGCCACCATATGGGTGCTGAGGACTGAGCCAGGGTCCTCTGCAGGAGCTGCAAGTGCCCTCAACTGCTAAGCCACCATCTTTTCAGCCCTGATCTTGCTATTTAAAATATTTTGTTTGTGTGAATGTGTTTGTGGACAGATGAGGTGTGGGTTCCTAACAAGTCCAGAAGAAGGCTTTGGCTCCTCTGGAGCTGGGCGTAGCTGGTTCTGAGCTTCCTGGGATGGTACTGAACTCTTCTTCTCTGCAAGAGCAGTCAGTGCTCTTAACCATAGAGTCATCTCTTGTAGGAGGCCATGGACCCTCCCCTGGGCTACCCGAAGCTGCACCTTAAAAGATGGCACCTGTTGGCTATGGAGCTTGTGGTAAACAGGTCCATATTTGGAGGTGATATGTTCCTGCTCTTCTGGTTGGCTGAGGCCATGCGCCTGGTGAAGTGACGTGGCCTGCTGCGATTGGAGTGGATAAGAGTATAAAAGGACTTGTATCCCGGGGCTTGGGGGAGATGAAGAGGGAGATGATGAAGATTGTTCAAGGTTCCTGAATAAACTGCTGTAAGAAGAACTGGTGGATGCGTCTTCCTTGCTGTGGTCGAGAGAGGATGCGACAATCTCTCCAGCCAATTTGTTGGTTTGTTTTGAGACAGAATTTTACCCTGTGACCTAAGCTGGCTTTAAAAATGCACGGATCCCTCCCACCCACCCCTGCCTCAGCCTTTGCAGTTTGGGGATTATAGGCATGAACCTCCATTTTAGTCATTTTTCTGTTGCTGTGAAGAGACATCATGACCACGGCACTTCATTGGGGGTTTTACTTACACTTACAGAGATTTAATCCATTATTATTATGGCAGGGAGCATAGCAGCATGCAGGCAGATATGATGTGAGAGTTATTCAACCAGATCTATAGGCAGCTGGGGAGAGACAGGAGGGGGGAGAGGGAAAAGTGGAGGGGAAAGGGAGAGAGACAGAGGGAAGAAACAAGGGAGAGAGGGAGGGGGAGCAGGAGGGAGAGAGGGAGAGGGGGAGGGGAGAGGGAGAGGGAGAGAGAGAGAGAGAGAGAGAGAGAGAGAGAGAGAGAGAGAGAGAGAGAGAGAGAGAACACACTGGGTTTGGTTGAGCATTTGAAACCTCAAAGTCCACCCCTGGTGACACACTTCCTCCAACAAGGCCACACCTCCTGATCCTTCTCAAGCAGTGCCACACCCTGATTAAGCATTCAAATATATGCACCTATGGGGCCACTCTCTTCAAATCACCACAGCCTCCATTCCTGACTTCATGTTCCTTTTCTTTTTTATTCCTCTTCAGAACAATCATCTGGTTATCATGGTTCCACGTCTCCTTGTGGGGTTTATGATCTTCAAGAACTCCTCCATTGGAATGAGCTCCCTAAGGAAGTATACATGGGAGATAAATTGATTCGGCCTTTTATATTTGAAAACACTTCTATTCTGCCCCACGCTAGATTGGATTGGCTCTTGGGCTTGGGTATGGACTTCTCAGCTATAAAGGCCTGTTTTACAATCTTCCAGCTTCTGATATTACTGAGAAGCCTGATACGTGTCTCATTTCTTATTCTTGTATAAGATCTGATGCTGCTCTGTGGAGTACCATAGGATTTTCATTTCTATTTTTTTTAAAAAAACTTATTTTTATTTATTGTTAGTATCATCATTACTGTAGTTTGTTTTTAACATAGGGTTTCATGTAGCCCAGGCTGTCCTCAAACTCTTTATCTTCCTATGTCTGTTGGCAAGTGTTGGTATTACAGGTGTACACTACATGCTTGGCATATGAATTACATCTCAACAAGACTGGTAAACCGAGTGTAGTGGCATCCTTATTATCCCAGCACTTGAGAGTAGAGATTGAAGGAACAGGAGTTCAGAGCCACCCTCTGCTGCACTTAGAGTTTGAAGCAAGATACTTTTACATGAAATCCTGTCTTAAATGAACAAACTAACAAAAAATCCAGATATAGGGCTAGAGAGGAGAGAGGCTAGGTACTTTGACTAATCTTGGTTTGTTGTTGGGGTAGAAAGTCTTTATCAGCTGGCTGGTGACTACACTGTGTGTTTAGGATCCTAGTGTGGCCATGAGTCTTTCTGATGGTGAACTTTTAAGCACACAAACTGTGTTTTAACTTGAAGTACTTTAGTTAGTGAGAACAATTAGCCAGAGGCAGATCTACAGAAGCAAAAACCGAGGTTAGTACTTTTTAGAGACTTTCCTGTAACTGTAGATTTGGATGGGTTAGGCTCTTGTCTCCATTTTGGCAGGTGATGCTATTATGTGTGGACTTTTACAGCCTGGGTGGTACCTTCCATTGTGGAGTCATTTGTGCTAAGGTCTGGGGGCCTACTAAGGTCTGGGACCCTGTTACAAGTTATCAACTTGATGAAACCTGGAATCAACTAACAGGCAAGCTGCTGGACACACCTGTGAAGTTTATTTGTTTTTTTTTTCTGTTGTTTTTTTGTTTTGTTTTGTTTTAACTATAGAAGTTAAATTTTTATTGATTATTTGTAAATTTCACATTAAGTACCCCAATCCCACTCATCTTCCCATCCCTCCTTACCTTTCTTCTGCCCTTTCAACCTACCCTCCAAAAGAAAAAAAAAAAATCTCAATGTGGAAGTTGTAGTGTGTCACAATGTGTCACAAGGTGTCTTAGGGTTTTACTGCTGTGAACAGACACCATGACCAAGGCAACTCTTATAAAGAACAACATTTAATTGGGGCTGGCTTATAGGTTCAGAGGTTCAGTCCATTACCATCAAGGCAGAAACATGGCAGCATCCAGGCAGGCATGGTACAGGAGGAGCTGAGAGTTCTACATCTTCATCTGAAGGCTACTATCAGAATACCGGCTTCCAGACAGCTAGGACTAGGGTATTAAAGCCCATGGCCACAGTGCCACACCTATTCCAACAAGGCCACACCTATTCCAACAGTGCCACACCTATTCCAACAGTGCTACTCCCTGGGCCAAGCATATTTTCATTTATACTTCTTTGTTTGCAAATGTTCATTGCAATGAATCATTGGTCTGGTGGGAGGTCTCTGGCTTCTGCTACACTATCAACACTGGGCCTTTATGAGAAGTCCTCTCAGATACACTGTTGTTGCCCTCTGTCATGGAGATCCTTCAGCTTTGGATCTGTAGGACTGGCCCCTTCACTCACTCCAGCAGATCATAAATGGGGTAGATGTTGGGGTGGGCCAACTCAAAGCCCTGGATCTGGGCTTGGACAGTAACTGAAATGGTCAGTTCACCAGCTCTCCAGCACCCACAGCACCAGGGCAAGCTCTCCAGTACGGATCTAGCCAGCTCATTCATTGCTGCAGTTAGCAAGGAACAGAGTCAACTCTCATGCCCTGGGGGCCAGCTTACCCACACCCATGCCAGCAGAGCCAGCTTTATGGTATTGCCCCTGTGAGGTACAGGACTTACTTTCCTGAGTACTGTAGCAGGCAAGGAGCTGGACTAGCTCTCCTGCTCTCATGCCCTCTAGGCTGGCTCACCTGGAAACCCCCACAACCAGGGTCAGCTCTACTGTGCTGCCCAGGCAAGGTGCAGGGCCAAGTGCTGCAGCAGGTGAGGGACAGGGACAGCTCTCTTGCTCTCATAACATGGAGTGGGGGAACTCTCCCACCTGCTGCAGGTGGGGAGGGGAGAGGGGAAAGGCAACACCTCTGTGCTCATACCACCTCACAGCAGGCCAGTGGCAGGGCTAGCTCTCCTATGCTCATGCCCTCTAGCTGGCTCACCTGCAACACCCTCCTTTCACCCCCTGAAGTGGAAATCTCTGGTTGCTTTGGAGATTCAGTTATGTCATATGATGTTTTGCTGAGGCAGACAGGTGATATTTAGACAGAATATAGATATCTATAGACAGACAGCAAAAGGAAGCTACGGCATTGGTTCACCTTGCTTTGCTTCACTAGTCTTCGCTGACAATGCTCATGTATTGGTTCACCTTGCATTGTGCTGCTGATCACCACTTGTTGTGACATTGTAGAGAGTAACTTGCCAAAGAACTTCTTGTGATGTTCTGGCGACTTCTTGACTCTTCCATGGACTTGGGCAAATTGATGGAGCCTCATGGTTTCTTCTGGATTGAACAACCACTGCTGATTCATGAGTGGTGTTTTGCTGATGGACTGGACTTTTGCTGCTGATTCATGTTTGATGAAGTGCTAGTGAACTGAATTACTGATATACTGACGACAAAGAATGTAATCACCCCAAAGAAATATTTCTAAACAGGCCCACAACACCTCCCCCTGGTTTCCTATTAACCTCTCTTTCCCACTATCTCTGGTGGGCAGCGGGCTAGAAGGGAGGTTGAAGGATTTAAGGAGCTTTACTAAAGTAAGTTTTGAAATATTGCAGCCAACATGCCCCTCAATCAGGGCCAGCTCTTCTGTGCTCTCCCTGCAAGTTACTCTCCCAAGCACTACAGCAGGTGATGGGCTGTCGATCTCATGACCTTGGAGGCCAACTCTCCACCTCCCAAAGGTGGGGATGGGTAAAGGGGGGGTGGCATCTTTCCCTTACCCATACCACCACACAGCCAACCAGTGGCAGTGCCAGATGCTCACACATGATCACACACATCAAGGGCTGGTACCTCACCTTGGCCTTAGCTGGCATCACTGGTTACTCATAGCAAGCTGTTCCTCAATACCCTCGAGTCTCCAGTTCCACCTCTCCTCACTGTGCCCACATCTTTCTGTTGCTCTTCCATCTCTCTGCTGCTTACGTGCTACTCCTTGTGGTGCCAGGGGCCTCTGGGTTTCTAGGGTCATATCAGGCATGGTCTCAGGAGTGCTGTGCTCCCATGTGGTACTGGGCAGGGATTGCCTCAGGCGTGCTCCCTTCCTGAGGCATGAGGTGCCAGACTAGGAGCTTTTTGTAGGTCTCCCTTCTCCCTGGGTCACTGGCCACTGGCCCATAAGGATGAAGGGAGCAGAGTTGGCAAACAGGGTTTCCAATGGCCCGTGAGTACAAACAGTAATGGCGTATTGGGACCAGACACGAACACACAGACACATAGACACACATGGACACAGACAGACAGACAGACTCACACACACACACACACACACACACACACTTTGGCCAAGCCCAACTACATGGTGCATCAATTCCACAAGTGTTCATGCATACTTACACACATATGCTTGGACAGACAGACAGACAGACAGACAGACAAATATACACTTGGTGGATGGGGCAGAACTCCAAATCCACACCTTATTTCTTTTCTCTGACAATTTATACCTTCTAGAAAAAAGTTCTTTATAAAATTACCTCAGAGGTAAAATGTAGTCATTCTTGATTACACAAATGGGAATACAGCCTGGGCTATCCACACCAGAGTGCACATCAAAAACAATCAGAAAACCCAGCCAGACCAACGGGGCAAATGAGATGGCAAATGAGATGCTAGTCACACAAGTCTGATGACTTGAACTTAATCACCAAAACCAATGTCTACTTGACACAAGCTAGTGTCATCACAGAGGAGGAAGCCTCACTTGAGAAAATTCCTGTAGTGGTTTGAATATGTTTGGCCCAGGGAGTGGCACTATTTGGAGGTGTGGCCTTGGAGTAGGTGTATCACTGTGGGTGTGGGCTATAAGACCCTCATCCTAGCTGCCTGAAAGTCAGTATTCTGCTGGCAGCCTTCAGATGAAGACATAGAACTCTCAGCCCCTCCTGCACCATGCCTGCCTGGATGCTGCCATGCTCCCACCTTGATGATAACAGACTGAACCTCTGAACCTGTAAGCCAGCCCAATTAAATGTTGTCCTTATAAGAGTTGCCTTGCGGGCTGATGAGATGGCTCAGCGGGTAAGAGCACCGACTGCTCTTCCAAAGGTCCTGAATTCAAATCTCAGCAACTATATGGTGGCTCACAACCATCCGTAACAAGATCTGATGCCCTCTTCTGGAGTGTCTGAAGTCAGCTACAGTGTAATTACATATAATAAATAAATAAATCTTAAAAAAAAAAAAAAAAAAAAGAGTGGCCTTGGTAAGCCGGGCATGGTGGCGCATGCCTTTAATCCCTTCACTCGGGAGGCAGAAGCAGGCGGATTTCTGAGTTCGAGGCCAGCCTGGTCTAGAGAGTGAGTTCCAGGACAGCCAGGGCTACACAGAGAAACCCTGTCTCGAAAAACAAGAAGAAAAAAAAAAAAAAAAAAAAGAGTTGCCTTGGTCATGGTGTCTGTTCACAGCAATAAAACCCTAATGAAGACAATGCCTCCATAGAAACTGGGTATAGGTAAGCTGTTATGCCCAGTTCCCAAGAACCCCAGGAGACTGCCAGAGATCATGACACCGGTGCAAACACATAAGAGTCTTTTATTGAGCTTTCCTGTTCTGGCCTGAATGAAGCAGGCTCATGGACCAGTGACACCCAGAAATTAAGAGCTTTTTGGAACCCAGGAAGTTGTAGACAGCTGCTCTGTGGCTGTTATCATGCCACAAAATGAACTATACAGATATTGTTTGGACTACCATGAGAAAAAGAGAAAGAAACAAGGTCAGGAGGCCCATGAACGTTCAAAGAAGGGGAAAAAAAAACAACAACAACAAAAAAACAAAAACAAAAAAAAACATTGGCCTGAAGGTTAACCTCTACCATAAACAGCGCCATGCTGAGGAAATACACGTGAAAAAGACTATCAAATGCATGAAAAGAGAAACACCAAGCAGAAGGACGAGGAGAAGACTCCACAGGGAGCATCCCCGCCTACCTGCTGGACAGAAGGGGCAGGCAAGAGCAAAAGTACTTTCCAACATGATTAAACAGAAACTGCAAGAAAAGGTGGGAAAATGGGAGGTCCCTCTACCCAAACTTCATGCCCAAGGAGAAACAGAAGTATTGAAAGTTATTCAAGCAGGAAAAAAAAAGAAGAAGAAGAAGGCATGTAAGAGAATGGTTATCAAAGTCTGCTTTGTTGGTGATGGTTTTACAAGAAAACCACCTAAATATGAAAGGTTCAATAGGCCAATGGGTCTACATTTCAAAAACGCCCATGTCACACACACTGAGCTGAAAGCTACCTTTTGCCTGCCTATACTCGGTGTGAAAAAGAATCCATCATCCCCATTATATACAACCCTGGGTGTGATCACCAAAGGTACAGTGATTGAAGTGAATGTGAGCAAGTTGGGCCTTGTGACACAAGGAGGCAAGGTGATTTGGGGAAAGTCTGTCCAAGTTACTAACAGTCCTGAGAACGATAGGTGCATAAATGCAGTCTTGCTGGTTTGACAGTGACATCATTCATACAAGTCATTCCACTCAACACTGAAGACTACACACTGTCAGGAAAACACAATCGCTGGGATCTTCCCAAACCAAGCAGCCTTACCCCATGGGCAGTTATCAAGAAGTAGTTATTAAATTGTAAAATTGTAAAGGAAAATAAAACTCAGCCTTTTTTATTTAAGAGTCTTTTATTGGAGTTAGAACTTGGGACACAACTCCCCCTGCTCTGCAGGCTAGGAATGTGACCCCGGGTTTAGGGGCTCAGGGTCTACATATGGGAAATGTATAAGCTGGGGCTTTGAGCCTTGGCATTACATGATTGGGTAAGGGGTGAAGGAATGCTATCCTTCAGAACTGATAACATTTGTTCAGAAAGCAAGGAGGGACCACACATCTGGAAAAGGACCTTTTTGACCTGGGATGAAATGACTCATTTCATTATCAGTGACCAGTGCATTTTACAAGCTGGCCACAGCTGTCTGGGAATGCCTGGTTGTCTCTTTCCCATAGTTTAAGAGTAGGGGCCTTATCACTTCAAGGGCATTACTTTTCTGCCTCCTTCAAAGACAGGAGACATCTGCACCGGAGGGGGCAGTGCTGGCTGTCTAAAGCGGAAGGGAGTGCTAAACTCCAGGGTTGCCTTTTGTCTTGGTGCCAGGGCTCTCATCAAAGCCTGTAGGGCATTTTCTTAATTAGTGATTGATAAGGGGGGACCTAGGCCATTGTAGGTAGGGCCACCCCTGGGTTGGTTCTGGGTTCTGTAAGAAAGCAGGCTGAACAAGTCATGGCTTAGCTGAGTAAGCCAGTAAGCAGTAGCCATTCATGACCTCTGCATCAGCTCCTGCCTCCAGGTTCCAGCTCTATTTGAGTTCCTGTCCTGGCTTCTTCAATGATGAGCAGCAATATGAAACTGTAAGCCAAATAAACCCTTTCTTTTTTTCTCAACTTACTTTTGGTCACAGTGTTTCATTGTAGCAATTGAAACTCTTAAGACATCATGGTTGAAGGAAAGAACTGACTCCTAAGAGTTGTCTCCTGATTTCCATAGCATGTAAGTGCCTATACTGTCATGACACTCTTCCTGGGGAGATACAAACAAATGTCTACTTACCCCTGGTAGGGAAATAGAGATAGACCAATATAAGGATACCATCAAAGTCCAAATGGTGAAGCAATGATTTTATTAGGGTTATTTACAGAAACACAAATGACTCAAAGTATTACCAAAAGCCCATCCCTACTGTGAGTGATGGGTCTCAAAAGCTGGAAACCTGGAACACACTGCACAGTTTGCAGGCAGTTCAACATACTGTGACTATTCCTTCCAGACAGCTTAGCTGATCAGAGCCTCTTCCAGGTAGCTTGTCTTGTTGGAGAAAGTCCCTCAGAAGTTTTTATTGCTTAGATAGGCTTGGGAAGGAAGAGGCCTAGTGAATTTGGTCAGTTTCAGGGACTTCCTGAAACTATTTGTGTTGTTTACTTCCTGTGCTTAAGGAGCTCCCCTGCAGGTTGGACTGATTTACCTCCCTTTTAACATCCCATTTCTTTATGTGCTTCTCTTCAAAATGGAAGATTCTAATCTGGGAGGAAATTGGAGACACACACACACAAAAAACACACACATACCAAGCATACACATAGTAACAATAAAATTAATAAATGAAAAGGTGTCTCCCAACTGCCTATATCTCCAGCTTTAGGGCATCTGATGCCTTCTTTGGCCTCCATGAGCACCTGTACATATGGCATTCAGTCACACAAACACATACACAAAAATAATCTACAAAAAAATAAAAGTAACCCAATCAACAAAAACAAAGGGTTGGTGAAAGAGCTCTGTGCTAGAGCACTTTTTCCTACTGTGTGTAGGACTCTGCCTTCAAATACACAGTACTGCACAAAAGAAGGGGAGAGGGTTGTCTTAGGGTTTTTCTGCTGTGAACAGACACCATGACCAAGGCAACTCTTATAAAGGACAACAGTTAATTGGGGTTGGCATACAAGTTCAGAGGTTCAGTTCTTATCATTATCATCAAAGTGGGAGCATGGTAACATCTAAGCAGGCATGGTGCAGGAGGACCTGAGAGTTCTATATCTTCATCTGAAGGCTGCTAGCAGAATACTGGCTTCCAGACAGCTAGGATGAGGGTCTTAAAGCCTATGCCCACAGTGACATATCTACTCTAACAAGACCACACCTTCTAATAGTGCCGTTCCCTGGGCCGAGCATATACAAACCAATACGAAGGTATTGAACAGGAGGCAATAGATCTCTGTTGTTTGAAGTCACTCATGTGAGGTATTTTGTTATGGCAGCCCTCAGTGGTAAAATGCTCCCGTTGCTGAAAATCAGAAATCCCATGAGGCTGTCTTGCAATCATTGCCCAACTGCTATCAATCAACCACATCCTACCCTTACCCCCTGGGGCAAGCAGTTTCTAAAGACAGCACTGCCCCATGATGACCTACAACCCAAGGAGGAAGAGGTCATTGGAGTCTGCACTCCCTTCCCCCCACATTCCTATAAAAGTCTTGACCAGTTCATTCCTCTTTGGACATCTTCCATCCCTTGCAGTAAGGTTGGTGTTCCTCACTGTGTGTGATAGATAGCGTCTCATCTATTGAGGTCAGATTCTGGCCTCTTTCCTGACTTTTGGGTTCTTTATGCAGCTCTGAGACCTAGGAGTCCTGAAACTTCTCCACTGTGTTATTTCTGTAGCCTAGGACAGCTCTGAAGTAGCTGTGTAGTGAGGATGATTTGGATTTGTGGCCCTTCTGCCCCTACTTCCAGAGGGCTGAGATTATAGAATATATGTGCCATCGTGCCCAGTTTCAATGCAGTGTGTCCTTTGAAGCAAAATATGTTTTAAACATTGTTGAAATTAGGTATCCATTTTTCTTCTATTGGTTGTGATTTTAGTATTATATCTAAGAATCCTCTGTAAAATTCACTACTGTGTGAGATTATAATTTTTTTTCTAATAATGTATCATTCAGGGCTGGGAAATTACTCAGTGATAAGACAGCTGCTTGGTGTGTCATGACTACTTGTAACTTTAGCTCTAGGGCATCTGACACTCTCTTTTGGTCTCCATGGGTGCCTACACTCACATGTGAATATCCCACATAAACATACACATACATACATACATACATACATACATACATACATACATACAAACAATTAAAAAATAAGACCTTGGGCTGGTGAGATAGCTCAGTGGGTAAGAGCACCCGACTGCTCTTCCGAAGGTCCCGAGTTCAAATCCCAGCAACCACATGGTGGCTCACAACCATCATAACAAGATCTGACGCGGAGTGTCTGAAGACAGCTACAGTGTACTTATCTATAATAAATAAATAAATCTTAAAAAAAAAAAAAGACCTTTAGCTGGGCATGGTGGGGCACACCTTTAATCCCAGCACTTGGGAGGCAGAGGCAGGTGGATTTCTGAGTTCGAGGCCAGCCTGGTCTACAGAGTGAGTTCCAGGACAGGCAGGACTACACAGAGAAATCTTGTCTCGGAAAAAAAAAAAACAATAAACAAACAAACAAATAAATAAACAAAACCTTTAAGAAAACTTGTATCTGGGGCTGAAGAGATAGCTTAGTGGCTAAGAATGTGTACTGATCTTGCAGAGGAAGGACCAGGTTCAGTTGGTTCCCAGCACCAACATGGGGCTATTAACAACTGTGTAAAACTTCACTTTAAGGGCATCTGATTCTCTCTGGCTTCTGAGAGCACTTGCACACATTCAATATGTAAGACCCAAAAAGTCTTACATCCAGGATGTCCCATTCACAGAGACGCAGAGACGGAGATCGATGCAAAAAGCAAGAGGTTTATTAATCCAGCATGCTGGGGTCATTCTGAAATGTGAATAGAAGCAACCCTGAATAGCTAAAGCAAATGCCTTTTATACTTTTTTTTTGGGGGGGGGCAGTTTATCATTGGTTAACCTTTAGTGACATTAAGGGGCAGACTTAAGGACCAGAGACATTGTGTGGGCTTTTCTATACAATCAGAGGACTATCTCTTGGCACACCTTGCAGTGAGGCAAATTCTGGGAAAAGAACACATTTACTTAACTTTTTACAACCGTGGTCATTTTGAGCTACCACAATCTTATAGATACACATAAACTTACAAAAAGGTACACACCGCCAAGCATGGTGGCACACGCCTTTAATCCCAGCACTCGGGAGGCAGAGGCAAGTGGATTTCTGAGTTCGAGGCCAGCCTGGTCTACAAAGTGAGTTCCAGGACAGCCAGGACTATACAGAGAAACCCTGTCTCGAAAAACCAAAAAAAAAAGGTACACACCATTCTCAGTGCAATGACTCCCTTCATTGGCAGGGCTTCTCTTTGACCATGTCTGGGGATTCTAACAGCCAACCACACACACACACACACACACACACACACACACACACACACGCCCCAACCTCCACTCCAGGCCTCTACTTGAAGAATGTCACATAGCCTTAGTTAGATTTCAGGGTCAATGTCCTTTCTCCTGCTAAGAACACATTCCCTTAGTACACAAGATTTCTGAAATGCTTCCCCATGCTAATGAAGCATTTCGGCACCCTAAACCCTTAGCCAAGCCCCCTCCCCCCCAAACTTGATATCTTTGAATCACCCAAAGTAAAGTTGATCTGACTCCCCGCAGCTGGTGCCAGTGTGAGCACTCACAGGGCTCCTGAACCCCCATTTGTCATCTCTGCTGCCTTTGCCAGTGTGGACCACATCTGCCGATGGGGGAGAATCACATACACATAAATAAAAAATAAAAAATTGAAAGAAAAACATGTATCCTTAACTATTACAAATGGATCTTTGACCCATTTTAAGTTAATCTTGATATATGGTTTGAGGAAAGAATTCAACTCTATCTTTTAATTTGTGGATAAGCAGCTATCCCAGAACCATTTATTGAAAGACTATCACTTCCCAACTGTATGCTCTTAGCATCCTTGTTAAAAGTGTATGTGTTTATTTATTTTATGTATGTGAGTACACTGTCGCTGACTTCTGACACACCAGAAGAAGGCATCAGATCCCACTGCAGATGGTTGTGAGCCATCATGTGACGGCTGGGAATCGAACTCAAGATCTCTGGAAGAGCAGACAAGGGCTCTTGACTTTCCTCCAGCCCCATGTCTGTGTGTCTTAACACAAGTAAAACAAGGAAAATGTGCTATGATCCCAATTATATGAACCTCCTATAGTAGCTAAAACATAGACAGAAAGAATGGTTGCCAGTGGGGCTGGAGAGGTGGCTTTGTATCTAAACGCACTGGCTGCTCTTCCAGAGGACAAGGGTCCAAGTCCCGGCACTCACATGGTGGCTTTCAACTGTCTGTAACTCCAGTTTCAGGATTCCAGCATCTTCTTGTGGCCTACATGTGATGCACAGACATGCAGCCAGAACATCTATTCACAAAATAAAATAATACAAACAATAAAGAATGGTTTCCAGGGTCTGGGCAATGGAGGGCATTGGCATAGCATTTGAGGGGTATATAATCTCAGCTAGAGAAGATGAAAAAAATCTGAAGATGATCCAAGCATAGTGGCCCACACCTTTAATCCCAGCACCCTGGTGGCAGAGGCAGGTGGGTCTCTATAAATTTAAGGCCAGAGTGGTCTCCATAGTGAGTTCCAGGAAAGCCAAAGCTATATAGGGAGATCCTGTTTTACAAAACCAAACAATTCTGGAGGTGGATGGTGGGGATGGCTACACAATAAGAAGAATGTATCCAACGACTCAGAGTTATACCCCCAATGCCTGGACATCTGTTGGGGTCTCCCACCTCCACTAATCACTCTCCCTCAAAACATCAGCCCTTCACAGGTGCACAGGCATACCAGAGTTGCTACGGAGAAGACCTCCCCAGATCTCCCAGAATGCAGAGTCCTTGGACGACCCACTATCGCTCGGACCGCCTACGATCCTTGAACCCGCCTACGGACCCACCTACGATTGGACCTCCGAGGCATCTTCAAAGAGACTCAAGGGCGGCGGGCTGGGAATCTTCCCTTGTACTTAAGCAGAGTCTGATTATTAAACTTCGGAGCCCTGATCAGTAAATTTGCCAAGGCATCCATTTTCCTTTCGCAGCCTTTTCCCTTTTAGGATATTCACACCCTTCAGTACCACACCCAGACCAGAGTGTTTCTGTGGGTGCGGGAACACTAAGTGTAGTGGCTATTCCTGGTTGTCAACTTGACTATATTTGAAATGAACTACAATCCAGAATTGGAAGGCTCACCAGTGAACCTAATCTGGAGACTGGGAG
>NC_034599.1:52215794-52231027 GCF_900095145.1 Mus pahari | reverse complement strand
TTGGGATTTGGACTGCAGACTGTAAGTCATCAATAAATTCCTTTACTATATAGAGACTATCTGCAAGTTCTGTGACTCTAGAGAACCCTGACTAATACACTAAGACATCGTCATTCATTCTTATAATCCTAAGAGGAAGGAGATTGTGGCAGGAAGATCTAAAGGTCAGCTTGGACATGAGGAGACAGACCCTCTTTCAAAAAAAAACAAAACAAAACAAACAAACAAAAAACCCACTTAAATGTTAAGTGATACAATCTTTTAAAATTATTTATTTAATATTTTTATTATTTTATGTCTATGAGTTTTCAACTGCATATATGCCTGTGAGCCATGTATGTGCCTGGTGCCCACAGAAGCCAGAAGAGGGCACTGGATTTCCTAGGACTAGAATTTAGGACTCACATAACCAGGAGCAGCCACATGGTGCAGGGAATCAAACCTGAGTCTATAAGATTTGTGGTAGCTCAAAATGACCACGGTTGTAAAAAGTTAAGTAAACGTGTTCTTTTCCCAGAATTTGCCTCACTGCAAGGTGTGCCAAGAGATAGTCCTCTGATTGTATAGAAAAGCCCACACAATGTCTCTGGTCCTTAAGTCTGCCCCTTAATGTCGCTAAAGGTTAACCAATAAACTGCCCCCCCTCCAAAAAAAAAATGTATAAAAGGTGTGTGCTTTAGCTACTTTGGGTCACTTCTATCCCGATTTCAGAATGACCCTAGTATGGTGGATTAAAAAATCTCTTGCTTTTTGCATCGATCTCCATCTCTGCGTCTCTGTGGGTGGGACATCCCAGACGTTAAGGCTTTTAGGGTCTTACATCACAATGTAGACCACACTGGCCTAGAATTCACAGAGATCCACCTGTCTTGCCTCCCAAGTACTGTGATTAAAGCTACATGCCCCACAGCTGGCCAGGCCAGTCAGCGATCTTAACTGTTGGCGCGCACGCATGTATGTGTGTGTGTGTGCAGTTCTCTGAGTCACAGAACTTATTTATGGAATGTCTCTCTATATTGAGGGAATTTATTGTGATGACTTACAGTCTGTAGTCTAACTAACCCAACAAAGGTCAGCTATGAATGGGAAGTCCAAGAATCTAGTAGTTACTCAATCCCACAAGGCTAGTTGTTTCAGCTGGTCTTCTGTAGAAGTGTGTTCCAACAGATGTGCTGGCTAGTAAGTGCAAGCAGGCAAAGAAGAGTGAATTTTCCTTCTTCCAATGTCCTTATGTAGGCCTCTAGCAGAAGGTATAGCACAGATTAAAGCTGTGTACCACCACACCTGGATCTGAGTCTTTGTGCCCTTCCCCCAGTCTTTGAGCAGGCTAAATAGACCTTAAGTGTTTGCCACTCTGGACTCCTCACATGGAGTCTTCCGCTTTGCAATTTCCTACAGGAGCCGACTGCCCGCTGAGCTTGCTTTGTAACATAATCCAGCTGAAATAAAGGATGGGGGTCTGTGGGCATCTTCCATCTCTTTTTGGTCATCTTTGATCAACACAGCTGGTCACCCATTTTCATTACCATCATGCCATTGGTCTTCTTCCTCAGGAGAGCCATCTGTGCCCTTTTTAGGCTCTGACTTCACGTTAGTCTGATCTTACTTAAAGAGGTGCCACTACGCTCTCCTGTGTTTGGTTTTGGAAACCCAAGACAAGGGGCTGAGGTGCCTATTTTACACATCAAAGCAGACCTGGCCTCCAGGTTCTCCCAGCATCCCTCAGATCCTACCTGGCATACCCTGCCCCCAACCTGAATGCTCCAGCGCAGGGGCTGGGCTGCCCTTCCCCCAGAGGCGCCTCCCCAAGTATTCTAAATGTTTTGGTCTCTTCCCCTCTCTCCTTTTTCCTCCTTTTCTCTCTTCTCTTTCTGTGTGCATGCACTTTCTCTCTTTCTCTTCCCCCTCTTCCCATTTCTCTCTCCCCATGGTGACTTCCCTGGCCTTGGTCTTGGGGCCAGTAAACTTACACGCCCCCCCAGCAGCTTCCCAATAAACCTGATAAATATAATTCCAATAAATATAATCTAATCTATCTTGAATTAGCTCATTTTACTTATGGAGAAATAACCTATCAATGTGTGACACTATTCCTGGGAGACTGGAAAAATGTCAACTCTCCCCATATAGGGAACTGACAAAGGAACAAAAGCAAGGATGCCATTTTAGTGCAACGTGGTGAATCGTTGAGTTTTACTGTCATTACTGGCAGAAATATATATGGGTGAGGGGTTCCTTGCAGGAACAGGAATGATTCTAAGACAGCTGTATCCCCAGAGCTCACCCCAGCATGATTGACAGCTCACTGGATTGGACAGTGTCCTTTCAGGTGCCCCCCTGTTGGTCTGAGCCTCTTCCAGGCAATCCCACTAGTCTGGGATAGTCTCTGAGCAGTCCTTACAGTTTCCTGGATGCTTGGGGAGCGAGAGGTGTAGTGAATCCGATCCATTTCAGGAACTTCCTGAAGCTATTTTGAGTTGTTCAGTGAGCTTAATGGGCTTCCCCACAGGGTGGAAGGTTTCATCTCTCTTGAGAGCAATCTGTGTCTCCCTGAGCTTTGCTCCACAACAGACAGCTTTACCTTGGAGGAAATTGCTGCGTGAGAGCTCTTCTTGTGGTTTATCCTTATCTCTACTGTGTGCTGTGCTCTTTGTCAATTTTTCCAGAGTGTTCAACAGAGAATCTGCTTTTTAATTTTATCTGAGTCAGCTCCTCCTTAGTGTCCTGAAGGTCATGGCCGGTTGTCCACTCCTAGGACTGAAGCCACTTTTGTCCCTTCTGGAGGTGTTTCCTGATACATGCTGGCATTCAGTGGGAGTCTCAGCATCAACAGGAGGAGGAATATGTGCTAGAGAACTATATGTCCTGTCCCGTGAAAGCTGGTCCAAATCAAATGAGGAACTGTGATTTCCTTCCGAGCTACAGAACTTTCCACCGGCTGGCAGCCTCAGGCACCAAAAGCACCCGCGCTGATGCATAAACAAAGAACGATGCAGGGGAGTGGCAGGGAGCGTCTAGGGAACTGTTGAAACAATTTAATAAATGACATCTTTAAAGAGACAAACCTGAGGACATGATTATAAATCTATAGATATTTTCCTGGGCTCAAAATTCTTCTCAGCCCCTGCCAGGTTTGACTGCTCTTTGCTGATTGGTCCTATTCTTCACCCTATTTGAATGTCCACATTAAGCTAATCTGGGTCCAATCAGACCCATCTCGCCCCAGATGGCACCCTGTAAATCTGAGCTTTGGTAGTAGAGGATACACACGGCGCCTGAGAATTCAGTGGAGGAATGGTCACTTGGCCACAGGATTCCCAAAGGGGATCCTTTCCTTCCCCAGCCTGCAAGGCTCCATACCTTGGTCAATGACAGGAATTCCTTCCTGACATACTTTCCAGCTGCCAGATGTAGACCACTCATCACTTCACTTCAGAGGCCTGTTTCAGAAGCTTGGAAAACTGTAACCCTTCTCAGACCTGCAGACCTGCTCTGCCAAGGATGGCTTTTGATGGTTCCTGATATTTTTTGGAGCTTTGAACTAACACTTCTCAGAGCTGTACAGGTTCTTGGGCTGCCCATGAATTAACAATAAAGTCCCTCCGGTTTGCAGCCTGAGCATCTGCCTGCTCTGATCTTGGAGCAGGGTGGACAAGAACCTGGCAGGTGAAAGGACCAACCTCCTTTGCTTTGCACCTGCAGTCAGATTAATATCTAAAGCCTGTCCGGCTTTATCCTGTCACCCTCTCCTGCCGGGCATCTCCTTCCTTAACATACTGAACGCCATATTAACATATTAACACTGAGCACAGCTTATGCACAGAGCAACCCACAACTTTGCCGAGTTTCGAGAAGATTGCTTCTCTGTGAGATTCTTGACCACCCCGTTGAGTGTTGAGAACCTCAATAATACACTTGAGTTTACATTACATTCTGTCATGTTGGTAACATTGCTAGCCATCTCCTTAGGTGAAAGCTTGAAACTGTAGCTGAAGATGCAGGGGTTGGGGGGGGGGACCTCACAAGAGAGGAGAGAAGAAATGAGATTCAATTCTGAGTCACCTGCTCCATGGACAAGCCAGGCTGCAGGGGGCCAGCAACTCCCCATTCAATCTCCATCTTCTCACACAAATCCCTCCAATCCAGACTCTTTTATTATTGGACAGACAGGTTGCCTACGTATTATCTTCTTGTTTGAGTCTTCCTCAAGAGCAACACATGCTCTTAACTGCTCAGCTCTCTGTCTGTCTCTGTCTCCCTTCCTCTGTCTAACTGTGTCCCTATCCCTCTGCCTCTCTGCCTCTCTGTCTCTATCTCTGCCTCTCCCTGAGTCAGGGTAGTCAGGGTTTCTCTGACTGGTCTTGAGCTCACAGAGATCTGACTGTCTCTACCTCCCAAACAATGGGATTAAAGGTGTGTTCCACCGCACCCTACCCCTCACCTATCCTGTTGAGCTTTATCCCCTCATCCAGGGAGTGGGTCTCCAGGAAGTCACAGAGATTGGAGGGGTTAGTCTGTGCAGGCAGAACCCAGTATTTAAAAATCCAAAAGAGCCTAGTGTAGGTTCTGTCTTAGGAATGTGGCAGCTTCTGTGGCGTCTTGAGTGGGTAAAACAGGGAATAAATGGGGTAAACATGTATTTCCAGGCCTTTGGGCATTCTGGAAGAGTGTATGACCTCTATGCTGGTTCTTCATCTTAGGCAGATGCCTGATACCTTTGGATTTCCCCACCAACTTGTGGAAGAAGAAGCTCATGCCCCGTTGGTTGACCCTGGAAGCTGGAGGTGGTGAGAAGAGAGCCTTGGAGGTTGCAATTGGAGATACCAGAAAGATGTTGGAAATTAAAATGGTGGGACTTCCTTGCTCAGTGTGGAAATACAGTCTGTAATCTCAGCACTTGGGAGATGGGGGAATGGGAATCAGGAATTCTAGGACAATCTGGCACATGATACTAAATCTCAAATATGAAATCCAGGCTAGGGGTGGTGGTGCATGTCTCTCTCTTTTTTTTTTTTTTTTTTTGCCTTTTTTGAGACAGGGTTTCTCTGTATAGCCCTGGCTGTCCTGGAATTCACTTTGTAGACCAGGCTGGCCTTGAACTCAGAAATCTGCCTGCCTCTGCCTCCCGAGTGCTGGGATTAAAGGCATGCGCCACCACTACCTGGCTGCTTTTTAATTTTTTATTGCATTCATTTGGGGTAGGGGAGAGGTGTGTTGTCAAAGGACAACTTGCTATTAAACTTGAACCTCCTTAGCACACTCCAGCTTGCTTTGGGATGTCTTCTGGGTTTAAGATCATTCCCCAAAAAACAAACAAACAAACAAAAAGCCGGGCGTGGTGGCACACGCCTTTAATCCCAGCACTNGGGAGGCAGAGGCAGGTGGATTTCTGAGTTTGAGGCCAGCCTGGTCTACAAAGTGAGTTCCAGGACAGCCAGGACTATACAGAGAAACCCTGTCTCAAAAAAAAAAAAAAAAAAAAAATCATTCCCTCACCAGTCTGCTATCAGCCACATGATGGTCAGGGCGTTAAAAGCCTCACAGACAACATCATAAAGTAAGGATTTACACAGAACAGTAACATTTCAGAAGTTTAAAATAATATCTAGGCACAGTGGCTGCCTAAATTAGTTTATTTTGCTTTGATGAAGCACTATGACCAAAACCAAGTTGGGGAGGAAAGGGTTTATATGGCTTACATTTCCACCTCATAGACCATCAGTCAAAGGAAATCAGGACAGGAACTCAAGCAGGGCAGGAGCCTGAAGGCAGGAGCTGATGCAGAGGCCACAGAGGGATGCTGCTTACTGGCTTGCTCAGTCTGCTTTCTTTAAAAACTCTGGACAACCTGGACAGGGGTGGCACTACCCACAGTGGCTGGGCCTTCCCCCATCAATCACTAATTAAGGAAATGCCTTACAGGCTTTCCTACAGCCTGCTCTTAGGCAGTCATTTTCTCAGCTGAGGTTTCCTCCTCTCAGATAGCTCTAGTTAGTGTCAAGTTGACATAAAGCTAGTCAGCCCAGTGGCTCGCTCCTGTAGTCTCCGCATGTGGGAGGTGGAGCTGAGAGAACTGTTGACTTTGAGGCCAGCCTGGACCAGAGTGACACTTTGCCTCCGAAGAGAGTTTAAAACAACAATCTTATTGTTGTTTTAAGCCTAAGAGCCTGAGGAAATGACTCAGGAGATAAATTGTTGTTGCAGAGAACCTGAGTGTGGCTCCCAGCACCCACATGATGGCTCACAACCCCCTGTAACTCCTGTTCCAGGATATCTGACTCCCTCTTTTGCGCTCTGTGGTTACCAGGCATGCATGTGGTGCACAGACATATGTGCAGGCAAACACTCATACCCGTAAGAGGGTTTTTGTTGTTGTTGTTTGTTTGTTTTTAAAGGTAAGGTAAGAAAGTTGTCTCTGCCTAACGTGGTGACGGTGTGGGTGGATATTTAGCCTACAGAGGAGCGAAAATCTAGGTGAGGACCTGTTTGTCACAGCCTTTTCAGACTCATGACACTGCATCGTTGTAAACTCCAACATTTCTTTCCAGGACAGTAGGAGTGTCCTGCTAGAAGACCTCTCTATGTCTAATTCGTCCCTCTGAATCTCAATGGAGTCATAAAGGACATAGGTAGCTCAAGCCTCGAAAGCTCCATCCTCCTGTGTGCTAAGATTATAGACATGCATCACCACTCCTGGCTTGTGGAAACTATTTCTTTCAAAATTAATATACTAATTAATTAATTAATTAATTGTGCCCGTGTGTTTGTGTGTGTGTGTGGTGTAGGTAGACAACAACTTGCAGGAGTCAGTTCTCTCCTTTCATCCTGAGAGTATTGGATGCACGTGCTTGTCTGTGTGCCCCAGTGCTGGGGTTACAGGCATATACAGGACACACAGCTTTTAACACGGGTTCTGGGGGTTCAAACTCAGGTCCTCCAGCTTGCCCAGCTTGCAGTCTCCTGCGCTGAGCCATCTCCCTAGCCCTGACCTGAGCCACTTCTAAGTGCACAGTTCATTACTGTTAGGACTACTCATGCAGTGCACAACGGCTCTCCAGAACTTGTTCACCTTGCCAAGCAGAAACCCTACCCACACTGAACAGCCCATTCCTCCTCTCCACCCCCTGGCAACCCCTGTCCTACTTTCTGTTTCCAGGCGTTTACTTTACCATTAATGGAATCATATAGTATTTGCCTTTTTGTGACTGGCTTATTTCACTTAGGAAAACGTCTTCAAAGGTCATATGTTAGAGCATTTGTCAATTTTTTTTTCCTTTCTGAAACTGAATATCCCATTGTGTGATTGTGGCCCATTTGTTTATTCACTTATCCCTTGATGGACATTTGGATTATATTCTGCCTCCTGGCTATTGTGGGCAGCACTGCTGGGAACATGGTGTGAACAGGATCTGCCAGGGACCCTGTGTTCAGTTCTGTCAGCTATAGATCCAGAAATGAGATGGCTGGGTCATATGCTCATTCTGGCTTTAGCGTTTAAATGTTTAGTGAATACTGGTTTTCAGTCAGGTCTCACTATGTAGCCCAGGCTGGTCTAGAACTGAGATCTTTCTGCCTCCGACTTCTGACTGCTGGGATGCCAGGTATGCGACCCAACAGCCAGGTTTGCATGTAGATTTGGAAGAATTTACACTTTGTTTCCATAGCAGCTGAGAAGCTAACAGCCCACTAGGAGTGCAGGACAGGACAACTATCTTTACTTGGTAACAGCAGTTTCTATTTTCTGTTATTTTGATAGTGACAGAAGTTTTGTTTATTCTGACTTTCTATTCTTTTTCCTTCCTTCCTTCCTTCCTTCCTTCCTTCCTTCCTTCCTTCCTTCCTTTCTTTTCTTGAAACAATGTTTCACTATGGAACGGAACATAGGCTAATCTGGAAGTTGCTATATAACCAGGCTAGTCTAGTCTAGAACTTACTGTATAAATCAGACTGGGTCTGGAACTTGTGACAACAGAGATTTCTGTTTGTGCCTCCTGAGTGCTTGGATTACAGGCGTACACTGTCACATGTGGCTGGGGTTTTAGTGTTCCAGATTTTATTAATTTATTATTAGTGTGTGTGTGCATATACAGTGTGTGTTTGTATGTGCGTGAAATGCCACCGTGAATGTGTGGACTCTCAGGGTTGGTTCTCTCATACAGTTAATTCTGGACAATGAACCCAGTTTGCACAATAACCACTTTTACTTGATAAGCCATCTCACCAGCCCTTGGGTGTTACTTAAAAAAAAAAAAAATCCACCTTTTAATTTTGTGATAACTACAGATTGATCCTATCACCGACAAGAAAATACTCAGAGAGGCCCTGGCACCTTTTGCCTGTTTCTTTCGTGTTCCCTGAGATGGCAACATCCTGCAATTGTACAATGTCCATACTTAGGAAAGAAACACTGATCACTGTCTTGTTCAAATTTCAGCACTGCAAGTGTTCAGAGCAACCCTTGAACAAACAGACATGGTAACATCACATATCCGCTTGAACTTTCTCAAGGCTGTCTGTTGGTTGAATTAGAAACAACACAGATGTTCATCAGTAGAGGAATGGCTTAAGATATTATTACAGGGCTGGAGAGATGACTCAGTGGTTAAGAGCACTGACTGCTCTTCCAGAGGTCCTGAGTTCAGTTCCCAGCACCCACATGGTGGCTCACAATCATCTGTAATGGGATCTGATGTCCTCTTCTGGTGAGTCTAAAGACAGCTGCAGTGTACTCATATTAAAAAAAAAAAAAAAAACTAGAAAAAAAAAAGAGATTATTACATTGTATTCATATAATGAGCACTGGTGTTCTTCCTGAAGAGAATGCAAGGGGCACATGCTAGTAGTCTTGGGGGCTTGAAATGAGGAGTCTGTGGCAGGAGGATTATGTGTTCACGGCCAATCTGGACTACCTAAAGAGACTATCTCAGAGGTGCGGGGAGAACACTTACAACATCTATTTATACTGACATGAACTGGCTTCCCCTGTCCACTCTCTTCCCCCACTGGTATAGTGTCAAGTACAGAGAACAAATAACACACTGGACACAGGGTGATGCCTTTCTCATTCCTGTGGCAAGGTACCAGACAAAAGCAGTTAAGCACGGGGGGGGGGGGGTATTAAGGGGACATTTTTTTTTCTTCCTGTTTTTTTTTTTTTTTTTTTTTTTTTTTTTTTAGTTTGGCCTATTGAAGCTCAGGTTGACCTCAGATTCTCTATGTAGCTAAAACTTAGTGTGCTTGGCTAATCCTCCCCTGCCTCCTGAGTGATGGGATTATAAGCATGTGCCATCACACCCAGCTTAAGAAGGGTTTATTTTGGCTCACGGTTTAAGAATGAGTAGTCAGTCAAAGAGAGGAGGATATGGATTTTGAAGTGGTGGCAGGAGCCTAAGTGTTAATAAAATCAAGTTTATTAGAAATTAGAGCCAGCCGGGTGTGGTGGCACACACCTTTAATCCCAGCACTTGGGAAGTAGAGGCAGGTGGATTTCTGAGTTCGAGGCCAGCCTGGTCTACAGAGTGAGTTCCAGGACAGCCAGGACTATACAGAGAAACCCTGTCTCGGAAAACAAAAAAACAAAAACAAAAATTAAAGCCGGGGGCTGGTGAGAGGGCCATCACCCAAAGGCCCTTGCCACCAAGCCCAGTGACCTATGTTTAGTCTCAGGAACACAACACATATGGTAGAAGGAGAAACACAGCTCCCCCAAGTTAACCTCTGCTCTCCTTATGTGTACCATAGCATATGTGTTCCTACACATGGGAGAAACACAGCTCCGCCAAGTTAACCTCTGTTCTCCTTATATGTACCATAGCATACGTGTTCCCACACATGGGAGAAACACAGCTCCCCCAATTAACCTCTGCTCTCCTTATGTGTACCATAGCATACGTGTTCCCACACATGGGAGAAACACAGCTCCGCCAAGTTAACCTCTGTTCTCCTTATGTGCACCATAGCACGTGTGTTCCCACACGTGCAAACAGATAAAAATGCAAAGAAAATTTAAGAAAGTTATGAAAAAAATGAATATATATTAATTTATTCAAAAATAACATTAGTTCAACATGATGGTGATACATGCCTTTAATCCTAGCACATCAGAGGCAGAGGCAGGTGAATCTCTGTGAGTTTCAGGCCAGCCTGGTCTACATAGTGAGTTTAGGCTAGCTAGGGCTCCATAGTGAAACCCTGTCTCAAAAAAAAAAAAATCATGAACCAAGTATATATTAATAAGGATACAGCTAGGCATGATATGGTGATGGTTATCTTTAATTCTAGCACTTGGGAGGCAGAGATAGGTAGATTTCTGAGCTTGAGGTCAGCCTGACTCACATAGAAAACTTTAGACCAGAGAGACATAGACTCCTTCAAAAGAAAAGAAAACAATACACAAAGAAATTAACAAACAAATAAGTGATATAGCCTTCTATACTTCTATAATAGACTTTTCCTAGGTAGCCGTGCTTTCCTTTATATGTGGTTTGATAACAGAAAACATCTTGATTTTCATATCACCTTCTACATTCAATCTGTCACATTGATTTTTGGTTGTTGTTGTTATTATTTTTTTTAAAGACAGGATCCCAGTTTATAGCCCAAATTGGCCTGAATTTAAACTCAATCTTCCTGTTTCAGGCCTTCAAGTGCTGGTATTATAGACCTGCAACACCAGGCCCAACAGACTGTATTCTTTTAGTTGAAGTATGTAAAAAACAAACAAACAAAACAATGTCATTTATAGATATGGCAGGAGAAAAGAGCTGTGTTTTGTTTTGTTGTCTTTGTGGGAATTCTTTGACAGTGTAACAAAGCTGAATGAGAGGCTGTTCCTTAAGGATTGGCTACATTGTAGTCTGAAGTAACAGAAATTCATACCTTTAGATTAAAACCGTATCTTCTGAAGGCCTGGGGAGGAAGATCATAAATTCAAGGGCATCCGGGACTGCAGAGCAAGGCTGCTTAAAAGCCAAATAAACAGCACCTATTGTCCATCGGCTGAGATGTACTTCAGTGCTAGAGAGCTTGCCTTGCTTGTGTCAGGCTCTGGGCCATCTGCAGGTTGCAAACAAGCCAACTGAAGCTGGACCTACTGTCTGTCTATGCTCTGAAAGAGTGTTTTATGCATGTGATTGGACTTGGGGACTTATAGAGCATTTTAACAAAGGGAAGAATTTTGGGTTCAAGGGTGACAATTTCTGGGGAAGTGCATAGGAAGTATATAGGGGAATGAATGGAAGATACGGGCCACTCTAGTAAGACCTTTTATGCGCCTTCTCTAGCACTCTTCCATTACAGTACACTGGCACAACTTCACATAGAGAAAATTCTGCCCCGTGTTGTGGCACATGAGAGGATACACAGGGAGGCATGGTGACTCATGCTTGTAATGTCAACTCTTGAAAGGAGAAGGCAGGGGAATGGCTACAAGATTGGGGCCAGGTTAGGCCATACAGTGAGTTCTGGGTAAGTCTGGGCTACAGTGTAAAATCTTGATCAAAAAATATGTTTGGAAGAAAGTGGGAATAGATAGATAGGAAGAGAAGCAAGCTTGCTGACCAAAACCACATGCAAGGCTACAAAAGAGGATCATGACCTCAGCCTGCTCTGGGCCTCAGAACTACATGATAATGGGCATCACTTTACAGCCTATATTTGGGAGTGCTCTGTTACATAGTGATAACTAAAACATTTACAGGCTACACACTTACTTTGAGAGACCCTCCTGTGTAGCTATTCCAGAACATCTACCTGAGCTTTCTATATTTTCCAAGGTTCTATTGCACAAAATGCCACCATTGGTCAAAAGCTCAGTCAGTAGAAAATTTGCTTAGCATTCAGGAAACTGTGGGTTTGATGCCCCACAACTGGCTGTGGTGATGCTCATGGGCAATCTCAGCACTCAGGAAGATCAGAAGTTCAAGGTCAGCTTTGGCTACTGATAAATTCAAGTCCAGCCCAGCTACAGAAAACTATGTCTCAAAAATATTTAGAAAATAAGTATCAAAACTGCTAGACTTGGGTTGGAGAGATGGCTCAGAGGTTGAGAGCACTGATTGCTCTTCCAGAGGTCCTGAGTTCAATTCCCAGCACCCACATGNTGGCTAACAACCATCTATAATGAGATCTGGTGCCCTCTTCTGGTGTACAGGCAGAACTGTGTGTATAATAAACAAATCAATCTTTAAAAAAAACAAAAAACAAAAAAAACCTGCTAGATTTGACACATTTGGGAGACTGAGGTAGGGGGATCATAAATTTTCAAAAGAGTTATTATCGTTGTATAAGTATGTGGCAAATGTGTACCCGGGCATGAACATGCTACAGCAATCATCTGGAGATCAGAGAACAACATCCAAGAATCACTTCCCTCCTCCTACCTCAGGTTCTGGGGTTTGAACTTGAGGAGCCAGGAAAGTTATCTTCACCCTCTGAGCTGTTTCACCAGCCACAGATCATAAATTTGAGGCCCGCATTGTCTACAAAGTACAATGTTGTCTCAACAAAACCAACCCCTAACAATAAAACAAACGAATAAAGGTGAAATCCACAGCGCCTTCAAGCTACATAGAGAGCATGGCGGGTCTGACTGTGACACTGAGGGATGAGAGGTATCCATCTTCTGTCTGGGCAGGGGCTATTGGAGGTCATCAAACCAGACCAGAGCCTCATTTATCTCCTCAGCTCCCCTGTAGGGCAGCTCTTTATCAGTTACCCGGTCCCCAAAGGTCCACACCACTTCTCTGCAGATCCCTTGACCTTGAGAGTAGCAACTAGCTCCTTATCTGCCTGTTTTGTTCTGGGTTGACTTCCGGTAGGGTTATTAAAGGAGCCTTTGGATTCTCTGTCTCCTATTTTCTCCCCCAGTGAACCCAAAACAGACCCTCAGCCTGGGCTGAGTCTTGTCCTGCAGGCACAGATTTGGAAAGTTTGGATCACATTTCTTGACCATCTTCCCTTCCATCCTGCTGCTCTTGTGTGCCCACCACCCCAGCTGTGCTTTTGCCTGGGGAGACCGTTTCTATTCACCTCAGCTAAAGAAGGCAGTAGCCAACCAAAGGAAGGATTTCACCCAAGTGTGAGGTGGTGAACCAATGAGATGATGATGATGATGATTACCCTACCCAGACCGATCCCCTTTGCCTCTAAGAGGGTACTCCCTCACCCACCCACCCACTCACCCACTCCCGCCTCACCCCTCTAGCATCCCTCTGAGGCATCAGGCCTTCACATGACCAAGGGCCCCCCCTCCCACTGATGCCAGATAAAGCAGTCCTCTGCTACATATGTAGCGAGAGCCATGGACCTGCCCATGTATCTCTTTGGTTGCTAGTTTTAGCCCCTGGGAGCCCAGGGGGGTCCAGTTAGTTGATACTGTTGTTCTTCCAATCTCCTTCAGCTCCTTCCCTGAGTTTAGTGCTTTTGTAGGTTTGTTTTATAGGAGAGCTAGCGACTTAGGCAGTTGCATCACCAAATGTCCAATCCTAGCATGGTTGACCCAGGAAAATTGTGTCGTTGGAGTTGCATGAGCATTTTACAGGCAGCTCAGCCAATGGATGACTCTCTTCTGACCAGCAACTGTTTACTGCCTAGGTAACTTAACCTCAAGGAGGGGGCCTTGCTAGCAGATCTCCTCAGTCTTCCCGTATCTTGTGAGTTTCATTAGACTGGGGAAGGAATGTTTCAATTCAGGGGAAACAGATACATAGCTGGTCCCAGCTCCTAGAACTTCTCAGATTCCAGGCCGCCTGGCTGAGAGTTCTTGGATCTTCCAGGGACACATATCAAGGGGAGGGCCTTGCCACCATCCTGGATGAAATGAAGAGATTCTAAAAGGACACTCTCAAGTTGGAATTTTACCCAGGAGTTAGTTATCTTCTATGAGAAGAAGAACAAGGCTGGTGGTCCTGGAACCGGCCAGAGAGGGAACTTGGCTCCCTTAAGAAATTCCATGGTTCTTACATTGTCAGGCCACCTTGCAATAAAGGCTGGTGCTAAGACGAGTCAGTAATGGGTAGGGCTATTCCTAGAGCAGTTATGCATCCCTCTTGCCTTACACTTCACTGGACCTTCAGGACTCTAAAGATGAGCAGGAGGCTGGGGTGGGATTGGGGCATATGTCACTAGACCACTTTGTTCCTCTTCCTAATGCGGTCACCCTGAATAAATCCCTGTTCTGTTTTTTCACTTTTTTTTTTTTTTTTTGGACTACTTAAGTACCCGTACCCTTGTTGAGGGGGGATGGCTGAGCCTAGTTTATTACAGCATCTAGGGCCCAAAGTCTCTGGGGACAGAACCTAAATCTGAGGTGGGTAGCCACTCTTAAATTAGGGAAACTGGCCAGGCAGGGTGGCACACACCTTCAATCTCAGAACTGGAAAAGCAGAGGTAGATATATTACCATGAGCCTCAGACTAGCCTAGGCTACCAAGGGAGTGTGTGTCTCAAAAGGAAAAGAACAAACAAAACCAGTATGTGTCTGGGAGTGGACCAAGTTCTGAAAGAAGCCAAGTGAAGGACCCCAATGCCTCAGCCCCAGGAGTGTGTGGATGTCAACAGTGTACAGAAAGCATCAACCTTCTCCTGTGGCTGCCGCCTGAAACTGCTCCCTAACAGAGACCCCTTACTGAAGTTAGCAGAGCAGCCCCCTCCTTCACCTCTATGTATGCCCAGAATTACCCGTTGAGTTTCTGAGTTGCCTATGCATCCCTGGTAAAGCACTACAAGCTTCTTTGGGGACAGTGGCTTGGCTTGGCAGGAAGCAGAGAGGGCACTTTGGTCAGAGCAGTGAGCAGAATTCCCTTGCTGAGGATTCCGGTTCTGCCTGGTTCTGCCTGCTTTGCCCTGGTCCTCTCTTTCCTTTGGACACCTGTCTCCACCTGTCTCCTTCCCATCAGACTGAGGCTTCCCCTCCTGAAATCTGGCTACAGCTCCTTGGCTTGCCTCCCTTCTCCCACCCCATGCAAAACCCAAAGAGGCCAATTTGCATAGCATTTTGCCTGTGTTTGCCTGAGGTTTCCTCACTTTAGCCCCGCCTCCCCTGGATTCTGCCTCTAAGGAGCTCAGCACATCTTTGAAGGCAGGAAGACTAGTTTGAACAGCAGTGAGGTTCTTTCATAGGCCCCTTAAGGTGGAGGTGGGAGAGTATCCTATCCTGAGGCAAGCAAGGGTGTTCACACTCTCTCTCTTTCTCTCTCTCTCTCTCTCTCTCTCTCTCTCTCTCTCTCTCTCTC
>NC_034599.1:52212899-52215509 GCF_900095145.1 Mus pahari | reverse complement strand
AAAAAAAAAAAAAAAAAAAAAAAAAAAAAAAACCTGTTAGATTACTTTCCTAAACTAGCCACCAAGTCTATTATTCCCTATTGGCCACTTCCTCCTCCTTCTGAGGCTGTCTTGGTCCAGATATCAAAGTCCAGCAATCAAAAGCCCCTCTTTGGTCACCCAATTGACATACCCAATTAAAATTAAACATTGGCATTCTGACATAGGGTTTCCCCCTTTACTTTTATAAAACAACTTTTTGTTTTGGGCATATCTATCTCCTCTCAAACCCTCTCTGTTGTTCCCTTTCCCTTTTCCCTCATCTTCTATTCCTGTCTCTGTCTCTTATTCCCTGACCTTTGTCCCTCTGGGGCAAATAAATCTTTGTGTTGAAAACTTGGCCTTGGGGTGTCTTGAGCTGAATTCCAAAGTTCCCTCCTACACACACACATATACATCCTTTAGGAAGGCTACCCTCTTAAGTGTTTTAAGAAAGTTTCTGTAGAAACCGTGCCCAGATACTTCCCGTATCATAGCCATTGCTGTACCTCTGGCCCTACCCCACTGAAATTCCGCTTGGTGGCGAGACATAGTAGCATATGTCTTTTATCCCAGCCTCTGGAGGAAAAGGCAGATAGATCTTTGTGAGTTTGAGGCCAACCTGGACTACATAGCAAATTCCAGGACAGCCAAGGCTATTAAGAGAGAATGTATCTTAACAAACAAACAAAAGTAAACTTGTATTTCCGGACCACCCTGAGTAGACAGGTAGCTGTCCCCTCCAGACCCTGCTCAGACACAGGTACACCTTGAGATTGGAAGCCAGAAGGCGGCACCAGGTTTGGGTGGATGAGGCTGAGGTCAAAGGATGCACCAGAGGGAACTGGTAGGATTTTGAGCTCAGAGATTGGTGGATTTTCAAACCCACAAGTGAGCTTGGACATTTTATCCTACAGTGTCTCTCCAAATCCACATTCTTCCAAACAAAAGCATGGTCAGGCCTATCACAGCAATACCCCAGTTTCTGGTACCAAATTCTGTCTTAGGGTTTTACTGCTGGGAACAGACACCATAAGGTGTCAACATTTAATTAGGGCTGACTTACAGGTCAGAGGTTTAGCCCATTATCATCAAGGCGGGAACATGGCAGCATACAGACAGGCATGGTGCAGGAAGAGCTGAGAGTTCTACATCTTCATCTGAAGGCTGCTAGCAGAATACTGGCTTCCAGGCAGCTAGGATGAAGGTTTTAAAACCTACACCCACACACCTATTCCACCAATGCCACACCAGCAAATGGTGCCACTCCCTGGGCCGTGCATATCCAAGCTATTGCACCATCCTTCCTGGGCCTTGGCTCATTTCTGCTTGTCTCTCTTCACAGACCAACAAGAGCAGTTGGCTTTACCTCACCTGGCTCCTTGCACACATTTCCTGTTCTCTTCATTCTGAGCCTCCTTGTGATTTATTTATCTTTCTAATTTGATCTTGGAGTTTGTAGTGTGATGAACTCAGTTTTGTCCTCTCTCCAGGAAGTCCCCATCACAAGAAGGCTGGGGTTCTGGTAGTGGATCAGGCCTGACACAGAAGAGGCAGCTGGGCAGCTCCAGAAGGGAAGAAGGGTGCCTTTGGGGGATGCAAAGGTTTGCTTCCCATTGCCCTGATAAAGACTTTCAAGGACAGGGTTTATTCGGCTTATACTTCCCAATCACAGCTCGTGATGAAGGGAAACCAAGGCAGGAACCTGGAATGAAGAACTGAAGCAGAGACCGTGGAGAAACACTGCTCACTGGATTGCTCTCAATGGCTCACTCAGCTTAATTTATTGTTATTAATAATTGCTATATATGTATGTGTTTTGTCTGTGTACCACACTGAATCTCCTGAAGTTAGAGTTAACAGTTGTCAGCCATCGCCTGCATCCTGGGAACCAAACCTGGGGCCTCTGGAAGAGTACCCTTAGTCATTGATCTATTTCTCCAGCCTCTCAGCTTGCTTTTTCTCATACAACCCAAGACCACAAGCCAAGGGATGGCACCGCCCACAGTGGGCTGGGCTCTCCCACATCAATCATTAATTAAGGAAATGCCGCACAGACTTGCATATGGGCCAGTTGAGGGCTTCTTTGTGGAGGACTCTAACTTAGGCTGACAAACACGAAGCGACACATTCAAAGGCAGCAAGATGCTAAAGGGCCATTGGGGAGAGGGTACCAGTGAGCAAAGGGGTTTGGGAGGTCTAGAGTGTTACCCAAGCACGTTTTCTTGAGCTCTAATTGGAGAGTTTGCAGCAGGCAGCTGAATCATGTAGGGTCATGGTGTCACAGCGAGGAGTCACCTGCTTATCTGTACAGCTGAACCATGTGGGGTCACAGTGTTACTGAGAGGAGTCACCTGCTTATCTGTGCAGTCCATGCAGGGTATGATGTCAGCAGGGCGTATCCCTTGGTTTGTATCTGTTTATCTCCCAGGGAAGAAGTTATATAAGGGGGATATCTGGATGGACCACTCTGAGGATGTAACTGGGCCTCTATACTCCTCAGGGAAGTGTTATCTATAGAGATGAAAGAAGAGGAGGAGGAAGAGGAAGAAGAAGAAGAAGAAGAAGAAGAAGAAGAAGAAGAAGAAGAAG
>NC_034599.1:52206004-52212761 GCF_900095145.1 Mus pahari | reverse complement strand
AAAGCAAAGCAAAGCAAAGCAAAGCAAAGCAGAAGGAAGAAGAAGAAGAAGAAGAAGAAGAAGAAGAAGAAGAAGAAGAAGAAGAAGAAGAAGAAGAAGAAGAAGAAGAAGCAAAGAAAGAAAAGAAGAATCCAAAACTGAAACACAGAGTCCCCCACTCTCTAGCAGACAGACCCTAATGAATTGGCGTCCAACAGAGTGATTTGTGATGCCTAAGGTCTAACGGCCCTGGCGCCTCACCCCAAATGGCCAGGCTCAGACTGACAGAGAAGCAGTGCTAGAAGATTTACTACTGCAGGGTAAACAGACAACGACAGACAACGACTCTGCTCTGGGCAGTTTTAGTAGCTGGGGGAAGCTGGGGCAGTCCCCAGGTACATGCACAAGGGATGGGGTAAGTTAAGTGCTGTGAGCCAGGACTGTAGGCTTGTGTGACAGTTTATGAACTGGTGGGGATGGTGGGGGCTCCTGTACCTTCCAGTCTGGGCCTGCTTCAGTTTAGTCCTGGTGTCCAGGAGGCCTAGCATTGGACAGACCCCTCTGAGGCTGCTGGCAGGCAGCTAGCTGGCAAGGTTTTTGGGAGGGTGGGTCAGGGGGACTCTCACTTTCTTCATTTTTCTTTGAGAAAGCAAAAGGAATCAACCAACCAACAGAGGACAACATAGCTGGCTGACACTATCTCATCACCCAGAGTAAGAAGTGATTTCACATTCCCTGCCTCCCTCTCTGTTTCCCCCAGGACTGGGGGATGCCTTCTCCCTGTCCCCATCTGACTCAGAGGAGCAAAACCCAGCTTCCACCTAACATGTGAGAGACCTCTGAGAGGCAGGCCTTCTGGACTTTACTTTCACCTCTCCCATGACAGGAAGCTCACTGCCCCTTCCTGAACTATGAAACAATTATTAAGCAGGACAGGCTTTGGATACAGGTTTAAGAGGTAGTGGCCTAGGGGAGGATACTGGGGTCTGATGGTAAGCTGGAACCGGTCGGGCAGACACCATGCCATTAGTCACACAGCGGTGACAGCTTTTAGGCTCCTGCCAGCTAACAAGATGTGTTTCAGGGAGGCAGGTTCTAGCTGAAGGTCTTCCTCCTAAGAGCTTTGTGGGGCACCGATGAGTTCCTTGCCACCGGAATCTGTCAAGGATGTGGGTGCTTCCAGAAAACCTTAGATGTCTGGATAAGGCCCTGCTCAGGGAGGATACTAGGTATATGGGTGCCTCTCCCTAAATCTTTCCTGGCGGGGCTGCAAGGACTGGGGCAGGTGGGATGGGTAGGAGGAGCCTCTGCGCATTCGCTCCCATCCTTCTTTCAGGAGCAGGCCTCTCCCTTGTCTTGTCAGTCAGCCCTCTCTCTACCTGTCGCACATCACTTGGCTGTTTTCCCAGTCAGGTAAAGGCAGAGCTGAGGTTGTAGCTTACTGTGCCTGGCTAAGGCAGCCTCATGCCATTGTCTGGAGCATTCTGCATTTCTCCTAGGCTCCTCAGAGTGGAGCTTCATCTTGCTTTGGCCTTCTGGGCTCAGGTGAGTGATTATTGGCCCAGACTTGTGGTGGGTACAGAGAGTGTTCAAAACTGAGAACCTGCTCCCTCCCGCCCCCCACAACCCACCCCCACCCCAGGGAGCCCTGTTTTATAGCAAGGCTAAGGAAGGGCAGGCTTCTCTGAATGCCTTGTCTGTGGAGCTATAATTACTGATAAACATTAATCATACACAGAATAAGCTTCAGATTGGCATCTTCAGTGCTTACTATGTGGCAAAAAATGCATTTGACATGAAAGTAAAGTAATTTAGATTTTTTTTCTTTATATTAAAGGAAGTAATTTGGAATTTTCTGTTATACACCTGTTACCTGAGCTGCAAGCACATACTTGAAATTTGTTATTCCCGATGGTCTCTCTTTCATGTTAGTTGCTATCCCCCCATCTTTTTTTTTTTTTTTTTCTTTTTGAGATAAGTGCTCTTGTAGCCCAGGAACTATATATATACTGTTGTATATCCGAGTAGGTGTGCTTTGCTTCTGATCTGGACTCCACCTCCCAAAATGCTACCACGATAACAGGCAAACACCACCATGCCTGGCTTGTATTTATATATATTGTTCCTGTATTCTATCTCTATATTTAGCAGAGAGGGAGCAGCGACACAAAGTTAAGGAGCTCTGCTCAAGGGAGGATTCCGATAAGGAAGAGACAGGCCACACAGCTCTGGAGGGGAGGAAGGAAACTCCAAGAGGGAGCTCGGAACATGTCTGAGGAGGATGGAGAGAAGGGTTGCAGTATGGGCCCAGGAGCACCGAGAGAAGCTATGGAATTTAGCAGGCAGCCACTAGTGGGAGGTGAGGAAGTTCCGGGAAGTAGCTAGGAAAGGCCACAAGGGATCTGAGAGGATAAGTGTCAAGCATTTTAATCTGGGGCATCCTCAAGTGGACTGAGAGAGAAAAATGTCCAAAGTCACGGAGAGGCATCCCTTTCCACAAGATAGGTGCCCAGTAGGGCACGAGAAACATCCTAACACGGCCCTGTGGGTTTTGTAGTAAAAGTAGACAAAGCAGGCAGTTCCATGGTGACACGTACCTAGTAGAGGAGAGACGAATGGCTGAAGCAGGTAGAGGGGAAAACAGCTGAAGGGGTGGACTGTGAGACGGTGGGTAAGGGAGGGAGGAGTGGCTTAAGAGAGCTGCCCACGTGGTGGGTGCCCCAAAGGGCGAAGCAGACTCCAAGAGCAAGAGAGGATGCTTACTGAGTAGACAAGGAGAGACCGATAGTTACAGCAGGTAGAGGGGAGAAGCGGTTGAAGACGCCGACTGTAGAATTTGGAATCAAGTATGGTGAGTGGCAGAAGCCAGCAGAAACCAATGATCGTACACACCTTTAAAGAATCAAATCAGGAGCTTGGTCCAGAGAGGCCGAGGAGGTTGGAAAAGAACTCACGAATGCCAATCCCAGGTTTCAGCACCAAAAGACAAAACAAAACGAAATAAAAGGAGGCAGACACGATTCCTTCTAAAGTATGAAGACAGTTTATATTGTGGCGACAAGGAAGAAGCGGGAAGGCGGGAAATTCTAGGCTGAACATGGCCGACAGACTAAATGGGACCATGAGAGGATCCAGGAGGAGAGAGAGCAAGAGAGAAGCTGCCAAACAAGAGGCAGCCTGGTTCAAGAGGCCAAGAGTCCAATGTCACCAAAATGGCTGACTTATATAGGGGTCTGGCTAAGGGAAAGGGAAGCAGAAGCCCCGCCCCTGGGAGGAAGAGGCTTAGAGTAGGGGGCGGAGTGAGGAAGACTGGGAGGAGCCACAGCTACTGAGTGAGATTTGTCCAAGGTTTCTTTGAAACCTTAACAAAGAGAGCAGAGCTGTCATGACCCAGTCGCCTCTCTAATGCCTGTTGTTGGGAAAGAATATTCTTGGTGTTGCACAAAAAGTGCTCAGAGTAAACATACCCTGGCAAGGCGATTTCTTTTTGTAAAAAGCGTACACCATAACCCAAATTGTGCTGGCAGGCAACACGCATGGCCACAGTGGCCTCTATCTCTTATCCCTGAGACAAGAGGAGCTAAGATGTTGTCATTAGATGGATAAAGTTCAACTTCACAGTGTACTGATGAGCTATTTGGAAATTGGAGGAGAGGAAATGAAAGGAAGGATGAAGGGGTTAGCTGCTCTGGGCCATCGAGTCCTGAAGTGCAACAGGGTCATTAAGTAAATAAATAAGCCTGACTTAGTGGGAGATTAAAATATTGGCATGAAAAATCTAAAAGGTGAGGGAGATTATTGGAATACTGGCTGTGGGTGAGCTAGCTACCTTTCATAAGCAAAAGGAGTTTCTTACACTATCTCTTAGTATCATCCCAATGGGAATTGGGTTTCAACACATGGATCTGTGAGGACACTCACACATTCAGGCCATGCTGATTATGAAATCTGTTTGTTTAGTTTCGTGATCTTTACCGTGTAACCATGTAGAAGAGAGATGTTTAAATAATGACTCATGAGAGTCACATAGGTTGGGTGTACAACTGGCCAGTATAACACTACAGAAGCAGACACAACCAGTTCCCCATTCTGGGGGACCTTAACTCTACCATGAAGGTTTGGAAAGTAACAGAAGAGTGGCCTGGCTAGATCTTTAATTGTGGGCTTTCCAGCCCAGCAGATCCCCTCAGATCAATGGATGAGTTCTCCTATGGTAGCCTGAAGCAACCACATCACTTCCTCCAGGAGGAGATGGAATGGCTCTCTGTCCGAAGCATGCGCTGATAAGAAGCAAATGCCCTAGTGATGGACTTCTTCCAGGTAGGATATACTGGGCAGTGGTTGGGAAACAGACAGGTATCTAGCATCTACCCTGACCAGCCTCCCTTCTTTCCTACCATACTCTTCCCCCATAGTGATGGGAAAGTACAAAATATGTCACCATGGCATAAGGATTATCTGAACTGAAGACATTTGAAAGTTAATAAACAAAGACTTTCTCCCAACCCCTCTAAAAGCAGAGCCTCCCAAACGAATTTGGATGTTATGAATCTTAACTCCTTGGGGGCATGGGAGTTTCCCAACCAAGGAAGATTAAATTCTGTCATGAGACTGTTCTAGAAATAATCCACCAAGACAAGCAATCACCTAAACTGGCACAACAAAGCTATCATAGCACCCATATGTTCTCCTGAGGGCTATTTCTGCCTTTATAAGGTGGTTGTGTTTATGTCTCATGTTCTAGCTTCTTTGAGTCATGCCCATGAGTGCTAACTTTTGCAAGAAAGAAAGCTTAGAGAAATGAAGTAACCAGGGATGAGGAGCTGGGGGAAGGGGAGCCTCAAGCTGACCCCGGTTGACCCAGAGCTCAATATATGAGTTTGGACTGAAACTTCTGGGAGTCTTAATTCTAGCTCTATCTCCAGAGGCATGTAACCTTGGTCTCAGATTCTGCATTTAATGTGGCTAGAACTCTCACAGGCTCAACCCCAAGACTGAAGTGCCATTAGGGAGGACAATGGATTGAGTGGGACCTGTGCATATTATCAACATAAAGATATGATACCACAGGAAGAAACAATCTGCTGTAGGAGGAGCTGGACTGCAGGCTTAGACTTGTGTATTTCACCCACCTCCAACCCTGTATCACTGTGTGACTCTGAGGCAGTTGGTTAACCCTTTCTGAATCTCCTTGCCTTTCTCTGTCATCCTCCTGGTCCTTATTCTGGTGGTTTAGAGGAGAGGTATGAGCATGTGACAATATGAAATTATGATGTGGTGACCACAGTATCTTATGAGCCTTCCAGTGGGATGGTTGCCTGATCTGCATATTTAACCAACTTAGGACCAGATTTAAGGAGCTGTGTAGCAACACCTGTACTTATCCTATCGCTACCTACAGTTTAGTCATTTTTCTATAAGTAGTTATGGTGAAAGAAAAAAGAGCGGTGAAACTATGGGATCTGTGGCATAATTAAAATATTATATAAATACATGTTTCATATATTTGATATCACACATACACACATGTGTTTGTCCTGGATTCTTGGGACACAGCTCCAAAAATCTTAGACTTTCCAGAGCTATGTCTTTTACTTACAATGATCTCCTTTCCATGATAGCTAAATGTATGCTGAAGAGGCAGCTTGGGTGGTCAGGATTGGGCTGATTACCAGGAAGACCAAATACATGATTAGGACCTGGGAAAAGGAGGAATCCAGAGATTGGGTTTTAAAAACTTGATCAAGAACCGTGGCTCACACACATAATGCAAGGCCTCAGAGACCATCTAGACAGTGGTAACCACTAGTTAAGACTCTTGAACCATGAGTCTTTCAGGCCTTCTAAGTTGCTGAAAACTAAGAGATGGGTGGTGGGGAGGGTGTGTTCAGTGAAGCTTCACATTTCCTCCCCAACTGCTGTACCCTAACTACCTGTTCCATTTGACTATTCATCTGAATATCACTTATATCCATTTACTGGTAGGTGTCAGGAAAGTGTATATAAGTTCTGAGTTGTTGTAGTATATTTATTAGATCTGAGGAGGATGCTTTGGTAATCTTCAATGTATATGTGACATAGTATAAATATGGGTAACCCAAATGTGGCATACTCTTATATCCTAGCATTCAAGAGGGTGAAGCATGAGGCTTGACCACTAATTCAAGACCAGTCTAGGGTACAAATCTAGACCATATCCTAAAACAAAACATGGTAGTACTTGCTGGAGAATTGGCTTAGCAGTTAAAAGCACTTTCTAGAAGAACCAGGTTCAATTTCCAGTACCCCTATGTGGCTCACAACGATCTGTAACTCAAGTTCCAGAAATTCTGATACCCCTTTTCTGGCCTCTGAAGACACAGCATACATGTGGTACACACAGACGTGTTGCAGGATATTTGATCACAGGATTGTGTTACTTCCTGGAAACAAAACACTTATTTCTAGTTGTAGTGTGGCTCAACCCCTTAGCACAGACTTTTAATCCCTCTGACTGGAATACAGACACGCCCTTAGTACACACCTTTAATACCAAACAATGAAGGCAAAATTATGTCATAGAAGGAAGTACCTATGTTTAAAAGTGATGTCTAATTGAGTGGCAGACAAAGTGATGAATCAGAGAAAGATTTGATAGAGTAGGATATGAGAAGAGAGAGGAAAAGGAAGTTACTTAAGAGAGAGCAGTGGAGGGCTGGTGAGATGGCTCAGTGGGTAAGAGCACCCGACTGCTCTTCCAAAGGTCCTGAGTTCAAATCCCAGCAACCACATGGTGGCT
>NC_034599.1:52133593-52205367 GCF_900095145.1 Mus pahari | reverse complement strand
TTTTTTTTTTTTTTGTCTTTTTGTTTTTTAATTGGGGCTGGCTTGCAAGTTCAGAGTTTCAGTCCACTATCATCAACGCAGGAACATGGCAGCATGCAGGCATGATGTAGGAAGATCTGAGAGTTCTACATCTTGTTTGGAAGGCAAACAAGAGAAGACTAATGTTGGAGTTCATTAAAAGGCCCTCACTCACAAAGACCACAGAGATGGCCATCACTGCAAACCACATGAGGATTTTTATTGATCCAACATGTTGGGGACCCCCCTCTCAGCACGCAGGCCAGAGGAGAGACCCAGAGCAAAGAAAGAACACACTTTTTAAACCTAGTAAGGGGCAGATTTGAGCAACAGGGTAGCTGACTTATATTCATTGGTGTAGCAAGTAACCCTTTCAGGCATTGGTTGGTTTGCAGAGTGACTACCTCTGGCCTAGTGACTCACTTTGTTTGCCCCCATGGCAGGTTATTATGATTTGGTCAGCAAAGCAATAGTACATTTTGAACTTATGGGTCAGCTATTAACGTGATAGTTATTAACATCACAGGGAATTCTAGCAAGGTCAGGGCAGTTTGTGATCTTTTTCAGAATTCAGTGTGGGGCAGGGGTAGGAGAATTCTCTGAGAACTGTTATTTTTGTTATGGTCATTTCTGTGAGAACAGCTAATATTACTTTGGCAGCTGCAGGTTTAATCATTTTGACTGTTAAAACTATGTTTTTAAATTTGTTTAGTCAGCCAGCTTCCTTATCTGGCTCTGCACTGGGCCTGCTAGTACAGTTTAGAAAATCCTTTTCGAAGGGGGAAGGTACTGGATGGTCTTGAATTTATTTTGGATATTACAGTAGCTTCCAGGCATCTAGGATGAAAGTCTTAAGGCCCACACCCACAGTGACACACCTACTCCAACAAGGCCACACCACCCAATAGTGACACTTCCTGGGCCAAGCATATGCAAACCATCACACAGGTTGAAGAGAGAACAAGCCAGACACAGGTTAGGACAGAGTGAGCCAGAGAATGAGAATGAGGATTAGAACAGATTGCCAGTGTTAGTGTGAGGCCAAACAGAGCAATTCAGTCAAGAGGCTGAGAAAGAAGCCAGATTGAATCGATCAGCTTGGAGAGGAGTTTGAGCCAGAACAGCTTAGTTAACTAGCCAGCCAAAGACCGAAAAGAGCTAGAGAGGGTGAGATTATTCAGCACTAAGACTCAGAGGCTGAAAACATTCTAGGCTTAGATTAATTTGGTTGTATGGAGACTAGAAGCTCCCAGGACTAGGACTTGACTAGCAGACAGAAGCAGTAAGCCTCCAATATGACGATTACCTCAGGCAAATAAGAGATATTTTAACATAAATGCATGCAGGCAAACACATAAAATTTAAATAAATAAATTTACCAGCTAGACATAGTGGCATAAGCCTTTAATTCCAGCACTCAGGAGGCAAAGGCAGATATTTTTTCTGTGAGTTCCAGGCCAACCTGGGATATATAGCAAGGAGAGGCAAGGTTACATACCTCCCCCCAAAGGTAAATAAATAAAAATAAAGTCTTAAAAAAACATAAATATGGGCTGGGCGGTGGTGGCACACGCCTCTAATCCCAGATTTCTGAGTTCAAGGCCAGCCTGGTCTACAAAGTGAGTTCCAGGACAGCCAGAGCTACACAGAGAAACCCTATCTCGAAAAAAAACAAAAAACAAACAAACAAACAAACAAAAAACAACAACAACAAAAAACAACATAAATATGGGTAACCAATCCTATTTGTAGCTGGCATCTTTTTTTTCGTTTGTTTGTTTTTTTGTTTTTGTTTTTCGAGACAGGGTTTCTCTGTGTAGCCCTGGCTGTTCTGGAACTCACTTTGTAGACCAGGCTGGCCTTGAACTCAGAAATCCGCCTGCCTCTGCCTCCCAAGTGCTGGGATTAAAGGCATGCACCACCACACCCGGCTGCTGGCATCTTTTTTGTTTGTGTTGTTTTCTGAGGCAAAATTAGGATTTACTATCTTCCTGCCAGCTGGTAGTGGTACACACCTTTAATCTCAGGCAAAGGAAGGCAGATCTCTGTGAGTTCAAGGCCAGCCTGGTCTACAAAGAGTTCCAGGACAGCCAGGGTTACACAGAGTAACCCTGTCTCAGAAAAAAACAAAACAAAACAAAAACAAAAACAAAAAACAAAAAAACAAAAACCGAAACAAACAAAAGAATTCAAAACCTTCCTGTCTCTGCCTCCCTCATGCTAAGATCGCAGACATGTGAAACCACACCTGGCTGTGACTGGAATCTGAAGTGAAACAGTTTTCTAAGTCCTGATTCTAGCTCTAGGCAGTATCAGAACTACACTGTTGAGTACCATTGTGTGTATTGGGATTGACTACTGATAATGAACACCACCCCCACCCCAAGAATCAATAACTTAAAAAAAAAAAAACAAAAAACAGTTAGATCCTGCCTTAGTCTAGTCAGGCTATTAAAATACAGTACATCAGATTGGTCTTTATATAGAGCAGAGATGGGTGAGGTATTGTTTCATGTAACCCCAGGACTTAGGAGGTGAAGACACGAGGATAAGAGTTGAAGGCCTGCATGAACTCCATGGTGAGTTTCAGGTTGGCCAAGGTTATATAGTAAGGACAGTGTGGACTACAGAGTGAACCCCTGCCTAAAATAACAACAAACAAAAAAACAAAACCAAACACACACACACACACACACACAAAACCACCAAAACCAAACTAAACCAAACAAACAAATCCAACAACAATAACAGGGGCTAGAATGGCTCAGCAGTTAAGAGCACCCATTGATCTTGCAGCGGGCCCAGGTTTGATTCCCAGATGGCCTGTAACATCTGTAACTCCAATTCCAAGGGGTCTGGCCTCTAAGGGTAGTAGGCACAGACATGGTGCACATACATCCATGCAGACAAAACACCTATGCACATAATTAAAATAAAACACAAAATAAGTTGTATGTGCTTACATCTTAAAATATGCTTATAATCTCAGCATCCAGGAGGCAGAGGCTGATGTCTTTTGAGTTTGAGTCCAGAGTGGTCTACATAATGAATTCCAGGCCAGCTAAGGCTACATAGTGAGGCCCTGGGGGAAAAAAAGGCAAAACCAATACCATGTGTACTAGTCAGGATTCTCTAGAGTCACAGAACTTATGGAATAACTATAGTTATAGATATAGATATAAATATGGATATAGATGATATAGATATATAGATGCAGATGACATAGATATAGATACATAGAGGGGGTGAGTTTATTGGAATGACTTATTGACTGCAGCCCAACCTAAGTAAACAATGGCCAGCTCTGAATGGAAATTCTAAGAATCTGGAGGTTGCTCAGTCCCACAAGGTTGGGCATCTCAGCTGGTCCTCTGTATAAGCTGGGATCCCAAAGAAGCAGGCTCCGGTGCCAGTGAAGGAATGGATGTGCTGACCAAATGAGAACAGACGGTCAAAGAACGGGCAAACCCCTCCTTCTACCCCTGTCCTTTGTAGGCCTCCAGCAGACAGTGGGGCCCAGATTTAAGGGGAGCCTCGAGAGCTAGAGTTGATCTTGATCAAAAGCCTGTGCCTTTCTGCCTCAAGATGCAGACTGCAGGCGTACCCTCCATTTCTCGGCTGTAGTTCATTCTAGATAGTCAAGCTGACAACTGAGACTAACCATTGCACCATGTTTTCCTTAAAAACAAAATGAAACCAAGCACTGGGACCAATTTGTGAGGCTCATATATACATGCATGTGAGGCCACCCCTGACCATATACCCTAGAGAAAAAAAAACTGACTCTTCCTTCCTTAGCAGCCGCTGCTGTCCACAGGGCCCTGGGTAGTGCTGAGGGTTCACATAATCACACTGCAAAGACTGGCTTGGTCCTGTGCAGACAACCACTGCTCTGTGACCTCATGAGTCCAATGGTCCTGTTATGCCCAGAGGACATTACTTTACTCTAGGTCTATTTGTTTATCATGTTAAAACTTGTGTGTGTGTGTGTGCTTGTGCGCACACATGTGTGTGCATGTGTGTGTGTGTGTGTGAACTCACACATGGAGGTCAGAGGACAACCTTTAGGATGCTTCTTTCCTTCCAACACATGGGTTCTGAGGATCAAGCTCAGGTCTTGAGACTTGGCAACAAGTGCTTTTACCTACTGAGACATCTTGCTGGCTCCATTTATTTCTGAGGCGGGGTGTCAGTCATGGTGGACAATTGAACCTAGGCTTGAATTCATGGTAATCCTCCTGTCTTGTCTTTCCAAGTGTGAGTCAATGTGCCTAACTTCAAACAAACTTCTGACTCGGGGTGGTGGGGGGTAGGTCAGCAAGGACCCAGCATAGATCTCATGCCGGTAACATACACGCCTTCTCCTACCTGTAGCAGACTCCACCACTGTCCATTTCTGAGCAACAGGGTCACAGGAATATCATATTTGACCACCACTCAGAATGACGATTGGGTTTCTTTTCTTTTCTCCTTCATTCTTTCTTTCCTTTTGTTGGGATCCAGGAATCACCTCACAAACCACACAAACACAGATCTCAGTCAGACAGGGACAGTTTATTGAGCACACGCCCCAGGACTGGTCAACCAGGGCCACGGTCCAGATTCAGGAACTGATGCATGATATTGAGTTACGATCTTACAGGGTTTTTAAACCCCAAATCCACAAACATCTGTGCCAAGTTATTCCACCAGTCATGATTTAGGGATAGGGGATTTCCTTAGGAACATTTTTCCTGCTCACATTGGTTGGGGTATTCAACTGTGGTAGGGGACTTACCTTGTCTAATATTCATGTCCTAACTTGTCTACCAGGATGGGACTTGTCTAATATTCATGTCTTTTTTTTTTTTTTAAGATTTATTTATTTATTATATGTAAGTACACTGTAGCTGTCTTCAGACACTCCAGAAGAGGGCNTCAGATCTTGTTACNGATGGTTNTGAGCCACCATGTGGTTGCTGGGATTTGAACTCCGGGCCTTTGGAAGAGCAGTCGGGTGCTCTTACCCACTGAGCCATCTCACCAGCCCTAATATTCATGTCTTAACTTGCCAACCTGGGTGTCAATGGCCCATGTGTATGTCTCTTTCTGCCAAGTAGGATGTCAGTTCCCAGGAAGGTCTTGAGAACCTAAATTTTACTGGACCACTACTCAAAATGGAAGTCTTTTTTTTTTTTTTAAAGATTTATTTATTTTATTTATGTGAGTACACTGTAGCTGTCTTCAGACACACCAGAAGAGGGCATCAGATCTTATTACAGATGGTTGTGAGCCACCATGTGGTTGCCAGGAATTGAAGTCAGGACTTCTGGAAGGGCAGTCAGTGCTCTTAACTGCTGAGCCATCTCTCCAGCCTGGAAGCCTTATTCCAATGGTTTCTTATATTGGTGCAGGTGTCTCTCTTAAGTCGGAGTCCATCCCAGGAGGAGGTTATAAAGGCAAATACCATAAAAGCTTATCCATAGGTATAGGTAGTGTTGGGTGGCTGGTTCAGGTCCAAGCTTCTTGTAGGTAACTATACAAAACAGTTCTACTGACTTCTTTCCTGATTGGTTCCCAAGGGCAAAGGACATAATCAATCTTGGCATTAGAAAGTTTTCTAGTAACAGCAGAAACATAGGAGAAAGTTTCCTTAATGACAGGGTAGCCAGGTGACAGTTACCTAGGCCTTAACATTCCACTTAGGCCTTAATGTTTTACCTAGGTCCCAACACCTTTATTCCTTCCTTTCTTTTTTTCTTCTTCTTTTGTCCTAATGTAATTTGACCTAGAGCAAGCCAGGCAGTGGTGGTGCACGCCCTTAATCCCAGCACTTGGGAGGCAAAGGCAGGCAGATTTCTGAGTTCGAGGTCTACAAAGCAAGTTGCAGGACAGCCAGGGCTTCACAGAGAAACTCTGTCCCGAAAAACCAAGGAAGAAGAAGAAGAAGAAGAAGAAGAAGAAGAAGAAGAAGAAGAAGAAGAAGAAGAAGAAGAAGAAGAAGAAGAAGAAGAAGAAGAAGGCTAAGCAAATGCTCTGCTACCGAGGTGCACCCTCAATCCATATAATCTTAGAATACACACACACACACATTGCATCTGTGGAGGTCAGAAAGGACTCACAGGAGTCACTCTATTTGTACACGTATACATCTAGGTCCTGAGAACTGAACACAGGCCATTAGATTTGGTGACAAGCACTCTTACCTGTAGTGTGTAGTTTCTACTACCCTGCTTTAAACTCTGGGTGGAACCTGCTACCTCTTAGCAGCTCCTCTGGCAGGCATCCATGACTCTGCTGTGCTCAAAATGTTGAGGTCTCCAAGGTGGTCCAGGCTCTACCTTCAGAGCTTCACACAATGGTCTCTCTGGGCCTCCATGCAGGGACACCCTGACACACATCTGGCCACAGCAGCTTTCCTTAGGCACAGAAGGGGATTCCATAATCCCTTTTTTCTACTCTTGACTCTAAAGCCAGAACCACATGGCAGAAGCTGCCATGTTCTGCTGCTTGCTGGCTCTGGAACATGCCTCCCCATCCAGTTACATCTTCGCCAGTTATCTTAGTTTGAGTTTCCATTGCTGCTGTCAATGAACAGAGCTACGAGCCAGCCTAGAACTCCAGCCTCAGCCTCCAAGAACTGGGATTGAAGGTGTGCACCACCACACCCACCTTTGAGAACATGTATGTGTCTGGTTTATGCACCACCACATCCAGCTTTTATCTATATGTCCAATTTATATGCATAAACACATACACCTTTTTGAATTCTCACCACAATCTTCAGTTATATATCCTGGCCTCCATTTTATGGAGAAACTGAGGTCAGAGATGTTCGGGCACTTCCCTAAGATTAGGGAGTATAAAGGTGTGACAGCTATTGTTGGTTGTCAGCCTGATCACATCTGGGATTAACCAAAATAGATAAAAAGAAGGCATGCCTGTGGGGGAGGGGATTTTAGCTTAGTTTGAAGTAGGTAGATCCATATCTAATCTTGGCCCTTTGAGGTGGGGAAGACACACTCCCTAAATCCCTCCTGCGGAGGGAAACACTTTAATCAGATAAACTATCTTTAATTCAGATAGTTTGATTTGGGAAAAGACATGCTTTTATTCGGGATCTTGAAGCGGGGAGACACACCTTTAATCTGGGCCCTACCTTCTGCTGGCAGCCTATATAAGGACATGGAAGAAGGAAGCCTTTGTTCTGTGCCTACTTGCTCTTACCTGGCTAGCAAGTCTACTCACTGGCATCAGAGCCTACTTCTTTGGGATGCCAGACTCATCTAAAACAGCCTTGTGGACTGAACAACTACTGGATTCTTTTCATTCACAGCAAGCCTTGTTGGATCGACGGACTGCAGCCTGTGAGTCATTCTAATTCAATATATATACGAGAAAGAGAGAGAAGGGGCAGGATTCATTCTGTGAGTGAGTTTTTTTAAAAAAATATTTATTTATTATTATACATAAGTACACTGTAGCTGACATCAGACACACCAGAAGAGGGTGTCAGATCTCATCACGGGTGGTTGTGAGCCACCATGTAGTTGCTGGGATTTGAACTCAGGACCTCTGGGAAGAGCAGTCAGTGCTCTTAACCGCTGAGCCATCTCTTCAGCCCGCTTCCCTGGAATATTGAGGTTCCTCTGAACCATAGACTGAGGCTGGGCTCACAGTAGTGAACAGAGCTCAGAGTCAGAGTGGGATGTGTTTTTCTGCGTCACGCTACAGGCGCCGTGTCTGCGTGGGCAGAAAACACCTTGGACTGGGTTCGTACTGAAGGACTAAACTTCCTGAGATAGGGATGAGCTGCAAGAAAGAAACATTATTTATTAATTACACACGGGAGAACCTAACCCTCTCCCGCATGTCCCATTGTCTCTGTGCGTGTCTCTCTCAATGTCGCAAGTCTCAATGTCTCAATGGCACGCGCGGCCGATCCTAAGCGGAGCTGTGTCCAGAAGGCGGGTCCAATTGAGTGGGCGGTGACGACATCGGTGGTTGGTCCGGGCAATGAGTGGGCGTTGACAGTGGGCGGTGATGAGGACGCTGTATTTTAGATCCGGGGAGCAACTCTTAGCGTGTCTGCAAAGGGCACAATACCATGCTTAGAGGGAGAGTTTTTAGTGGAGGCCCCAACAGTGGGACCTGGGTTTCTATTAATGAGCTGTGAGGTCATCATGTTGTCTGTGCTCAGGCTGCTGCCAGCAGCTGGTGCAGAGCATCTGGCCACGCTGGAGAAGTGGAACCAACATCACTCTGGTTTAGGGTAAGCATGATACAAGAGGCCCTTCTAAATTCCCATCAGGAAGTCAATGCCTGGAGCATCCTGGCCATTCCCCTCTAGAGAACCAGCAATTACTCATGATTAGTGGACGTGTTTTTGAAGTCAAAGGGCTACTGCTCTAAGTTTGCTGAAACTGGATCAATATTTGGTTTCTATGCCCCAGAGAAATGTCAATATGGAGAAAGCTTGTGCCGCACGGGTGCTTCTGTAGACCAGTGAGTAAGACCAGTCTCTATGGTAGACATCTGGGCCACTGGGTGGATGTTTGAAAACAAAATGGTTTGGTTTGTAATTTTTAAATTTTAATAAATTAATTAACTAGTATGTGCCGTGGTGTGTGTGTGTGTATGTGTGTGTGTATGTGTGTGTGTGAGTGAGTGAGAGAGAGAGAGAGAGAGAGAGAGGACAACTTGCAGGAGTCCATTTTGTTAGGCTTGGCACCTAAAGTCTTACTTGTTGAGTCATTTCTCAGGCAGTATTGTTGTTGTGGTGGTGGTGGCGGTGGTGGCGGTGGCGGTGGCAGTGGCAGTGGTGGTGGTTATTGAGACAAGGCTTCACTATGTGGTCCTAGCTGGCTCTAACTTCTGATAATCTTGCCTCAACTCTCTAAGTGCTAGGATTATTGGCGCCAGGTTTTTGGTTTGAGTGTGCATGCAAGCGTGTTGCACGCATGCGTGTTTATGGTGCTGGAGATCAAATCCAGTGCCTTACACATATATGCTAGGCAAGTACTCTACCACTGAGCCTCAGCACCGTTTGTTTTTTAAATTTAGACAGAGTTTAGGTATGTGATCCTTCTGACTCTATTTCCCAAGTATAATTACAGTTGCGTATGTTAAAAGGATATATGTCTGACAGTCCCTTTTCCCTCCCCAACCCAGTCTCATGCTTGCTAAGCAAATGCTCTACCACTGAGTAAACCCCAAGCCTAGAGGCTATATTTATTCGTGTACCATGTGTTTGTCAAATTACAGTAGTCAGCAAATACTAGTGATTTCTCTCTGAAGAGGGTGGATTTGTGAGACATGTGGTCTTTACTGCTCCAAGAACCTAAGGATATCTCTCTGTTATGGGCGGACCAGTTCCTTGGGGTTGGGGGGAAGGGGAGATACTGAATATCATTGACTTGGCATGGTGCACAGAGCCACATTCATGGATACTGTCTTAGGGTTTCATTGCTGTGAAGAGACACCATGACTAGGCAACTCTTAGAAAGAAGAACGTTTAATTGGAGCTGGATTACAATTCAGAGGTTTAGTCCATTATTGTCACGGCAGGAAACATGGCGGTGTGCAGGCAGCCATGGTGTTGGAGCTGAATCTTGATCTGTGGGCAAAAGGAGACTACTGTGTGCCACACTGGGTGTAGCTGAGCATATGAGACCTCAAAGTTAACCTCCACAGTAACACACTTTCTCCAACAAGGCCACACCTAACACTGGCACTCCCTATGGGCCAAGCATTCACACACATGAGCCTATGGGGGGGGCATTCCTATTCAAACCACCACATTTTACTCCCTGGTCCCATAGGCTTCTTTGTATTCACATCATAATGTGTAAGTGCATTCAGTCCAACTTCAAAAGTCCCCATAGCCAAAAAGCACATCACACACTTTCAACATATAATGGCACAGGATATATTTCACCATTCCAAAAGGCAGCAAAGGGAGGATAAAGAAGAAACACTGGACCAAAGACAGATCCAAAACAGGCTGGGTAAACTCCAAACCCTGCATCTCCATGTCTGATGTCAAAGTGCTCTTCAGATTTCCAACTCCTTTTAGCTTTGTTGACTGTAACACCCTTCTCTCTCTTGGGCTGGTTCCACTCCCTCTTAGCAGCTCCTCTGGCAGGTATCTGACTCTGCTGTGCTCGAAATGTTGAGGTTCAAGGCAGTCCAGGCTCCACCTTCACAGCTTCACACAATGGTCTCTCTGGGCCTCCATGCAGGGACACCCTGACACACATCTAGCCACAGTGGCTTTCCTTAGGCACAGAAGGGGATTCCATAATCCCTTTTTGCTATTCTTGACTCTAAAGCCAGAACCACATGGCAGAAGCTGCCATGTTCTGCTGCTTGCTGGGACTGGAACATGCTACCCTGTCCCCACTCTGCCCCCATCCAATTACATCTTCACCAGCTATCTTAGTTTGAGTTTCCATTGCTGCAGTCAACAAACACTATGACCAAGGCAACTCTTATAAATGATCTCAAAGCCGGGCTTGGTGGCACACGCCTTTAATCCCAGCACTTGGGAAGCAGAGGCAGGCGGTATTCTGAGATTGAGGCCAGCCTGGTCTACAGAGTGAGTTCCAGGGCAGCCAGGGCTATACAGAGAAACCCTGTCTCGAAAATCAAAAAAAAAAAAAACTCAATTCCCTTCACAGTGACATACTTCCTCCAACAAGGCCACACCTACTCCAAGGCCACACCTCCTATTAGTGTCACTTCCTATGGGCCATGCATTCACACACATGAGTCTATGGTGGTCATACCTATTTAAATCACCACAGATGTGTAACTAACTCAGACCCCAGATAGGGCCTTGTACTCAGAAGGGTCCCTGGTATATTAAATGCATTAAAATGGTCACCTTGAAATTCTTAATAATTTTATATCTCAATATAAAAACATATATTTTGTAAGTGCAAGGGGGTCATGGAGCATGCTGGTGTGAGTATGTATGTATGTATGTATGTATGCTCTATTTTCCATCTCGTCCACATCTCTGCTTACAACCTGTTTCCTCATCTTCTGGCCCTGCTCTCTTCACTCTCCTGCTCTGCTGCTCTCCAGCACTGTCAAGTTTTCACTCTCAGGGTTGGATGTCTTGACAGCACAGCATCAGACTGGGATAGTGGTGGCTGACAGCAGAATGACGTGCTCAATGGCATGGTCTAGGCAGGGCAAGCTTGTCCCCAGTTCCCACCCAGGCGCCTAATGCATCTTGGCTTAAATATTGAGAATGCAAACCCTTAAGAAGGGAAGATGTCCAACTGTTTTCTGGGCATCTGGCAGATGGCTGATGGGAAGAATTCTAATAGTAGTTGGACCCCACATGTGTATGCCCCTACCTGTGAGTGCCCACAGGACATTCCTGAATTAGGGACAATAAGACAGTAAATAGAAGCTTGCTTTCTTTTTGGTTTTTTTTTTTTGTTTGTTTTTTGTTTTTCGAGACTGTCCTGGAACTCACTCTGTAGACCAGGCTGGCCTCAAACTCAGAAATCTGCCTGCCTCTGCGCCCCCCCCACCCCAAGTGCTGGGATTAAAGGCATGTGCCACCACGGACCGGCTAGAAGCTTTCTTTTTAAAACCATTTGTGTATTTACTCAGTATATCTCTTCTGAGTGCCCTTCATAATTCTGGGCCTTATCTTGGCACTAGAGATACGAAAGCAAACAAGGCGACATCTGAAGGAGCTTGGGAAATCAGCAAAGAGTAAATATGTAATATCTCTTTTCTCGTATTTAAGGGCTTGCATCTTTTAGGATGCTCCAATAACTAGTGTTCATTTTATCTGTGCTAAAATAAAGTATTAAAATGCACGACAACAAAACTCCCAACAGGCATGTCCTGTAATCCCTAGCTTTGGGAAGCTGAGGCAGGAGAATTGGTGAGAGTTTGGTGCAGACCTGAGCTGCACAGGGAGTTCCAGGACAGCCTGGGCTAAGAGGGAAAAGCAAAACACTACATCATGAGAGAGTCCACGGCTTAAAGGAAGAGCCCACTTTCTGCTTTTAAACAAAGGGGCCTACAGTTAATTTCTTTTATTCTTTTTTCCTTTCTTCCTTCCTTCCTTCCTTCCTTCCTTCCTTCCTTCCTTCCTTCCTTCCTTCCTTCCTTCCTTCCTTCCTCTTTCTTTCCTTTTTTTCAGGGCTTTGCAAATCATACAGCTAACCCCATACACAGTGCTGGGCCAGTCAGCTCTCAGTGGCTCCCAAGTCCACACACTCAATGGTGTCACTTTAATAGCTTGAAATGGCCATGCTGATTGTATTAATGACCCAGATTTAGAGCAAATGCTGTAAATCCCTTTTTTTAGAACTGGTTGTTAAACATTTACCAGCCTCCCACTGAGGAGAGCACTCTATCTAGTCTGGGAAACCTCCTTACCTTTGCTGTTCAGTTCTTTTGTTTGTTTGTCTGTCTGTCTGCTTTGTTTGTGAACTTTTTGAAACACAGTCTCCATAATAGCCCAGGCTGCCCCGCCCCCATGATGTGCTCCTGAGCCCTGAGATCACTGGCTAATTGTTTCTATTGGTTACGTTGGGCAGTGGAAGAGAAATAAAAAGAAGACAAGGAAGAAAATAGTTTCCAAAGCACAGGCACTGATCCAATCATTTCATCATCTCAGGGGTGAGCAAGTGAGCTGAGCGAGGCAATGGGCTCACCCAAGACCACACACCCACTCCCACTGAGCTGACATTTGGACCTAGAGTCCCAGCAGCACTCTGGGTGGAGAGGAAGGGGCTCACTGGAGCTGCAGATCCCCCGTCTCTTGCACAATGTCCAGCACAGGGCTCTGAACTTTCAGGCCACATAGGCAGGTAGAGGGAGTTTAGAAGTCCCAACGTTTCATCTTGATCTTCTTTCCGAAGAAGCCTACCTGAGCACACAGTAGGACAGAATATTGCAGCAGTCACCAAGTAGATCAGAGGTACAAAGACTCACCAAGCTGAGAGGGACCAGGGGGGAGAGAAGGCCCCATCTTTTTGTTACACTGCTGCATAAATGTCTCAGTCTCGAGTAGGAAGAAGCTGATCACAGAGCACTGTGTGTGTGCGTGCGTGTGTGTGTGTGTGTGTGTGTGTGTGTGCGCGCGCGCGCGCGCGCGTGCGCGCTGTGGTCAAGGAAGAGGAAACAAGCTCCCAGAGGGAATGACACTCAAGAGAGCAAGGAAGGGGGAGGCAGGAGTAGAAATCTCCACTCAATACTAGTGGACTCTTCTAGAAATTCTCCTTGATCCCGACTGGCCTGGAAGAGGTTGCTCCTCCTTGGCCCTAGTCCAGCTGTGACCAGTCTTTCCAGAACTTGCTTCCTATAGTACTCAGAGTCATTCTTCACAGAAGAGCCCCGGCCTTTCTCAGCTCCTACCTCAGGAAGCCCTCCTGCCCATAACGCTTCCAAAGGGCATTCCCCTGCTAGTCAGGGGCTAGCCTCTTCTGCACAGCTCCCCACCCCCAATCCATAAGGCTCTTATCCTCTTAGAATGCATGAGGGACCAGAAAGGGGAAGGATTGTGGGTTCTAGTTGTTGCTGTGACCAACTCACCCGGTGACTTGTGGGTCCCCTACTCTCTCTGAGCCTTAGTTCCCTCTTCTACAGTCACCTGGGAACTGAAGTCCTACTGAGCACAGGGCACAGCTGCCAGGGCCCAGCAGCATTGTCCAAGCTTGGGGTCTGTCCAGACACATTGTCATCTAGACACACATTGGCTTTTTCTTGCTCTCCCCACCCCGGGGTAGAGCTTGTCTTTGGCCCCAGAGAACTTTGTTCTCTCACACTGGCGACAGTTCTCCAGACCTGGGTACTGGACAGAGGGGTGTTGGGAGATTGCTAGCTTTGCCTTTCAGCCTCTCCAATGTTAAATTCTCCCCATCTATAGCAAACCCTGGGAAATGATAATCCCCACCCCCAACTATCCACCTAAGGAGAGTTTTGGGCATCCAGAGATGGACTTCCCACCAAGTCTCTTGTGATGCGCTCCTTAGACACACAAGTAAACAGACCTAGCACACTGTGGGGGTCCACGGGGGACTTGCCACTGCTGCAGTAAGCCATTGTAAAGTTCCGGACACAGGGCTCTAGTCTTGGCTGCTGGGGATGGAAGCTCCAGGCTTTTGTGTTTGAATGTTACTTTGAACTCTTCTGCAGCTCCCACAGAGAACAGGGGGCAGGGGACATTGGGGGCTGGGGAGGCAGGACTCAGGGACATTGCAGAGTCTGTCTTGACACGGAGTTACTGCTCTGGGTCATCAGAGGCTGAAACAGAGCTGACATATAGGTGTGGGCGCTTAGCTCGCAGCTGTGGCCGCTGGGGAGTGTATGCCAGGCCGAGCCTGTGGACCACGACGGTGACTCCGCCCGCGCTCAGGCGGTGCTTGGAGTAAACAAAGGCGCGCTGCGCCTGGGGGCTTCTCCTGCAAGCGGAGCGCAGAGTTACATCACGGTTCCCTGAGGGCGCCGCCCTAGCAGCCAGTCCCCCGTGGCCCACGCTTGCCCATGTCCGAGGGGCAGGCAGCTGGCAAGGTGCCAGGATGCGAAGTTTTGCAAATTTTTCTCTTGAGACTTACAGGGCTTTTTTGAAACATAGGTTTAGACCCAAGACTGGAGTGTACAGGGTGCTCTCCCAGGGAGGCACAAGAACTGTACCTCAGTTTCCCCATCTGTGAGACCAGGTGGCAATGGTAGGTTTCTGGGTCTCCCAGTTGAAGTGTGGAGGAAGCAGCCACGGCGAGGGCTGAGATGGGCTGTGACCAGTGGCCAGAGGCCAGCTTTGCGCTGTGTACTGAGCAGTTTAGAGGGGTGCTTGTAAAACCACGTGTCCTAGGACGTACCCAGCCGCTGCACCCCTTTTTAGGCTCCTTGGAGTGTAGAGCTCAGCCACCACAGAGGAAGCACAGCTTTGAGTGTTAGCATCCACCTGTTCTTACGTGCTCTGGGTGTCAACCCTCTAGCTGTTTTGTGCCAATGGTTGAGTTGGAAAGGTATTGGGTTGCACACCCTGGACAGAGCTTTCTGATCCACACTTTCAGCTTCTCTGCGGGAGCAAGCTGCTGAGAAGGTGGTGGGCACCCAGAGGCTGCAGAACAAGGCATGACCTACTACCCCAAGGGACACTTGCTGGGTCTGCCCCTGCGCGGTCCAATGAGCATCTAGCCAGTATCCAAGTATGACTGCCCGGCACTCAAAAGGTGCTGGGACCCACTCTGGAACTTAAAGTCCATATAAATCGTGTTATGCTGAAGGTGGCAGAGATTCAGTTGATGCCCCTCTCCCTCCCCAAAATAAGTGTGGTAGGTACTTCCTTTATTTTAATCAAAGAAATTTATGGGCAAAGAGCCCATACATTTCTACTCCTCAGAACTTTTATGGCCCCAAAGAAGACAGAAAGACCACAGACCTACACAGCAAGGTAGTCATGAACTCTCTAATCAGATATCTGCCCTTGCATTCCCATTTGTTTATCCTAAAGAAAAGTGTTTGGTTTTCCTATTGGTTGCCCTTTTCTCTCTCCCCCTTTACTAAGTCAAATATACAACCCTTTATTAGAAGCCCTTAACTTTAAACAACTAAAGTTAGCTTCAAGCAGATAAGTGCAAGCACTCGGAATCTGGGTTTGAGGCCAGCCCAAGTGATACAGTGAAATGATGTTAACGTCTCAAAACAACATAATCATTCCCTTTTGGTTGCTATGTGCTTAAGGACATATTTCCCTGTTAATCTGCTATGCCTACTGAACTTGCAGGTCTTTTTTTTTTTTTTTTTTAAGATTTTATGTATATGAGTACACTGTCACTGTCTTCAGGCACACCAGAAGAGGGCATCAGATCTCATTACAGATGGTTATGAGCCACCATGTGGTTGCTGGGAATTGAACTCAGGACCTCTGGAAGAACAGTCAGTGCTCTTAGTCGCCGAGCCATCTTTCCAGCCCCAAACTTGCAGGTCTTAAGCAAAGTACACAAGGAGGGGAGGGAGAGTGGATCCCTCTCCTATAGTAGCTGCTACACATTGCACTACACATTGCTATGTGAGTTAGCTAAATAATGTAAAATGTCTCCCTAATTATTTTGACATTTTATATATTGAAACAGTAACACTTTGATAAGTGTTGAAATAATAATTTTTGAGTAAACTGGGTTAAGTATATTATTGAGGCTAATTTCCCATTTTAAAAGAAAAGCTCTTAGTCTCTACTAGAAAATCTCAAATAACATATGGGTTCATATTATGTTTTTATTGGCTAGAACTGCTGAATGTCAAGTGACCTTGCATCTTTGGGTTTGAGTTTGCCAAGGAACGTTAGCAAGTCTGTATTAACTTGAGTGCCCTGTGTCCTGTTCTGAGTAGCTTAGGCAGCAGCAGGTGAGGGAGGGAGAGGCTCAGTGCCAATCCACAGGTTGCTGCTAAGCCCTGCTCTTGGCCACCTGCTGTCTGGCCTCCCTTCCTCACAGGGCAGTCAGGACAACAGAAGGCTGGGCAGGACTGTGGAGCCTGATAAAGCTCTGGGAGCTGAAAGAAGAAGCTCTATGTAGGCCAAGGATTCTGAAGACCTTGTGGCCAATGGCCAGGAACTCTGGCTGGTCCTTGAGAACAATTTTCATGGCCAGGTCTACAAACGAGCCTTTCATCTACACAGACTCAAACCTTCCTGCCCAGCCCCTCCTGGATGATTCTCAGTGGCAGCAAAACCCTAGGCTAACGCTGCCAGCAGTGCTGGTTGTCAGAGCAGTAATGGGCTCCCGGGCTTTGTCCTCTCTGTCACCGTATATTTCCCAGGCCCTGCTTGATTAAAAGATGTTCCGATAACCGCCCAGAGATGCAGGCTGAGGTCTAAGAAAGCAATCTATCTCAGTCTCTAGCAAAAACAAATAAGACAACAGTTTCTGTGGCTGGTATTTCTGATTCACAGCTCACACCTGGCTTCTAAGAGAGATGGGCCTGGTTGGTCTGACCTGGGTTTAAACCCATGCAGCTGATATGTGTGACAGCTTTACAGTCCTGAAAGGCTAGCCAGAGCTGCACTTATTTAAACAACCCTATCTAGCATTCCTTCTTCCTCCCATATATAAACTCGCTCACAATAAACAGCCTGGACTCCTAGTGTGCTTGGCGTGTACCAGGCACTGTGCTAGTGAGAATTCAATTCGCATGCGTCAGTTCAACAACTACCCCCATGAGGTGTTACTAACTGCGGTCCACAAAGGAATCAAAACTGAAGCACAGAGAGGTGAGGTCCATTGAACTTGGGCAGGGTCTCACAGCTAGACAGGTAAAGCAGATTGAAACCCGAGCCTTCTGGCATCAGCGCCTGCGCTCTTGGAATGCTGGGAGGAACCACATTGCTTCGTTCCCTTAACTGTTCCCTTAATAACAAGCTCATGATGAACCGGGACATGTGTTCACAATCAAAAGGTGTCAGAGATTAACCTAAACACACCAAAAATTTATGAGGTGCAAAAGTGACCAAACTCATGAGAGAAGAAGGAAAAAAACAAACAAAAAACCCCCTACATCCTGTATCTCTGGCTGTTCTGGTAGTCACAGGGCACAGAGCATGGGGGCAGCTTGTTGAAAATGAGCCTTGGTAGGAGGTGGCATTGACTGGCACCCATAGACTAGCAAGTCACCTAGGCGGGCACTGAGATGGAGACACCTGGGCTGCTGAGGGAGGAGGGCGTGGGCTGACTTGTCAGAAGTGAGAAGGAAAGAGCATGCCCTTCACACAGGAAAGTAGAGAACTGTCAGGGGACAGAGGAACCCAGGAAGACGTCAGCAAGCTGTGGCTGGTGTGGGGCACAGCAGGACAGGAAGCAGATGGTGGGTCTTTCTTTACACAGGATAAGGCTACAGGCTGAATGCGTTTTGTTTTTGTTTTTTTTGTTTTTTTTTTTTTGGTCTCTTCAAAGCACAAATAGAAATGTCCTCCCCATTACGGAACAATGAGATAGACCTTTAAGAGCCTCATGGATGTATGACTCCATTCCTGGGATGACTAGATAAATAGGTCATTGGGTTGTCTCAAAAAGGTCTATAAAAGCTGTTTTGCTGAGCTTGCCCTCCCTCCTCCCCCTCTTTCCCTCTGCCCCCGCTTCCCTATCTCTCTTCCTCTCTCCCTCCCTCCATATAATGCCCTGTGCTGCCTCTGGATCTTGCTAAGCAAGAAGGCCATCGCCTTCTTGTGTCAGAACCATGAGTGAAGATAAACCCTTTCTTCCCAATTGATCCACTCTAGATATTGTGTTTGTAGCAAAACAAAATGGCTGAGACAAGCAGCTGCCCTTCAGCTGCTACTTGTAGCAGTGACTAGACCATAGGAAGAAGAAACATCTTAAAAACAAGTTACTTCTGCCATTCTTTATCCATAGGTCTAGGTGGGCAGGCAAGGAAGTCCTGCCTAAGAAATGAGCCTGCAGGCAGCTGCGGATGACACTCAGTTGTTAGACTGTTTGCTGAGGAGAGGGCAGCACGCGTCTGCCATCCCAGCACTGAGGATTCAGGGGGTAAAAAGGCTGAGCTGGGGAGACAGACAGCTCAGTGGGTAAAGTGGTAAAATGCTTGCTCTGCAAGTGTGAGGATCAGAGTTCTGACCTCCCTGACCCATGTAAACACCAGATGGCCATGGCAGCCCCAGAAGGTGGAGACAGGGGACCCCTAGAGTGAGGTAGTTAGCAAGACCAGCCATATCAATGAGCTCTGGGTTTCACTGAAGACCTGGTTACAATAAAGAAAGTGGAAGAGCTATGGAGACCAGCTCCTAATATCCACCTTAGTTGGCTTCTACATCCACGTGCATAGACATGCACATAATCACACACGCGCAAAACATGCATATATACACACTTGCATGTAACTACACACACATACATACAAATAGAAAAAGTTCAAAGTCATCCTTGACTACATAGCGAGTCAGAGGCCAGCTTAGGATACATGAGACTGTCAAGAAGAGGAGAAAAAAGGGAGAAAGAAAAAAAGAAAGAGAAAGGAGAAGGTTTCCAGGTGGAACAGCACATGTTTGTAATTTCAACATGTGGGGAGCAGAGGCAGGCTAGCTGGGGCTACATAGTAGACCTGTATTTTTAAAAAATGCACACATACACACACACTCACACACACACACACACACATATGCAATACACACATTTGGAGGCTAAAGAGATTATTCAGCTGTTAAGAGCACTGGCTGCTCTTCCAGGAGCCCCAGTTTGATTCCCAGCACCACTTGACAGCTCACAACCATCTGTAACTCCAGTCCCAGGCTCCACAGGTACAAGACATGCACATGGTGCACACACATACATGCAAATGATATACACATGCATAAAATAAGTTAAAATGTAAAAATGTATTATATATATCACAGTAGGAGGAGTAGAGGGTGGTGTGTGCTAAGCTACATCCTTCTCTACCCATGAAACTTTGTACAAGACAGGTTTATAGTACCAGTGATGAAGGGGCTGAGGGCCTGGCAGGGGAATCCAGGTAGAGAAGAGTGGGTTTGTGGGCCATTGGTACGGGGCAAGTAGTTGGCTATTTGCAGAAACAGCTGAGATCCTGCCAACCTCAGAGTTACTGGGAGAGCATGGGCTTCTGCCAGACACAGTCTGGGCAATGCCCAAGTGTGTCCAACCACAGTGGCATCCAGTCCCTGAGATGCAGTGCAGGCTCAGCTCCCACACCAGGCACCTGGTGGGGACCCAATGCCAAGAGCTCTGTGTGCTGGCACAGGTTCCTGGTAGTCTGCTGAAAGCTAAGCCCTGCACTCTCAAACAGCAGGCACTAGGGTCCCATACAATGTGTGGTGCCAGGTCCTCCTGAGTCAGGGCCCTTCCAGCCTCCCAAGGCCTCGTCCTGACTCCAAGCAGGAGTTCATTTCCACTTGGTAGGGCCAGCCACACCTATCCTTCCTGGGTGGCCAGTCTCAGCCCTTGTATGTAGTCCCTAGGACTTCAGAGGCACGGGGATGGGCCCATGACAGGGCCAGGCCATGTACTTTCCACACAGAACTTGATTTTGCTAATCAGGGTCATTTATTTATTGTTTCTTAAATTCTACCTTCCTTTTCTCGTTGAGTTTTTGAGACAGGATCAAACGCCGCAAGCTCAGGCTGGCCTGGAACTTTCAGCAGTCCTTCTGCCCCAGCTTCTAAAAAGTGTGGAATTACTTTTTTTTTTTTTTTTTTTTTTTTTNTAATCAGGGTCATTTATTTATTGTTTCTTAAATTCTACCTTCCTTTTCTCGTTGAGTTTTTGAGACAGGATCAAACGCCGCAAGCTCAGGCTGGCTTGGAACTCTCATCAGTCATTCTGCCCCAGCGTCTAAAAAGTGTGGAATTACTTTTTTTTTTTTTTTTTTTTTTTTTTAAAGGAAGTAAATTTTTAAATGATTTTTAACTTTCATCTACACTGGTGTTTTGCCCACATGCATATCTATGTGAGGTGTGGAGGCACAGACAATTGTGAGCTGCCGTGTGGGTGCTGGGAATTGAACCTGCTATAGAAGAGCAGCCAGTGCTCTTAAGCACTGAGCCATCTCTCCAGCCCCTACTATTTTGAATTATGTGTATGTGTGGGAATGTGCACAGGGTGCAGGTGGCCTTGGAACTGGAGTTGCCACTGGATGTGGGTGCTGGGAACTGAATTTGGGTTCTCCTCAGGTGTAGTATGAGCCACCTCTCCAGCCCTACCTCTAAGTATTTTTATTTTTTATATTACAGGAGATAAAACTGAGGCTCAAGGGGTGGCTAGGGCATAAATGCAGACTGGACAAACTTCTTTAGCTTGGGGCTGGTACAAGAGCTGCCTGAGTTTGGACCCTCAAGTGGAAGAGGGGATGGGGTAAACAGAAGTGCCTGTGCACTGGAGAGTCACTCAGGGAGAGGGGGGGGGCTTGGAGGAGAGAAGGCAGGGATCTTGGGACAAGGGTGGGATAGGAAGGAGACAGGATGTCCTTTAGGCTTTGCAGAAGCCAGAGTCTGAGTAGGTGAGGCTAGGTGGGCAGGTGGCTAACAGCATCACCCTGCAGGGCAGTCCCCACAGAAAGTGAGTGAATGGTACACTGATTTACAGTACACTGCTCTCTCCTGTGGAGGAGAGGGAGGGAGCCAAGTAATCACCCATGTCTACAGGGATTCCCGGGGAAGGGCCAGGCCTGACAAGCAAGCTAGTAAGTCAGCCTCCTCCAGATCCTCCACCCCGTCCTCTCACACACACTCCATCATAGAAATAGAGTCTCAAGCAGTCCAGGTCTATGTAAGACTTGTATATATAGCCCAGGCTAGCCTAAATCTTTTATGTAGCCAAGGCTACCCTCAAACTCTAGTCCTCCTGCCTCTGCTTCCTGAGTGCTGGGATTACAGGTGTATGCTCAGTTCGTTGTTTTTCGGAGCTCTTTTCCCCTCCATACCTAATGAGAAAGATGAAACAGGCTGGTGAGATGGCTCAGTGGGTAGGGGCACTTGCTTTCTAAGCATGTGGAATATGATTCTGGGACATGCAATGGAAGGAGAAACTGACTTCAGAAAGCTAGCACCAACTCCCACATAAATAAATAAAACTTGGAAAAAGAACCTTTCCCCCCCTCTAAATAAAAGGGTAAAATGTTTCCACTGTAGAGAAGAAACTGGGGCCAGCTGTATTCAGGGCTTTCTGAGATCACAAACTTGATTGGGGTGCAGGCAAAATGCAAACTAGATAAACTAGCTTTAAATATGACCCCCTAAAGCAATGGGTGCTGGAACAGGCTAGGGGAGTACTTTTTCGGGTGGACAATGGTGATTGGTCGGCCCCACCAATCACCTTTCTCCTAGCGTCTGCTTATTTTCAGGCAGGAGAAGGGCTGGGGCCTTTCTAGGGACTATTCTGCTTTGAGCAACTAATATATGTACTGTGGACAACCACAAAAGTTTCATACACCTGCAGAGGCTGGTGATGGGGGAGGGGAGAAGGAAAGAGAGGACAGAATGGGGGAGGGGAAGAGAAGGGGAGGGAGGGAAGATGGGGGAGAAGAAAGGGAAGAAGAAGGGCCTGTTTGGACATTTGTCCCCTCATTGTGATCTAAAAGCCCTAGACACAGGTCCACAGAGGTGGGAGTGAGGGTAGGCAGGGAGACTGGGAAGGCCACACAGGGGTCTTTGAGAGGGGCAGAAAATCTCCCCAACGGGCTCTTTTGAATGTCCTAGATCACCGGGTCCCTAACATGCACACAAGCTGTGCAGGCCAAGTGGCCTCCTTCCCTGCCCTCTAAGTTCACTTACTGCAGGAAACACCAAACACAGCTGTGGCCACTCTGTGCTCCTTATGATCTCCATCAGTTTAGCAATCCCATGATGTGAGCAGTAGGTATCCTATCGACTGATGTTTTTATTATTATTATTATTATTATTATTTATGTATTTTTGAGACAGGGTCTTACATTGTAACCCAAGCTGACTAGGAACTCAGTATGTTCCCTGGACCTGCCTGGAACTCACACAATCCTCCCATTTCTGAGCCCTGATTTATGAGGTTACAGACAAAATACACCCAGGTAGGTAGGTAGGTGTTTTTGGTTTGTTTTGGTTCTGAGGGTCTTTCATATGATAAGAGCACAGGGAGCTTCCACCAGCTTCATGCTGAGTCTCATACTTGTGTAAATTGACCCTCAGAGTGATGGAGTGACTCACCCAGGCAGCGCAGATAACAAGCAGAGATGATTCGAACCCAGGAAGGCAGACACTAATCTTAGCTCACAGCCCCTTAGCACAGATTATGGGTACCCTGACCTCTCCCTGCCTCTCAGCTCCAGGGGTTTTCAAATTCAGGGAGAGCCTGCCTGCTTCATGAGGCCTTGTCTTGTCTTGACTCATCAAGTTCTGAGGAAGCACATCGCAGGCCAGAACTCTGTTAGGGGCCACGGTGGAAGCATTCTATCACCACTGAGCCTGAAGCGAGGGCCAGACAGGAAGTCGACAGGGTGGACACTCAAGGTTCGGTGGGAGTCTGCCTAAGGAAAGGCGTGCACCATGGACCTCCTTAGGTCTCATGTCCAAACCCTTCTGTATTCATCAACCCTTCCTAGGGCTGCTCATAGCCTTTTGCCCTCAAGAGTTTCGCACCTGCCCCATCGTGGGCTAATGGGGGTCACAGTCACGGGGGGGGGGGGTCCAGCTAACCTGAGTCTGACACTTCTGCTCCCCATCTGTTGTGGTTAGTCTGTCAGCATGAAGGGTCCAGGGCTGCAGGTCACAGGAAATCCTTGTGGTTTTCTGGGGAGGTTCAGATATAGCATGGGCAAAGGGGATTGTGCCAAGATACCCTTGACTGAGGGAGGCCCCCCAATGACTGCCTACTGAAGGTAAAGAATTCACGGCCTTTGGGACCTGCTGTGATCCGACTAGTAGGTGTCCTGGTCAGTACATTAGAACTGGGACAGGAATGAGGACCAAGCTGGAACCCAGAGCGGGGATTAGCATGGCTGGTGGGGAGGGTGCAGATCATGCCAGTCCCTCAGCCTTAGAGCCTCTCCTCTGGAGGAAAGCAGTCTTGAGACGGTGGTTTTGGCTTCCTGGCGTTCCTGCTGAGATTCAAAACTTCTCAGAGAAATGAAAGCAGACTTCAATTCTCACCTCCTGAGTCCAGCCACCCCTAATAGCATGCCAGCAGAAAGAAGAGCCCAGGACATGACTAGCCCGAGCCATCTGCCCTGTTATTCTGGATGGGTCAGAATTCTGATCCCAGGACTCCCCTCCACACACTTTCCCAAGTCAAGGCTTCTTTAGAGCCGAGGATGGTGGCACATGGCCATGAACCCAGAACTCTGGAGACAGGGGCAAGGACAGTGCCATAGCGAGAGGCCAGCCTGGTTCACAGTGAGGCTGGCTAGTGCTATAACAAACAAAAAGCAAGCAGATGCGCTCCGGTTCTGAGATGAAAAAATGAATGCCAAATTTCACAGCTGAGTGGAGACAGGATTTGAGCCTGGTTTGGGCTCAGGAGTCCCATTTGTACCCAGGTACCCCGAGAAGGCCCCTGCTTCCCCATGGGCAACACCAGTGGCTTTGGTCCCTAGTGGCAAGTGTGGCAAGTTTCCATTCACTGGGACTTTCCTGGCTGAGCTTTGCAGCTGTGGGAGAGCTGCCTGGCTCCTGCTACTGGGGCTCTAGACTCAGGGTCAGCAAAGGCTTGCCTTTCAGTCTGGGCCTTAGCCTGGGGTGAGAGTGACTTCCTGTCCAGCTGGGTCCCCGTACCTCTCACCCTCCTGAGAGGTTCAGAGTGGTCATTTAGTCCTGGCATGGCCCATCATCCCCTGAACCTGAACAATACCCTGTGGCTCCCCACTACCCCATGTGACTTCTCTCCCTAACTGCCCTGAATCTAAGAGAGGAAGGGAGGGAGGAGGAAAAGAGAGAGGGAGGGGCCAGGTGCTTCTCTTGGACTCGGCTGTCCTCCTTTTTGTGACTCTCTATGGGGCATAGGGCTATTGCTTTTACCTCTTTTTTTTTTTTTTTTTTTTTTTTTATTTTTTTTTTTTTTTTTTTTTTTTTTTGAGTCTGGGTCTCATGTAGCTCAGGCTAGCCTTGAGTTCACTGTGTAGCTAAAGTTGATTCTGAAATTCCTAATCCCTCTGCCTTCAACTCCCAAATTCTGGAATTATAGGCACGTGTTACCACAACTGATTTATATAATGCTAGGTATTGAACCAAGGGCTTTTCGTGTGTTAGGGTAAGCACTTAACTAAATGAACTACATCCCCAGGCCAAGGCTGTTACTGTTAGTATTCCTCTGATAGGAATGTTGAGCTTAGAAAGGACACGTTTCAGTCAGCCCTTTCCCTCAGACCCATGCTCTGTATCATGCCTACACTATCTCTGGCAGCAAAGTCTTTCAGCCTTGGCAGGCTGGAACTCTCCACCATCTGTCATAGCCTCCTGAGTCTGCTGGAATTACTTGTGCGTGCACCCTGCCACCCCCTGCCCCACATCCCTTGTGTCTCTAGCCTGGCTGTAAGGCTGGGTGGGATGGGGGCACTCAGCCCATTCCTTCAAGGGACTGTGTGGTAAAAGGCTGTGATTCAAGGGAATGAGGGGTCACCAAAAGGGTGAGAGAGTCGAGGGCAGAGAGCAATGACTCAAGTAGTCATTGTCTGCCCAAACTAACTTCTAAACCCTGAGCTGTGTATAGACCTGGGGACTTTTGAAGAGTATCTGCCTACCACTTGGTGATTTGTCCCCACTGGGTTTAGGCTACCTTCCAGTCTGCCATCTCCTTGACACCCCAGTTATCTGGGGCCCCCAGATAAATTAGCAATGGCTGAGGAAAGCGTTGGGGTGCTTTTTCAGGGTCTTGCAGGGCGGGGCTGCTTGAGTGGGGATCTTCTCTCTCCTAGCCCTGGTCCCGCTTCCTCGGGGAAATTTTCAGTCCCTTGCTATATGCTCAGAGGCACCTGAGGAGGCAGGGAGACTGACTGGGGCCATGCGGGCCTAGACTTGTACAGCTCTGGGCCCTAAGGTCAAGGAGACCTCCTGAAGCCCCCTTCCCAGGGGAGCCATCAGAGGCAGACAGGCCTTGAGGAGGTGCTAATTGCTGAGCTAATTGGAGCCAGAGCCGAACTACAGATGGCTTGGATCACAGGAGCTGGGGGCTGCACAAGGAGACAGGCTGCTGCTGCTGGAAACAGGGAGAAAGGCCAAGCCCAGGACTGTTCGTTTGGGGACCGAGACTGGTTAGAGGTGACCAGCCACTTTGAGATTCATCCTTGTCTCCACACCTCTGTCCTGGCTTGGGTTTTCTCTTTGTGAAAGTATTTGTGTTCTGTGACCACTGCTGATTGAAGTGGATTCATGGAGCTTTTGGGGGAACAGTACGCTGCCGGACAGGAAAGGGGCCAAGGAGAAGGACAGACAGAGCCCAGGCCCAGACAGGCACAGTGCTGGGTTGGGACTGCAGTCTATTCTATTCATGGCTCTAGAAGTGGGAAGTTCAAGCTGGTGCAGGCAGCTGCTGGGCACTGGATAGAAGGGTCTTACATCCTGGGGTACCAGTCATGAGGGACCTCACATGGTGCCATAAGCAAGCTTGTCCAAGGCTGCTGTCCTGAAAGCAGTTCTCTGTCAAGAGCCTTTTGTCTGTGAGTTGAGCAATCCACTCATGAGGGCAGAGCTTTCTGGACCCAACCACCCCAAACTTTAAGATTCCCTTCTTCAGTACATACATTTGGAGACTGAGTCTCCAACATTTGAAAAAATAGATTTGACAAACAGCAGTGAAAATAGAACCACTACAGGTGACTGGGATGTTTCTGGTGTGTGTGTGTATGTGTGTGTGTGTGTGTGTGTGTGTGTATACGTGCGCGCGTGCATGTGTGTGTGTGTGTGTGTGTGTGTGTGTGTGTGTGTGTGTGTGTGTAAGAGAGACAGAGAGACTGAGATGCCTATGTTAACCCTGGCCTGGGTCCTGTTCATTTAAGACTACCAGGGGCATGGACCTGGGCTGTGACTATGGAGGCCTCAGGCTGGGAAGATTAGATTGGCTGCTCTCTAGACACAGGTGGGGGACTCTGAAGTCATCTTCCTACTGCCAGAAGGGGTAGGGCTAGTATCCCCCCCTCTCCCCCAGATGCCCACTATTCTGGGACAAATAAGTCATAGTGCCCTGGGCCTAGGGAGGAATTGGGGTACTTGGACTAGGCTTCAACTGCCACTCACACTGGCCCCTGCCCTGCTCTGGTAGCCCTGTTGACTCTCCAGGGTACCTGACCACACACTCTGCGCTCTCTGGTTCTTAACAGCCTCTCTGTCCTTGGGTCCCTTTCTGTCAGACTCTGCAGGCTGTGGATCTATATGCATCTCAGATTGTTTGGCTACCTGCTTGAGTTCCCGCAGCCCTGCAACCACGTTCTGCCATGCCTGCCAACCATAGAGGAAGCTGGGCAGCTAAGCCCTACCTCTGCCAGTGCCAGCTCCTTTCTCGTTCCTTTGAAGAGGCACTGAGGGCTAATGAGGTTATGGGTAGGGAAGGCTTGAGTGGTAATCAGGGTTTAGTAACTGTGTGATGCTAACAGCTCAAGCTTTATGGGTCCCTAATTCTGAGCCAGGCATCTAAGCTTTGCCGTTTTCACTTTCCACTCTTCCCAGCATGCCTCTAGGGCTAGAAGTTTTCTTATCTCCATTTCCCAGGAAGGAAATAGAGACTCTGAGAGGCCAGGCAATGCATCTCTTGTCACACAACTCATAAGTGACAGTCTGGGGACTTCAAAGCCACTACTCACAATGGTGTAGGGAGGGGTTGTTATTATTATTTATTTATTTATTTGTCAACCCATTTCCTTCCCCTTGTTCCCTCCCTCTCCGCCTGTTATCTTCTGCCTGGTGAGTTTGCATCATTCCTTCCACCCAGGGGTCCAATTAGGGGACTCCTCCAAGGAGGCCGACTGAGGCAATCCCTGCCCCTAGGGGGCCTTCCTGAGCTAAAATTTTAATTAGCTGTCACTGCTCTTCCTAAAACTCTGACCTGCCTGTGGCTGTACCAACCCAGGCTGCTTTTAGGGACACAGCTGACGTGCTAGGTAGGAAGGGTGGTTTGGTCAGCTCTCCTACCACCTCAAGGTTGCTATGTTTAATCTAGCAAATGGATTAATTAAATGAATGGATAAAATGACCTAATCCATTAACCAGATCAAATAAACGTGTTACTATTTTTTAGAAAATTAACTCCACGCCCCTGCATAGGAAAGGCAATCTCCTTGTCAAATTAGAAAAACAAAACAATCCGGTCAGGAAGCGGAGAGGGGCATGCAGATGACACATTCCTTGGTCACCTGGCACATAGGTGGCACGTGGTTAGATGTCAGCCTTGCTCCCCTCCTCCCTAAGATGCGGGAGACCAGGTGTTGAGCAATGAACAGGGACCAAGCTGTGTAACGATGCTGTCTGAAAACTGGGACAGGGCTATCAACCCAGGAGTGGACGCGGCCATGGGGGCTGAGGGTCCACCAGAATTTATAAAACCAGCTGGGCAAAACAGTGCATGCCTGTAATCAGAAACACTCAGGCTGAGACAGGAGGATTGCCAAGTTCCAGCAAGGATTATATAGTGAGACCTTGTCTCAAAAAAAAAGCAAAGGCATGCTAAGACCATGCAAGTGTTAAAAAAGCAAGGTGGACTTTCTACTTAGAGCTTAAGACCTACATGCTGGGAGACAGGATTCTTTGTGTCTCTTACCTCAGGCCACAGGGTTGTGGTTCATAAAGACACAGAGAGCTGTCTCTCTAGTCCAGACGTGGGGAGAAGTGCCCCCTTAAGTTCTAGGAAGATTGAAGGTTCTGCGTGTGATGTTCGGGTTAAGGGCTCAGAGACCCTCTTCTTGGTCCAGGGCTGTGAGTTTCTAAGTTGACTTATTGATGGGGCGTTTCCGAGGCCCCATTCTGAAACCTTTTGACCATGACCCCTGTCACGGGCCTGCTGACCTCTCCCTGCTACCCCTCGCCCCTCAGCAGCCACTCTGTTCTGCCAGTCCAGAGCCCTTCTTGAATCTGGTTGCTTAGTAACCAGCCCTAAGTGACAGAAACCCCAGCAGGCCACTAATGAGGGGACAGCAGCCAGCCTTAGGAAGGCCTGGAAGACAGTCCCCCTGGCTTGCCCATGGTAGGAGGGGAGGTGCCTTAGCACTGGGGCAAGGTGCATGTCGAGCTAAGAAGGAACTGGGTTGGCAGCCCTTTTCAAACCTTTAACTGGGGGCGGGGGTGAGGGCTGGGAAGAAGGTGATCCCTTCAGGAAGCCAAAGCTTGAACATCGAGGGGCAGGCACCGGGCTACACTCAGGACTGGGAGGTGGGGAAAGCTTTCTGCCCAAACCACCATCCTGGACATAACTGTCTGCTCTTGCCAGGGGCACCTGGGCTGGGGGAGGGGATCCCCGGAGAAAGACTTGGGACAGGGAAGAAAGTGATGGGGGGGAGGGCAGGGGAGAGGACCTGAATGGGGAAGGGTGTTGCCTTCCCATGGGGTTTGGCTCCAGGCTGATGGCCTCCTGGTGGGGAATGCAGAGCACAGGAGGCAGGTGGAACTCACAGTCAGTTTTGTTTTGTTTTCATCCTGGGTCTAGGCAGAAAGATGGAGAGAGGGGTGGGGATCAGAACAGGAAGGAAACTTGCTGTGTAGACCATTAGCCTCAGAAGATGTGGGTTGTAAGCCCTCCTGCCTGATGCCCTGGCACAGAACTGGGTCTCTAGATCCCAGTTGCCCTGCATTAACCTGAAGCTTATTAGTATCTTGGAGGCTGAAGAGGGAGCACAGATTTCAGCCAAGTGTGGCCAGGTGGGTTTTTCTTGCCACCTGTAAGACAGGAGCTCGCTCTGTAGTCCAGGGTCTCCTGGAACTTATTATATACCCAGGCTAGCTTCCAACTCATAGTGACCCTCCTGCTTCAGTCTTCCAAGTGCTGGAATGAACAGGCCTGAGCTTTTCTGGTTTTCTTCGCTTGATGATCTGCAGAATGCTTCTGTATTAAATTGTGACTCCGTAGCCATGGCCTGGGTTAATCCTGTGCTGGGAACTGCATCCCAGCGCTCAGACAGACTCATGTCCTGGAGGAGGTCCCTTCCCTGTTTCACTGGGAGAGCTGGAAACCAAGCCATCTGAGGACAGGGACCCAGCCCCCCTCACCTCCCCCCCCCAAAAGAAAGATAACCTAAATCAGCCTGGAGATCAGGGAAGGCACTCTAGAGGGGGTTAACAAAGACTGACTAGAAGCCAAGGCATGTAGGATTGCAATGAATTTCGGTTGGCTCTCTGGGTCTGCTGCGTCACGTCACGCAGCCAGAGAGGGACAATGGAGGGGACAGGCAGATCTAGATTGGGGGGGGGTCACAGGAGACACTGAGAATGACAAGAGATTGCCCCCCCCCCGCTTCCCGCAGGAGGAAGACTCCGTTTGCCAGCATGCCTTTGGAAAACAGCTTACCTCACTCAGTTGAGACCCCCTGGCCCTGCACCTCCGAAGCTCTGCTGCTGCCCTCCCCAGGGAGCTCTGAGCTCAGGCTAATGGTGTCAGCACAACACAACTTCAGGCTGTTTTTGCAGAGGGTTTTGGGCCACCAGATGCATCTGAGCCTTCTCTCACGAGGGTTTGGAGTCTTGTAGTAAGTCTAAGAGGGGAGATCCTACTCCTCCATTTGTTGGCAAGCAGCTCCGGGCTCACTGTGAACTCAGGAGTGAAGTCATCAGAGCTGTGACATGTCATAATTCTACCCTTTAGGCTGATGTGCAAACTCAAGTGAAGGTGTTGCTTAAGTCACACAATTCAGAAGGGCAAACCCAGTTCACTTGACTTTTAGGGGTGGGGGGAGAGAAGGGGTCTTCCTTGAACCCCTGATCCTGCTACCTTAGCCCCCCAAGTGCTGGGATCACAGCCATCTGTCACCATGTATGGCCATAGCTGGTGAGTGTGCTTGTTTCGCAGATTCTTAGTTTCTCGGGTTGGAAGGCTTCAGTAAGACACTATTAAGTGTCTGGCATAGACCCAGCTCCGTGCCAGAGCTCTTGGCTCCACCACCTACCCAGGCTGACATCTTCCTCTACTGGCAGGGGAAGCACTAGGGATGAGAGGGCCTCCCTGGAGGAGACCGGTTCTAGAGCTGGTACTCGGAGGATGGCGGGCAGCATTGCCTGTGTTTTAGGTTCCTGCCTGTAGGGTGGCTTCCATCCCTACCTCTCCTCTGAGGAAGGAAAGGTTATTTGTAAATAGCAGGCATGCCCTCATTAGAGGGAGGGACATTATTAATAATTATAACATGACATGCTGCTGTTCAGGAAGCTCACCTTTTACCTCACCTTTCTACAGAGGAGTCTGTGTTGGGAGTTGGGGGGAGGGGTTGTGTAGGGGAGGATGGGGGAAGGGCATGCGCCCCGTTCAAGCCAAAGTGGAGCCCTCTTACAACTCTTCTATTTTTGCATTAGTGTGTGTGTGTGTGTGTGTGTGTGTCTTAGACTGTCACACTATAGCCCAGGCTGGCTTGGAACTCACTGTGTAACTCCGACCTCCCTTCTATTCAGTAGATCCCTATCTTAGCCTTCTGAGTGTTCAGATTCCATGTGCCGGATCTCGACTTTTCTACCTACCCCACGCCCATCCTGTGCCCACAGTTAAACTCTTTCCCTTTCTGCTCCCACTCAGTGACTGTTCACCTTCCAGACAAAACATCACTATCTCTCCAAGGCCATGGTGTTAAGAAAGACTCATGGGGCCTCTCCAAGTCACCTCAAAAGGCCTACCTTCATCTGCCCGAGGCCCTGCGCATGACCCTCAGAGCAGAGAGGGAAAGGCCAGGGCCAGAGACTTCAGGAGTTCGCAGCTGCCTGGCACTCTGCATGCTGATACTGCAGTCTATAAGGCAGGAGGCTACCTGGTTCTCTTTTGTGCTGAGCAAGTTAAAGCCCTGGGAGTTGCAAAGTGGCTCTCAAGTCCTCTATCCTATGCCCTTTCTTTGGTGATCCAGGGTGTTTACCTGACAAAAAGGAACAGACAAGCTGATTATAGGGACAGCTATCTTTATGAAATGTTAATGACTTGAGACAAAATAATGGGGCTGTAGTCTTAGCTGGGCCCTAGGGTCTATGCTCATCCCGGCATAACGGGGTCCTCCTTGGGCCCACAGCCTGGGAGTTCTAGACCACAGGAGCCAAGGGTACTCAGTCTTCCTCCCAAGTCACTCTTGACATCAGAAGTGGGAGCAGATGCTACGCAGAAGGGAGGGGAGGGCAGAGTTAGTGGTGTGTGAGAGTAGGAAACAATAGCCCCTTGAGAGAAGGCTGAGCCTGTCAGATTTGGCATGACCCAGCGCTGGCAGGGCACAGATGCACCTTTCTGGTGTTAAAGCGTGTCAGTAAGATACAAAACCCAGGTAACCTGGGCTTCTGTCCCAGCCTGCAGTGTGATTGGGAAAGCTCCAATCTCAGAGTCTCTCCTATTTGTCTAGCCTCTGTTTGAAAAAAAAAAATATCTTCCAGCTCTAATCCAAAAGACACCCTCCCCTTCTCCTTGAATGACCTCACTTCCTCTTCCTAGTCCTACCTGGAGCCCAGCGCCTCCTCCCCAGCTCCAGCTTCTCCCACACCTGTGCCCTCAGCTCTGCTCTGACTCAGGCAGTCCTGACCTGTGGGTCAAGATGGGTGTCCTGAGTGGTTTTGCCCCATAAACTCATTTTGATCTGTACAGTGTTCAACTATTCTTCACCGTGTGACCCTGCCTTGGTCTTTGGGCAGTCTTGGAACTGAAGGGATCAGATTCCTTCCAAGAAAGAAGTGCTAGCGCTGAGCCCAGCAAGGCCCCACAACCAGATGGGCTAGAATTCAGGTGACTAGAGGCAGCGGGTTTCCCAGCGCCTTTCTGTAACACATCATCTTGGCTAGGGATGCTTCATCCCATCAGCCTTCCAGGCTGCTCATGCTCAGACCGTTTCTAGTGCAGGACATTTGCCAGAAAGGTTCAGATGCCCATCAAGGCCTCTTGGCAACCCCTCCAGAGTCTCATTCCTGGGCCATTCCAGGTCACTAGGAGCTAAGATACACTCGCATTAGTCCTTCTTAATTTCTTAATGCAACTTGTTTGTTGAGGAAGTCAGGGGCTGCCTTGAGATAGCCTTTTAGCATTTTTATTGTCTTGCTAGGAGCTGAGTGCGGCGGTCCATGCTTTTGACCACAGCACTCAGAAGGCTGAGGCTGGTGTGTCTCTGTTGAGTTCAAGGCCAGCCTGGTCTACATAGTGAGTTCCCAGACAGCCACAGCTATATAGTGTGACCGTCTCAAACAAAACAAAGCAAAAGCAAAACAAAAAAAGGACTGCTAGGTAGCCCAGGCTCAGTTCAAACTCACAGCAATTCCCCTGCCTCAGCCTCCCATACCCCAATTTGTGTGCCATACATCTTTTCGAAGCCTGATGGCCCTATTTCTAAGAGGTAGAATATCACTTTTACAAATGAGGAAACTGAAGCTCATAGAGGTTAAGTGGCAGGTCCAAGGTCACATGGCTAGAAAGTAGCAAGGAATGAATGATCTAACGGAATGACTGAATGAGGGCTTACGATCGCCCTCGGGGCAGACGTTTGAGGAGCGCGGCGAGCGAAGACGGTGCACAAAGCCAGAGGCCGGGTCGCGGGAAAGTTGGTTCCACTCAGGCCTTCGGCACGGGAGGGCCCAGGGGAGCGCAGGCTCCCAGAGGCACAGCCGGGTTCTGCCCCCACCCAACGGCCTGCCCCGCCCCCGGCCCGCCCCCGGCCCGCCCCGCTCGGGACCACAAACGGCGCCCGGCGGCAGCGCGAACGGCAGCGCGGAACGTCGCTCTGGGCTAGCTGCCTGCTGCGACTTCCCGCGCAAGGCCGGCCCGACAGGGACCCCCAGCCTAGGCGGCGCTGGAGGATGCCGCGGCTGCTCCGGGTGGCGGCCTCTAGAAGCCTGGTGCTCTGAAGGTAGGAGCTCGCCTGCCCGGCGGGCGCGGAAACTTGGGCCGAGTTTGCGGGCGGCGCGTGGGCAAGGGGCGGGTGGCCCTGCCCCAGGGCGCCCCTACCGGCCGGCCCCAGGACGGAGCGCGGGGACCGGGGACCGGGGCCCAGGTGCTGAGGCTTCGGGCGGTCAGACTGCGGGGCCCAGTCGTACCGCTGCCCAGACTTTGCCAGGACTTGGATGCTCCCTGGGCCTGGTAGAGCTCCGGAGCCTCAGCACTGCCTGGGCGTAAGGGCTGGCGAAGAGTCAGGCGGATCCCTCGGGCCTCTCGCGGGGCCAGGCTCACGCGGATTGCCGGGCGCCGATTCGGGGTGGCGGTGGGGGTTGGGATTGGTGGCGGCGGGCGCTGAGGTGCCGCGGGGCCGTGGACGAGCCCTGTTGGAACAGGACCGCCTGCGGTTTCCTAGCCACTGCTTGACTCACTCTCTGGCCGCAGCCCAGGCTGGCGGGATCGCCCCGAAGGAGGTGGCTGCCCGGACTTTGCGGCTGCCCCCCCCAAACCCCCCAACCTTCTGGACCTCCGTGCAGTCTGCGGGCGTCGATCCGTGGGGTTCCCAGTGCGAATCTCCTGGCTTTTTCACACGTGTGCCTGAGCTAAGGAAGAGCACCATTGGGCGGTGGGGGGCATGTGTGCAGACTCGGGCCATGCATGTACGTGCAGGAACAGCTTTGCATGCGTGGCGGCAGTCAGTGTGTCAGCCTGCTGGGGTGCACGTGCATTGCAGAGGCGCGGAGAGAGAGGCTTGGGGACACCCGGAAGCCTGGTGTGGCGGTGGGGCGCCAGTTCCCTACTGAAGCCGGCTGACTGTGAGCCACTGGCACGAGGGTCACGGGCGGGGCCGGGAGAGGGAAATTAGTAGCGGAGCATCCGGAGACCCTTTCTCTCAAACTGGGAAGTGTGGGCTGCTCCACGTTGAGTGTCTGAAGAGCTCAGAGCCTCAGCTCGTAAAGTTTTTTAGAAGACCGGTGTCTGATGCGGGCCTCAACTTGGCTGGGATCGCGCTCTTCATGAGGCCCCAAGGATGTGACGTGGAAATGGACCCACGGAGTTGTCTGTCTCCCTCGTGGAAAAGCAGGAGTGTAGGCGCTTGGCTGTAGGGTTTTGGCTGAGGTTAGAACTCCTCTAAGAACTGGTAGAACTTGGACATCTTCAAGGAAGGATCACCTGTTGGCCCTACCTTCCCCAAGTGCCTGAGGCTACCTAGGTATCCGGAAACAAGGCTCCTTCTTTTTGGCCACTCTCTCGGTGGGGGTGGCCTCCACCGAGGGAGCTTTCCATCCTACTGGCCCGGCATTACGTCACCTCCTCACCTTTCAGAGTCTTGGGTTGGCTTTTTGGCGTCCTCCCTCCTCCTACAAAGACTCCTGAGGGTCCCAGGGGGCCGGTTCTCAGGAAGTCTCCAGGGCCAAAGGGCACGGGTTGGGCTGAGCCCTGGAGAGACGGACTCTTGAGAGGGGTGGTTAGAGCCGGTCCCAAGGGGCATTGGTGGAGGTGAGACCAAAGCCAGCCCTTAATTAACCCAGACATCCCCAAGGATAGAGTGGGCTTGGTACCTTCTGAGCCATGGGAGTCTTGTGGTGCAGAGTGAGGTAGATCTCTTTCAAGGACATTTTGGTCTGTGTAGTGGGTTCCAGATAGAGAAACAGGGAGACCCAGTGAGAAAATAAAGCAAAACCAACCATGTAAGTATTGAGCAGTGCAGGATGGGGCCTTCCTTAGGCCATACTACCACCCTTTACGTTTTCTTGTCACCTTGCTGGTCTAGCTGAGCCCCTATGGTCATGGCCACTGTACAGAAAGGAGGAGAAAGGTGATCCCTGCTTGCTGGTGACAGAAGTGTGTGACACTTGACCTGTGACCTACTCATAGGAATATTGATCCCATTTACCCTTTTCTAAGCCACTGGGAGTTTTCGGGGGTAGGAGTGCTCACTGGGGGAGGGAGAGGAAGGCCATTGATAACCCCGACTGAGGGAGCCACCTCAGAGGGAGCCACCCATAAGTCATTGGATGCCTGTTGCTTGTGACAACTGTGGACATTGGTCCTTACCCTTCTTTGGACTTCCCTCTGTGTTGTATTCTTTTCTTTCAATTAGAACCTAGATTTATTAAGGAAACATGAGAAAGAAAGAGAACAAAATGGGAACAACACCAGGGAAAGAATGCCTGTGTGTGTGTGTGTGTGTGTGTGTTTGTGTGTTTCTCCCAGCACTTAGTCTGCCCATCACTAAAGCACTGTGGAAGTAGTTGCCAGCTAGGATTCTTGCCTTCCACCTCCCCTGGTGTACACACACACACACACACACACACACACACACACACCCCATTTATGTTCACAAGGCCTGGGGAGATGAACACAGACACTCCTTCCCCGAGCCAAGGGCCTTCCTGTTGGCACCTCAGCGCCATCTGGTGGTCAGCTTTGACCCTGCTGCTGAGCTGACCATACTTGAGTTGCCCAGACACCTCTTAAGAGAGGACTGCCCTGTCCATTCAAGACTAGTTTGGTTCTGGGGCCCTGGCTTTGAGGTTTTGGGTTTAGGTAAGACAAGCAGGTCAATAGTGTTAGAAGAAACTAGAATTTGTAGGCAGTGCTGGGATTCCATGTCTTGGCGGGTTTTTTTTTTTGACCTGTGACATCTTGGAGTTTGTCCTATCCCTTTCATTAGTGACTTTGGGATAGATTCCTCTTTCCTGGGAAAGCCAAGGCAGCTGATACTCCAGCACTGCCCAGAACCCCAAGGGCCCTGTACGTGGTTCTTATGGTAGAGTGCAGGCTTGCATGTACAGCCACAGCACACATACTTGTTCACTTGAGTTCTATACCTTAAAAACTACAGCTAGAACTAGGTGGTGGTGAACACCTTTAATCCCAGCACTCTGGAAGCAGAGGCAGGTGGATCTTTTGTGAGTTTTTGAGGCCAGCCTTGTACAACAACAACAAACCTACAACCAGAAACAAAAAGTAGGGCCAGAAACCTGTGCAAGTGTGGCTCCTGCGCGTAGTCTCAGCGGAGTATTACTAGGAGCCAGGATCTTGGATGGCAACAAGTCAGAGTGGCCTGTGTTCTAACCATCTTTGCCTCTCCTCTCTTCCAGGTCAGCAAGTCAAGTAGCAGGGGTTCAGGGGAGCTTGACTCCTTCACAGTAATGGCAGAGAAGCGGCCCCTAGGGCCTATGGGGCCTATGATGTATGGCAAGCTGCCTCGCCTAGAGCCAGACCCAGGGCCAGGACATGGCCTGCCCCTTTCTGCTGGCAGCCAGGACTCCTGCAATTACAAAGGTGCATACTTCTCCTGCCCCATAGGGGGTACTTCCAAGGCAGGATCTGAGCGATTGGCATCCTGGACCCCATATCCATCCTTGTACCCCACTGGTGTGGCAGGATCCCCACTCCGGGGTGACAACCTACTGACAAACTGCCTGCTCTACCGTCCCCCGACAGAAGGCTCTGAAAAGATACAAGACTCGAGTGAGCTGCTGCCCTTCGGTCCCCAGGCTCACGCGTACCCAGGCCCACCCCTGGCCGCGCCCAAGCCTGTCTACCGCAACCCTTTGTGTTACGGACTCTCCACTTGCCTCGGAGATGGGGGAACAAAGAGACCATTGGACAGTGACTGGACCCTGGTGACGGGGCCCCTGCTGCCTTCTGCTGACCCACCCTGTCCTCTAGCTACAGCTCCTGGCAAGGGCCAGCCCCTGGATGGGACGTTCTTGCGTGGGCTACCATCTGGGGGACCTGGCAAGGACTCTTCCCTGCCTTTTTCCCCATGCCAGACATTATTAGAGAAGTATCGAACTATCCAAAGCACGGGTTTCCTGGCTCCCAAGTACACCAGTTCTTATCCTGGGGATCCCAAGCAAGCAATGTCTGAGGGGCCCTCCAGTCCTTGGACTCAGCTTGCCCAGCCCCTAGGGCCACCTTGCCAGGATGCAGTGGCAGCCCACTATCCACTGCCTCCACCTCCACAGGCCCTGCCTTGCCCTCCATCTTGTCGTCATCCAGAGAAGCAGGGAAGCTATGGCTCTTTGCTCCCACTGCCACCTCTAGGAGCCCACAAGGGGGCTGCGTACCAAGCTGGGGGGCTGGGCAGCCCCTACCTGAGGCAACAAGCACCCCAGGCGCCCTACATGCCCCCTCTTGGGATAGACAGTTATTCCTACTCTTCTGCACCCCTCCCAGCACCGTCACCAGGGCTCAAGCTGGAGCCCCCTCTTGCTCCAAGGTGCCCACTGGACTTTGTCCCCCAAACTCTGGGTTTTCCTTATGCCAGGGATGACCTCTCTCTCTACGGGGCATCCCCAGGGCTCGGGGGAACAGCGCCTTCCCATTCCCAGAACAGTGTGCAGCCTGTGCCACAGCCCGGTGCCTTCCAGCGAGCATGCCAGCCTTTGCCAGCCAGCCAACCCTGCTCTGAGCCTGTGAGACCTGCAGAGAAGCCAGTACCAGAAGCTCAAGAGAAGATGTGGCTGCCCAGCTGCAGAAAGGAGCAACTCCAGCCCAGGCCAAATGAGCGTCCTGGGGTACCTATTGTTATCCGGGACAGTCCAGTTCCCCGCACCTCACCAGCACTGCACCCCTGTGCCAAGGAGCGCCAGTCTCTTCCACAGAAGGATGCTGAGCCTCCCAGCTCCCCACCAATGCCTGTGATTGACAACGTTTTTAGTCTGGCCCCCTACCGTGACTACCTGGATGTGCAGACACCGGAGCCCAGGGCTGAGCGGGACTCGGCTCCAGCCACCAGTAAGAGCCAAGACAAAGATTGCAAGGGGAACCTGCCTGTTCAGGATGGGGCCTCCAGGTCTCACTGCTCTCTTCGTGAGGAGGTGGCTCTGGACTTGAGTGTGAAAAAGACGATGGCAGAGGGTATCCCTGTCAAGGCCCCTAGTCCTGAGGTGCATGAAAAGCCCGCTGAAGCTGTGGATGGGCCAGGTATAGAAAACACAGTGTCAGGTCTGCCTGGCTTAAAAAAGATGGTCACAGAAATCCCTGCAGTGACTGCAGAAGCCACACCAAGGACCAACTTCCATAGCTCTGTGGCCTTCATGTTCCGAAAATTCAAGATACTCCGTACTGCGCCCGTACCTGCAGCTATTGTCTCATCTCCCCCTACCCCGGCTCCTGTCCCTGCGCCTGCCCCTGCACAGCCTGCACCCAATCCCCCATCTGTGCCCGTGGGACTACAGATTCTTACTCAGCCTTTGCCGGTGGCATGCTTTAACCTGGCCCTGCCTAGCCCACCAGCCATAGTGGCCTCTCCGGCCCCAGCCTCTGCTCCACCTCCATCACCAGCTCCTGCTCCTGCTCCAGCCTCAGGCCCTGCTCCAGCGTCTGCTCAAGTTCCCACTGCAGCCCCAGCAGACTCTTCAGAACAGCACTTCACAGGGCTGCACACATCCCTCTGTGATGCCATCTCGGGCTCTGTGGCCCATTCTCCACCAGAGAAACTGCGGGAGTGGCTTGAGACAACTGGGCCATGGGGCCAGGCTGCGTGGCAGGACTGCCAGGGTGTTCAGGGGCTACTAGGCAAGCTGCTGTCGCAGCTGCAGAAGTTTGTGTGCACACAGCGGTGCCCCTTCCCTCATGTAGTACGGGCCGGTGCCATCTTTGTGCCCATCCATCTGGTGAAGGAGCGTCTCTTTCCAAAGCTGCCACCAGCCTCTGTGGACCATGTGTTGCAGGACCACCGCGTGGAACTACGGCCCACCACTCTGTCAGAGGAGCGTGCGCTGCGTGAACGTGCCCTACACGGCTGCACCTCGCGCATGCTGAAGCTGCTGGCACTGCGTCAGCTGCCTGACATCTACCCTGACCTGCTGGGCCTACAGTGGCATGACTGTGTCCGCCGCCAGCTTGGTGAGCATGGGGCAGCCCTGTAGCCACTGGAGCTGTGTGAACGTGTGGCAGGTGTGCGTACTACTTGTATGGGTGGTGGGCAGAGGGGCTGAGTGGTTCTAGGAGTTTATGGTGGGGCACCGGGTGGGATTGTAGGGCTCCCAGGTTTGCCTTGCCCTTCTGACTCTAGGCACCAGTGTGATCTGTTTGCATGCAAATGTTCTTGGCCCCACTTCTGGATGGCCTCTTGTCTTAGGGTTTCGTTGATGTGAAGAGAAGACCAAGACCAAGGCAACTCTAATAAAGGGAAACTTTTAATTGGGGCTGGCTTCAGTTGCAGAGGTTCAGTCCATTATCACTGTGGCAGGAAGCATGGCAGTGTGCAGGCAGACATGGTGCTGGAGAAGGAGCTAAGGGTTCTGCATCTTGATTGATCTGCAGGCAGCAGAAGGGGGAGTGTGTTCCTCACTAGGTGTAGGTTGAGCATTGGAGCCCTTAAAACCTGACCCATAGTGACACATTTCCTGCACCAACTCCAACAAGGCCACCTCTTCTAATAGTGCCCCTTCCTATGGGCCAAGCAGTCAGACACATGCTTTCTCGCTATTTGTACCTTCTGTGTCTTGTATATGCTTCTTCTGAGCCTTTGGCTAGGCTGTGTGTTCTATCTGGAAGTTTCGATGTCTTCCATCCAAGCACTAACCCAAAGGAACCCCCTGCCTCTTGTCCCCTGGGCCTCTCCTCACTCATCCCTGTCCAGGGGCCTCTGCTCTGCCTTACATTACAACTGTAGTCGTTCCAGTCCTGGGGAAGCGTCCTTGTTCACTTCCTGTGCCTGGGATCTGGCAGGACCTCCTGCTCCCTCCCACACAAACATTTACCTTTGAATGTATGTTTTCTCTGGTGTCCTGCACTCGTGTGCACACCTTGATTGATGCCCTGAATCAGGGGACTGTTTGTGGTTCTCTTTCCTCCACAATGCTGCATTGTCCCGGCTCTTCAGCTGCACTCTTTGGAAGCATCTTCTATAACCCAGCGGCCCTCAGTGGATGGCCCTGCCTCCCTACTGCCCCATGCGCAGCTTCGAGCTTGCTTTTTTTTTTTTTTTAAATAGTATTCTAGAGGACACACAAATGTTGCAATGTTGTATGGTGGGGATGCTCAGACCCATGACAGGGTGAGGGTAGTGTAGCCTTTTCTGTGTCAGGAAACTGACTTGTGGATTTGGGGCCCTTTTTGGAGTCTTTCCTGCCTGCTGTCACACATGTGCCACCCAACCCTTTGGCCAGTTTTCTGAACAATGTATTCTACTTCCTTAACTAGCTGAGAACTCCGCTGTGGTCAGGGTGGAGGAGGCCTGAGGCAGAGTACTGCCATGGAACAGGGCCCTAGGTGGCCCACATTCCCGAGTCCTGCTGTGTCTAGGGAAAGAGTCAGGTCCTCTTTCCTGGTTTTTGCCTGCTTGTTGGAAGTCTGATCCTGGTAGTGAGGCTCCCACTGATTAGGTTGAAGACCCTTGCTCCCCATGCCCTCCCTGAGCTGTGGGGTCCCTAGAGAAGTGCTGCTCAGCCTGTGGCTAATGACCACTTTTGAGGAGCAATCAAGCCTTTCGTGGGGTGGAGGTGGGGATCATGTGTCAGATGTGCTTCTGCACTGTCTGGGTTCCTGTGAGCTCCTGGCCTCTGTCTGCACTGGTTCCATAGCAGCTGGACCCTGGCTCCTGCCCTGGGGATTTTGTGGCAGGAGGATAATGGTTCTTTTGTCTGGCAGAGCCTTCTCTCTCCCCTGTCCTGTTTACTCAGTTATACGGTGAGATGATCCAGCCGGTGTTCCCCATCCTGCAAGCCTCTTTTCCGTTCCTTGCTTCTGAGCAGCCTCTTCTGAGCTGTGTCCTCCGCAGGCAGAGCTCTGGTGTCCCTTGGGTAGGAGTGTGTCTTTTTAGCAAGCTCCCATTGGTCTGACCAGTGGGCTCTCTCTGATGCTGTACCCCTGCTGGGCATGCAGGACCACTGTTGTAGGCGACGGTGAGACTTAGGAGAGGGGACCTTGCAGTTTGGCTTTTGCAATCTGACTGTGCTTTCCTTTTGCAGGTGGCTTTGACTCCGAGGCCAGAGCTCTATCCCCATCGGAACCCACGGTGACCAGAGATGAGCCAGAAAGCCAAGCCTTGGCTGGGAAGTTGCCAGCCCCCAAGGTCAAGAAGCCAGGGAGGAAGCCACCAACGCCTGGCCCTGAGAAAGCAGAGACAGCCACTGGGGAAGGGTCACATAATCCCTCACCTAGCTCAGGTGCCAGCACCAGCCCACCAGGTCCCACCCTGAGGGCCCGCTTCCGCAACCTGTTAGAAACTGCCTGGCTCAACGGTGTGGCACTGCCTACTTGGGGCCACAAGGCCTCTGGAGCAGATCGACCTTCGCCTCACCCCCAGCTCTTGGGCAGCCAGACCCATCATCTGTAGCATTGTTACCAGTGCTATTGGGACAGCCAACCGTCTGGGGACTGCTGTGTATCTGTCCTGACATCTAGCTGCCCAGGGCTAGGAGTGGATATGAGGCTGGGCCCACCTAACTGGGCAGAGACTTCCTGAACTTTTAACTTGAGGATCTTTGTTAGAAGAGATTCCTTCTCTTGAGAACCTGTGGGCATTGGAGCCAACCCTCCTGGCCTTGAATCCTGACTGCTGTGTCCTGGGCAAGCACTTCGCCTCTCATGAGCCCTTGTTCCCCATTTGTAGAATAAGACAACACAGCCTACCTCACAAGGGTTGTTGTGGGGATGATGTCTGAAATGCAACTACCATGCTTTGGTTTGCTTCTTGCCCGGGATAGGCCTGGGACCTCAGTCAGGCTGTGGAATAACAAGACTGAGGTTGGCAGAACTTTCTTGTCAAGTCTTCATGTGTCTTGGGACCCAGTTACCCTAAGAGGTACCTGGTACAATGTGTATGACTCACGCTTCTTCCCCCAGACCGCTGCAGGTGCAGGGACCTGGCCCGGGGCTGGCTTGAAGAGCCTAAGTCTGTTCTGGATTCATATCTCTAACCTCCCTGGGCTGCATCTCACACCCCTGTAGGGTTGTGTAGAATTGTATGCTTCTAGAGCCAAGCAGCTGCAGGGACCGGACCTGATGGGCTGTCTGAGCTCAGTGCTGGGAGAAGGTCCGTACCGGGCACTCTTGGTCTTTCCCAAGGCTCTTGGGGTCCCCTCCCTGCGAGTGGGCTGTATTCAGCTGGTGGCTGACAAGTTCCCGTCTTACTTAAGGGCTGATGAGACTGCGCCCTGGGGGACAGTTATTAAAGCATTTGGGTTGTTTTTGGAGCTGGGACCTAGCTTTGTACTTGAGGGGTCATAGATGAGTGTTGCGTATCACCTGTCACCATCTGGCTGTCCTCCCTGCTCCTGTGCAGGATGTCCGACAGGCTTCTAGTACTCTACTCCTACAGACCTGTTCACACCTACCTGCTGGCCATCCACTCCACCCTGGGAAAGACCTTCCCATGACTAAGGAATCTTAGAGACGGGTGCCTTATGTGTCACCACATCTGTGTGCCTGTCTCCAAGTCTGAAGATGGAAGTGTCACCCTCCCTTAGTGTCCCTTCAGTTTCACCATAGGCTCACTCACAACATTCCCCACCATCCCTCTTTTCTTGAACATGGCTTCCTTCCAGCTGTGCTGGAACCAGTCCATGAGGGCTCATCAGGGTTGTGTGTGGCTAGCGCCTGTTCCCAGCTATACTAACTGTAAGGATGAGCCTGGTCCTGAGCCTGGACTGAATGTGGCAGTTATCATTGCCCTTGTGCGGGCCCAAGAAATTCGGTTATGTGTGAATCCCTTTTCTATCACTGGTAACACCAGAAGTTCTAGTGATTATTTGGGTTCATGGGATTTGATTTTGCTTTTAGATGGGGTCTCACCCTGTAGCCCCAGTGGGCCTAAAAATTGAGTTGTTGGGTGTGTGTGTGTGTGTGTGTGTGTGGTACCACAATCAGTTTTGGATAATGGTTCAAGACATCCACGGTTGAGCAGCCACATCTGGTGATGGCTTTCTTGTTGGCAGAATCCTGACGTAGATCATCGTATCATGTGTCATCTGGGCGGCTCGTAGACTGTCAGCATTCAGTCATCTGGCTTCACCTCAAACACACCACTTCCAAGCACAGTAGTTGGATTGAATTCCCATCCCTTCACCTCACAGTGGGGATTAAATTTCAACGCATGAATCCCGGGGTGGGGGAATGGGCAGGGGTCATGTTGAAACCACATCTAGATCCAGCACCTGGCCTTGGAATCAGTGGGAATAGGAACTATGTCACACTGTCATTTCAGGACCACCCGGGAGAGTAGTGTCAGTCTCCCTCTGCCCCACCCTCTCTCCTCTTCCCTTGTTAGATGACAGTGCACTTGAGGATACCATGTCTCCACCCAGGGCCAGAGACCCAAGTCCTGAGCTTTCCATCAGTTTACAAGTCCTTCACTCGAGCTCCTGATTTGGAATCCATCCCTGGTGCCTCAGGAGGCATGGTTAGACCCACACATTGCCTAATTAATGCCAGGAGGGGGCTGGGCCTTGAGGCTCCAGTGTGGGAAAACCTGGCATTAACACTCAAGACAAGAGGCTGAGGGCCCCAGCAGCCAGTTTTGCTGAGAAGCAGAATCGGCAGGGTGAGTGGAGGAACAGCTCTTCCCCGGCCGTAGTCCGGGTGGGGATGTGGGAGATGGGATAGTGATGAAGGCTTTGTCTTTCTGGTAGTCTACCTATGTCCTCACTTCTGGTTTGCTAAAAGGGCTGCGCTGAACCAACTTTCAGCCCCTCAAAGCAGCTTGGAGCATGGCCCAAGTGCCTCTTACTTCCTCTGCTGGAAATGGAGGGGTGCTTTTAGCCCTACCTGTCACCTCACCTGAAGTAGGTCTACTGTGGGTGTCCAGCCAGCAAGTACTTTTTTTGTTATGGTTTTGGGTTTTTTGTTTTGTTTTTGCCAGCTGCTGTTTTACGTGCTCTCTGGGCCTCCTCTGGCTGCCACCTCCACACACTGACAGTACAGCCTTTTCAGGTACCCTTGTTTGTTCAGCAGGAGGAACTGTAGAGCCAACCATTCCTGGCTGGCCAGAATGTCTGGGTAAGGCTGCGGTTAGCAGGCAGGTGGGGGGGGCACCTTGTGTACATATATCCTTGGGCAAAGATGCAGTACCCTTAGGATGCTCTAACCAAGCCCTGGGTCTCAGCGCTGAGCTATGCAGTGGAAGCGACTCCCAGGGTCTCCAGGCAGAGGAACATGTTTCTGAAGGTCTGACATTCACAATGGCTGCCATTTCCTGTCTGGTGTCCTTGAACCAAACCCCTTTAGGGTCATGGAAGCTTTCAGAAGACTACTCAGCCAAGGGATTAGAGTGCCTGTCACTTCTGGATCTACACAGGGAAGCAGCAGAGCATTCAGGGACCCGCAGGGCCTCTTCATACTCCCAGGAAGAGGGAGGCCACTATCTTAGGAATCTGACCAGAAAATGGACACAAAGAGTCAGGTCTGGGTGCTCCCATGGTTCCTTTGCTCAAGGCCGATTGTTTCTTTTCAGCTGGCTAGCAGGTCCAAAGTTTCCATGATGTGTGGGTGGTCTCTTCCTTCTCACTGGGTAACTCCTAACCCCAAAGGGTGTCTGTCCAGCTCCCATCCTGGCCCGGAGCCCTTAATATTTTCAAGTTGAAGACCATGTCTGGCAGAATGGACAATATGACTTGACTAGAATCGTGTTTCCCCCACCCCACTCTTGTGGTCTGGCTGCTGGTCTCCCAGCTCTTCTATAGTTTGGGGAATCTTCGGGCTGTTGAGTTGGCTTTAGTCTAAGACCTCTCTGGCCAAACCAGCTAACCATGGAACCTGAGTGGCTGAATTGCTGCCTGCAGTCTTACGCTCTAGACTGGTGCTAAGCCTTCTTGAGCCAGGCTTCTGAGCTGCCCTCCCATGGCTCCTCTCTTCCCACTGGTGTTAGTTAGATAAGACAATATCTAGAGCTGAAAGCAACTTCTCATGCCTACTTCCATTTCTCACTCTTGTATATCCTGGAAGGCCCAGAGCCAAACATCTTTGAAAGGCCACAAACTCCTTCAGAGGCCACCAACTTCAGCCCCACAGGACCAGTCCTGCCCCATGATGTCATGGCTGAGACTCAGACCCCTTCCCAAGGATAAAAGTTTGTAGACTGTAGTTCCCTCTGCTCTATTCTCTGGGGTATTATGAAGTCACTAGGGTCCATCTTGAATGGACCCCACAATAAGGGCTCAATGTATATGACCATTCTGGATACTCACCCTGCCTCTAGCCCTGCTTGCTCTGTGTATATATACATACTGGCTATTGGTCTCTCATCTTCCTATGTGTGGTTCCTATATTGTGGTAGCAGGGCCTGCAGAACGTTTCATGAGACCTGACTCCTTTTGTCCTGGCCCAACTGTGCGTGCTGCAGGAAGCCTGGACTTGGCTTTCTATGTGAAGGAAACCACTCCTGAGAGGTGGGAACTGAGGGGATGCAAAGCCCCAGACAAGGACCGGCTTTGCAACCACAGGCATTGGAGTGAGTGGTTCCCCAGTTTTATGCAGCGTGGAGTTGGGGGTGAAACAGGGCTTGAAGAAAGTACCGTAGGTGAGGTGACCTAGGAGAGGTGGGTTTGCTTCTTGATGAAGGGAGGAGCCGTAGAAAGGGCCACCTGGAGGTATAGAAAAGGGGCAGAAGCTATGTGTCAGGAATAATACTGAAACAAAACAGATCGTGGTGGCACCTGTCTGTAATCCTGTATCTTGGAGGCTTGGGCAGGAGGGAGGCCAGCTTGGGCTACGCAGTGAGTTAAAGGCCAGTCGGAGCTACACGGTGAGAAGCTCACAGATAATTGCTGGCTACTGCTACCCTACCCCATCTACCTGGCCCTGGGTTAAGATGGAGGCCAAGCAGGAGAGAAGGAGTTGACATCATCCGGGGCCTTTTTAAGGGCCTAGAGCGGTCATTGACAGCATCCTTGTGTGGCAGCGAGAAAAGATTCCTCTGCCCCTGTCCATTCTTTGCCCCAGCTCTTCCTTATGACCAAAGTCCTGCTTTTGTCACCATAGCCCACATCAGGTGGCTTCTAGGAGTCAGCCTGACTGCCCCTCGGCTTCTGCCCAAGGCAAGATGGAGCCCTGTAACAGGGACTCTACAACCCAGCACTGTGGCAGAAAGTCAGGAGGTTTGGTAGCTCACTCAGATACTTTCTATATATACATCATTTCCTAAGGGCAGCCGGGGTGATCAGCTTCTGCCTGCCTGGCAGAGGAAGGGCCTCCATACCGTGTGGGTTCAGGCGCTGCTGTGGTGGGGCTTCAGTCCCCCAGTACAGTCCCCTTCTGTCTACTTTGGTAGCTGAACTATGGAGGTGAAGTCATGGGGTCCAACCCAAGCTCCAGGTGGAAAACCTGCTGTTGTAGCTGGCATGTGACAGAAACTCAGGTTCAGTTGCATAGCGGGGCTTCTGTCCCTTTGAGTTAAGGTCTCAAGCCTCAGCCCATTTCTTAGGAAGAAGCCTTGTCTGGCCAGACTCACCAGGACAAAGAGGGAAGTGACGAGCTGGAGGTTCAGCATGGCCCAACCCCTGGGGCCTCTCGAGGCTCTGGAGCTGGGGGTGCCTGGAGCAAAATGGGAAGGCTGAGTGGATTTTCCATCCTCAAAGCTCCCAGAGACTTCTAAGTGTGGTGGCTGTTCCCAGGACACTTGGAGCCAATGTACCCTGGGGGCTCATAGGAAAGATAAGAGATTTGGCCCTGCAGTGCTGTGTGGAGGAGGAGGGGGAGGGAAGGTCAGGGAGGCAGAGGGATGGAAGACATGAACAGAGGAAGAGGCACTGACCAAGGGCTGGGAGGAGCATCTTTAACTGCAGACCCTCAGTTTCCTGCAGGGAGCCCAGGGCTTGGAGCACGGTGTCTTGAATGATGGCCTGGGCTGGCACAGCCCCAAAGAAGGCCGTTTGCACCCTGGCAATCAGTGGTTCCTGGCTGAGGGGATCATCACAGGCTTCAGCGGGCTGGAGAGATGCAGAGAGGTCCTCTCATCCAGCCTCAGGACCCACCCTCTGAACCGAACACTCACTGGAACTCCTCCACCACCACTTGACCAAAGTTCTTCAGAGGCTGGAGGACTGAGGTTAGCTGGGGGTAAAGAGACAACCAAGAGCGTAACAGCTTTCCACAGCCTAGCCCAGCCACACACCCTTCCTCGTTCCCTCCATCCCCTCTTGTCACCTGTCTCGTCAGCAGTCCACGAAGCTCCTGGCACTCAGAACTAGTCCTGTTCTCCAAGGTCTTGGTGAAAGGGTGACCCAGGATCAAGAGCCACATCTCATAAAACACCAGATCTGCTTTTCCCCCTAAATTGGTGGGGGTGGGTATGGGGATAGTAGCCAGGACACTTGTCCTCTGACCGCTCTGGGATAGGACCACACCCTGGCCCAGGATCACTAGCCCAACCCCTTCTGCCCCCATCCAGTGGTCTGAGGGCCCGCTGCCTGCTTTTGTTAGACTGATGAACTAAGAATGACTTCTAGTTTTAAGTGGATGAAAACCCACCAGCAGTAGGAAATTGTATGGCATGAAAAGTATATGATACACAGTTTCCATGTTTGTATATGAAGTTGTACTGGAAAAGAGCCAGCTCACTTGCTGTGACATACCTCGAAGGGCTGGCTGTGTTCTCCATGTAAGGGAGGAGCTAGGAGCCACAAAGGGCAAAGAATATTAATTTTCAAGCCCTCTGTGGTAATCTGCCAACCCACTCTCTGGTGTGTCTACTGGAAGGGTGAAGGCCTGTTCACTCAGACGGTAGGAAATCTTGTTCTTTACTGTCCCTGAGCTCCCAGGAGGGGCTCCATGGTGACTTGCAGACCTACATAACTCAGCCCTGCTTGAAGCGTAGTTTTGCTGTCTCTTAAGGGGATGTCGAGGCTTTAGGTTCAACACATAGTGGCCAGACACACCCTGTGTTGAAAACTTGCTCTGAAAGAGTTCGGGCAGGGACCCAAACCAAGGCCCTGTCTCTGGGAGCTACAGAACAGAGCCCACCAGATGGTAATGCTCAAAATGAGAGGTTGCACAGGGGAGGTGGCTGGGACAGCCACTTAGCAGTGAATTAGCACTCCCTAGGCTGAGGGTCTACTCCAGGCCAGCTCCAGGTTGTGGCTGCTGGAGCCTGAGCAGACTTGGATTTCTCTAATGTGGATGGATAAGCCAGCCCAACTCTTCCTCTCAAGGGGCCTCATGGGGAACATGCAATCCTGACCTTGGTGATAGAGCAGGCACTGTGTCTCCTCTCGGGACAGAGGACTGAGAGTTGACTAGACGATTCTGTATTCTGAACCTAGGTTTCCTCTGGACTCACTTTTCCCCTATGGACTGACACACAAGCTTTGCTATTGGGGGGGGCTCTGTCCCTTCTCATAGGGGGCAATGAGGCCTAGAGGAGTGACCCAGAGCGGTACATGGAGCCCCAGCTCACTTACCATTGACCACTATGCTGGATTTCTGAAGGGTGGGATCTGTTATATGATGGGCCAGGTGACTGGCCAGGCCTTGGAGACGGATGGGGATGGGGCTCTTGAATTTGTATTCCATGTAAACGCTCACCCACTCCTTCACATTGCTAGGGAAGGATTGGGAGAGTGCAGCATCACAGTATCATTGCCAGTACATGCTCCTAAGTGTGCACCCGATGTTCTTTCCTCCAAGGGCAGAGCTCTAGGAGGTTGGCTCTAGACAGCAGACAAAGTTCTTACTGGTGTTCTCCAACCTACACCTGAACCCTTGGCTTTGGGTCAGGAGTGAAATTGCCTTAGAGATGTCTCCAAGTCCGTAAGTAACCAAGTAGGCTCTGTAAGTGGGAGTAGGCGGGCCTGGGTGCCTGGACAGACCAGATTGGGTTCTCAACCCACCTGAATAGGAGCAGGGGCTGGTCCTGGAGCTCAGTCTTGTAGAATCTTAACACTTCATGGGTGACCTGTAGGACATCCTGGGGGTCAGATTGGCTTGGAGCTGCCTGTCCTAAGGCCCAGTATGGGCTGGGTCAGGCTTTAGACAAGGTAAGGCAGGAGGACCTGAGAGCCTTCTCCAGTGTGGTCTCCTAGGCAGGGACCTCTGGTGACAGCCTGGTCATGGACTTCCCTCAGAGCTTTCTCTTTACAGCCAGCTTTGCCCTCAGGGCACAGCTGGGTTCCCCCCTCCATGCTTGCCTTCCCACAACTGCTAAGCTGGTGCCGCTCTCATTGGACATCACTGTACCAATTGCTAAACGCTATAGAGGCCTGTTGGCAGGGGAGGCAGGGAGAACAGCCGAGTCCCAGAAGCAGGGGAGGGAACACCACACCAGCCGGACGATCTGCTTTTCCAGCAGGATACAAGGCTGAGAAGCAGCTGGGGCAGGAAGGGCCTCATGAGTGTGAAGCTAATGTTGATGATTTCCCGGGTAAGGTCAGTTATGCTGTACCCTGCAGAGACACACACAGCAGTCGGGGAGGTTGGACCGGTTCCCTTTCTCACCATGGCCTGCTCAGGGCTTGGGAAGATTGAAGTGGGTCCTCCATTGAGCCTAGCCTCCATGAGGAGGCAAGGAACAGGTGTTTCTCTAGACTCACCATAAGAGGAAAGGCCATGGTCGGCCAGGGACAGGTACCCAAGTGACCATCTGAAGGACTTCATTTTGCGGTACAAAGTCCAGAGGATTTCTAGGGCCGAGGGATCCGGAGGACCAAAAGTGAGGAAGGTTTTCACCTCTGTAGAGCCAGGCCTGCAGGAAGCAACCATTGAGGACACAATGGACCAGGCTGGTGCAGACGGTGGTGTGCTGAAGGCGAGGAGCCCACCTGGGCATCTACTAGCTGTAGAGTAGAGCCTCCGGGTGACTGAAGCAGTCACATGACCCTGAGGTGCTGGCCTCCTTGTAAATGGGGATAAAATCCCCTTCCTAGGAGGCTGTTGGAGGTCTGAAGGATGCAGGTGGGAGCGCCCACAACAGGCGCCTGGTTAGAGTTCCCTTGTTCCTCAATGGGCTGGTTCTCACAGCAAGGCTGGGGATCTCATCCAGGGGAAGACTGGGGGAAGGAGTTACACAGAGGACACAGCTGGCTGGGAGCTCTCAGGAGGTCTAGTGGGCACAGAAAAGTAGCCTCCACTGCAGTTAAAGAAGTAGAGGGGCTGGTGAGATGACTCAGTGGGTAAGAGCACCCGACTGCTCTTCCCAAGGTCCAGAGTTGAAATCCCAGCAACCACATGGTGGCTTACAACCATCCCTAACAAGATTTGACTCCCTCTTCTGGAGTGTCTGAAGTCAGCTGCAGTGTACTTACATATAATAAATAAAACTTAAAAAAAAAAAAAAAAAAAAAGAAGTAGAGCAGCCAGGCAGTGGTGGCACTTGGGAGGCAGAGGCAGGCGGATTTCTGAGTCTGAGGTCAGCCTGGTCTACAGAGTGAGTTCCAGGACANCCAGGGCTACACAGAGAAACCCTGTCTCAAAAAAAAAAAAAAAAAAAAAAAAGTAGGGGACTCTGAAGAGAGGGGAGGGGAGTGACAGACCTGAGGAGTTTCTGAAAGCCTACAGGGCATGGACCAATTGCTCAAGTCTAGCAGGAGGCAGCCTTCAGGGGAGATCCCAGGGAAAGATCAACCTCAGAACCTAAAATAACACCTGCCCTTGCCTGAGAGCACCTGTCCTATCCCAGGGCTTGGGGGATAAAATGGGCTCAGGGTCAGGGTGTGGACTCAAGGAAGCAGACTTCAGTTCATTAAAAGGGAAAAGTTTTTGCAGCAGCTGGGACCATGGCCTGGGTAACCCTCCATCTCTGGAGGTAGTCCACTTTCCTAGCAGCCCAGAATGAGTCACCCAAGGATTTACATTTATTTACATATCATTTACATAAGCCTGCCCCCAGGATAAGTAACTTGACCGCTCTTTGCCTGTCTTTTTTCACTGTGCTCAGACCATCCTGTCCAAACCCAACAGCTGGAATTAGGAAATGGCAGGAAGGCCAGCTGAGGTCATGGAACACAGATGGTAATGGAACCAAATGTAGACCTCTTATTCACCCTTCTAGGCTAAGGCATTCCTGGCTGAGCAGCCTGGGCTGAGCATGAGGATGCTGTCAAGGCAGGGGTCAGTTGAGAACCACACACACTCACCGAAACAGCAGGGCACTGACATTCTTGAAGTTGGGGAAAGCCTCATGGTAGACGGGCTGGAGCTGCTGAGGCAAAGGCGTGGGAGTCAGTGTGAGCACCCCTCCTCAAGTCCCTCCATCTGTGCTGGCCTCTGCAGTGGTCTCATGCCTGATCCTGGTTCAGCTGAGCCTTTCCCTGGCTGTTCCCCTCCAGTGGCCTGTGGTTTGTGATTTCTTTGTACTGAAATTCTGACTGAGATCCGTTTGTCCCAGGTCTGCACCTCTGCAGGATTTACCTCTGCAGTCCAGTTCACCCTGGGCTCTACATCCCAACAGCTGCCAGCCTGGGCTGCCTCTTCCATCCTCATTTGCCATAGAATACTTTGCCAGTTCCACCTGCAAATTTCATTACCCCAGTGTTCCCATTGCCCCAGCCTGGGAAGCCTTTGGTTGTTTGATGTGATTCCCTTCTGTCCAACCCAGTTAAGACTCCCCACTGCCAGGTTTGGTGGTGCACGGCTTTGATCCCTACACTTAAGAAGCTGAGGCAGGTTCACTGTCAGCCTGAGTAACATAGTGGGAACCTAGTCAAGACCGCAAACAAAAAACCAAAACAACAACAACAACAACAAAACCCACAACCAGGCCAGATGTAGTGTCTCAGCCTTACAGCCCTTTGGAGAGGAATGTCCAAGGACCAATTCAAGGTCAAATTTGACTACTTAAAAACTCAAAAAGAGGGGAATGGAGAGATGGCTCAGTGGTTAAGAGTTCTATTCTCAGCAACCACATGGTGGCTCACAACCATCTGTAATGGGACCTGATGCTTTCTTCAGGCACACAGATCTACATGTAGATAGAGCACTCATACATAAAATAAGTAAAATTAAAAACAAACAAACAAACAAACAAAAAACACAAACAAAAAGAGGGCTGGGCATGTCACTTGGGAGGCAGAGGCAGGTGGATTTCTGGGAGTTTCAAGCAAGCCTAGTCTACAGAGTGAGTTCTAGACCACAATTGTCTCAAGGCAAAACCAAACAAACAAAAAGAAAAGAGAGGATGGTCCCTTGCTGTGGTAGAGTGGTCACCTGGTGTGTGCAGGGCACTTCACCCAGCAGGTGGCCAGCCTTCCACATTCCTTTCCTGGTTTGTCAGAATTAGGAGCGGTCCTTTGGCTCCCTATTGTTTCCTGAGATGAATCATTAAACCCACAGAAGCCTGTATAGCAGGAGAGAAATGGTAGTTCCCTGATCCTGGCTCCAGCATGGAGCTGTGCTTCACTTAGCTAGGGGATCAGGGTGTCTGATTCCAGACGAGACTGTGTGCTGATAAAAAGCCAGCAGCCAGTACCTGCTGTATTTCTGGTAGGCGAGTTACTTCCCCGGACCACTGTGAGATTTTATTTTTTCCTCTATAATGACTTCAAAGAAGTATTTCTGCTTAGCCTCTCCTCCGACTCCTCTCAGGAGCACAGCATGGCACTCATTAGATTTTCCTACTTTGTGTCTAACTGAGGTTGGGAGCCACAGCCTATATAGTGTGTTATGGCTATGCCTGGCATGCTCAGAAGGAAAGCAGAGCAGGAAAGACTGTCTTCATCTACATGTCCCTCTACCTAGCGAGCAGGTGCCACGCCTGGTAGCAGATAAGCCTGTTCAGCAGCCAGCGCTCCAAGGGTACCAGGTTCCAGACAGCTTTTGTGAAGCGGTTGCTGTTGATCCTAAAGGTCACAGAGTGGGTCGTATGACTAGGTCCTCGAGTGGAGAATCTCAAGTCCTGCAAAGACCTATCCTGAGGGAGGGTAGAGGCCAGGGAAGGATCAGCATCTACAGATGACTCTGTGAAGCCAGAGCTATGTGGGGTAGAGGGAGTGCTAGAGAAACGTTGGAGGGAGAGCGTGGGCATGTGGACTGGGCCGGTGGGAAGCCATGGCCCAGGGTGACTGGGTTGTAGAACCACCTGGGGTTTGAGGTGTTAATGAAAGAGTCTGTAGTTGAGGGTGCAATCACAGACACGGGAGGTTTAGGAGAGTCACCGACTCCTGTGGTGACGGTGGAAACCGGGACCAGGATTGAGGCTGGTGATGGGAAGAAGGACAAAGCTGGAGGTGATGGGGATGTAGACAGGGTTGATGCTGATGGGGTTGGAGGGGAGTGGAGGGATGAAGCATGTGAAGGGGATGTTGCTGAGGGCAACAGCAGCACAGAAATATTACGGGATACTGGGCCTGTGTCCAAAGCCACAGTGTTTTCAGATGCACTGGAGCCCACTTGGGAGGTGAGGTCCAGCCCTGATCTTCCAGGAGATGCAGGCAACAGGGACTCTGTAGCTTTCAGTATGTTAGGTATCCATGGAAAGATAGGCAGTCCTAAGGAGGTACTTGGAGCCAGTGGCACAGATGAGAATGCCTCTGGCCTGGAGTGGCCATCTCTCCATGCAGGCACTGGTATGTGGACAGTGGGATTGGGGGTACACCATAACGGGTGTGGAGATCTAGAGAATATGGGGGAAGCGGAAGCTTTAATTAAATGCCATGTTGGTTTAGATCCAACCTTTTTCTCCAGTGTTGCAGAGGCAAGAACTGTCCCACCCAACCTGAAGGCCTTGTTGAACTTCTGCTCAGATTCATGTCTGGGAGAAGGCCGTGGTGATGACATCATAGTTGTCTCTAGAGTCCCAAGGGCCACGATTTCCTCTACAGGGTCAGCCCCAGAGGACACTGGCTGAGAGTCAACAGCCGTGTTGGATGCAGATCCGGTCAGGGCTGAGGGAATTGGTTCAGGTATGACCCCGCCTGAGGGGCCAGGCATTGAGGGAGACTCCTGACCCCTAGCTCCTTCTGTAGAGAGGCCTCCTGCCCTCCTCCCCAGGGCCTCCGGTTCCCTCTCAGCCGAGTTGATACCACCAGTGATGTCTGTCAGGATGCCCGGTAGAATGCAGTTACTTTGCTGAGCTGATGTGCCAGGGGCTGAGGGAAACTGCTCAGGGTCTTCTAGGAGGGCTGCAAAAGAAGAAAGGTCTGGCGTTGCAATGTCGGGTGGGCAGGACTGCCCCCCAACCTCTCAGATCTCACCCTGGCACATCTTGCTCACTTAGGTACTGGAGAGTAATACCTGGGACTGGTTAGGTCCCCAACCACGGAGCTACTTATTCATCTCCCCTCCCTCATTCTAGCCCGGCTGACAGTGGCATGATGGCCTTCCCCGGGAATAGGTACTGTGAACACCAAGGGAAATGCCTTTAGGATTTGTCTGTTCATCTTCATGCTGACAACCCCTATGTCAAGGACCTCCTATCCACAAAGAGAAGTCTCCCAGGCCCAAGTGGTTACTAGGAGTTGAGGGTCTTACCTACTCTATTCAAACCACCTCTGAGGCTCAGACTAACTTGATGGAGCTGGAAATGCTGTCTGATTCTCCGTTGTGGGTAAAATGTGACTTGACTATGCTCCCTGCATACAGGGTTCTTCTTGGGGGCTGACTGGGAGGTGGAACATGCATGTAGAGGCATCTCTGAAGGCTTTGGGGGTCATGCCAAACCTACCTACAGCTGTATAGAGCTCCAAGGAGGTGATCCTGAGGGCCCTCAAGAAGCCTGAGGTCCCCAATCTTTCCCTAGCCTCTCTCAGGAAGGGACGGCCTGGGGTGGAAGTCACGGGGTTTCCTGAGGAGAGGATTCCGCCCTTCCCTACAAGCAAGTGGGTGGAGATGGGGAGACGACACTGCAGCTCACCTTCCCCATCCTGCTCACTCACCAGCCAAGAGAATTCCAGCTGCAGGGAACCACTGCTTGTCCATACTGCAGGCTCCTGCCAAGACTTCCAAGGGTGCAGCGTCAGGCGACAGACACAATGATGCCCTTTGCAAGTCCCCTTAGGAAAGGTGTCCTCAGGCTTGGGTAGAACTCAGTGTAGAGCCCTGGACTAGGATGCCAGTGTTCCCGAGTCCCACCCCATTACCCAGATGTCCACTTCTGCCAGTAGCTGTCCAGAGCTCTGCCTCCAGAGCAAGGTGCCCTGAAGCTGCCCTAGCCAACAGGTGGCCTCCTGAAAAGCCCCTGTCTTGTGGGGCTGCAGATTCAAATGGGAACAGATACACCTTTCCCACAGCCTGGACTTTTATTATGGTTAAAAGAAATATATATATATATATATATATATATATATATATATATATATATATTTTTTTTTTTTTTTTTGAGGAGTTAAATGTCCTTAGGGAAGGGAGAAAGCCCTGGGTGAGTTAAGTCCTGAGGGGATGTGCTGTTGACATGGTGTGGCTGTATGAAGGATGCCAGTGCCTCAGCCATGGAAGTGACAAAGCCTCCCTGGGCTAGGCTCCCCTGCAGACTGCTTCTAGTGGGATTGGTTAAACCTGCATTCTTGATCAGCTGTATATAATAGCTCTGACTCCCTGTTTCTCTCTGTGTACTAACCCCACCTCCTTGATTCAGCTGTAAGCATTAACCCCACTCACCTCCCTGTTCAACTCTATATAATAAACATGCTGCGCTTCCTGGGTACTTTGGCTTCTTTAGGGAGAACCCAGTCCACCCGGTCTCCTTTTTTCTGTGTGTGTGGCCGTGTTTCTTTATTCTCCCATCAGGTCAATTCCTGGAGCTGTGGTGGATGAAGCGTGTTCTTTCCTTTCCTTAGCTGAGTGCTAGTGGTATTTTGGTGGTGGGGATGTAGGGACAGCAGTAGTCAGAAGTGAGGTACGAGGGCAGCAGGGCAGCGAGGTGGTAATCGTGCTGTGGGATCTGTGCGTGGCCCACCCTGCCCCTCCCCCAGCTCTGTTCCAGCTAGGTTGTTCCACTCCATCAGACAGGGAGGGGCTGGGTTAGACAGGTCGTTACAGGCAGCTTCCGTCATGCCAGCAACCCTTTCTAGAGTTCTGGTCAGAACCTGGCACTAACTCTGTGGGGGAGGCAAGGGCTTTGGGTGGAAGGGTCCTTCCCAGACTCCCTCTAGCTGCATTTCTGTGCCATGCCCTGGGTTGGGCAAGTCGGCATAAGCTAGAGGCATCTAAGAAGGAGTCTCAACTGAGAAAATACCTCCATGATATTGATCTGTGGGCAAGTCTGTGGGAGGCATTCTCTTGATTAAACAATTGGTGTGGATGGTGCCACCCTGGCAGGTGGTCCTGGGATGTATAAGAAAGCAGGCTGAGAAAACTGGGGAGAATAAGCCGGTGCATCGTCCTCCTCCATGGCCTCTACCTCTGTCCTTGCCTCTATGTTCCTACCCTGAATTTTGCCTTCGTTTTGCCTGATGGAATGTAACCGCTAAGTTAAATAAGCCCTTTCCTCCCTAAATTGATTTTGGTTTTTACCTCAGCAATAGAAACTGAAGGACCACACTCTCACACTGCAGGAGACCAGCTTAAGCAGCTGAGAGTCTCTTAGCACCCCTGGCTCAGGTCTCAGCCCTCTAACTCTTACTGGGAGACCTAGAGGCTTGCAGCCTTCCCCTCTAAGGGGTCCTAGCCTTCTCTGGACCAGCAGCCCTGTTCCCAGGGTCAATGTTGGTCTTTGTCAGCGAGGCTTGATGGGGAGAAAATAACTAGAATCCCAAAGGAGAGAATCCTCCGAAGCAACTGGGCCTGGGACATCCCAGCCGAGATCCCACCAACCCCCAGCACCTTCTACTTGAGCACATCCCTTCCCACCTAGAGGTGTTTGTCTGTCTGTCTGTCTGCTTATTTATCTGTCTAGCTCAACATGACTTTGGCATGGTGCTCTACCATGCTACCTTCTGTATCCCCAGCCCTTTAGCTTTTTCTTTTCTTGTTTTAAATCTTGAGACATGGTCTCACTAAGCGGCCTGGGTTGGCCTTGACTCACTCTAAGCTTAGACCATTCTTGAATCTGCAAGCTTCCTGCTTCAGCCTCCTCTTGGATTAGAGCCATAGATCAGTAAGCACAGCTACTGGAAATATTTCCTAAGATGGAAAACTATCGTTTATGCCACAGTTCTACCCCAGGCCACAGAGCCTACAGGCCACCATCCTACAGGCCTTCCTGCCCAGGCTTCTTTGCTGCTGACTGTCTGTAGCCCTATACTCTGCTGGCCCCAGGGAGCTGCAGCCTGTTCCTTGCCCTCCTTGGAGAGCCATTTCACTACCTGGCTGGGAGGTGCTATGGGAGAGATGTCTCCCAGGAAGAGAAGAGAGCTTGGGCTTCTGACAACTCCCACCTGCAATCCAGAGTTCACCATCACTCTTCTCCCTGAAGCTGCCTTTCCCAGTCCTTCTGACCTGTCTCCAAGCCTGTACACATCCCTCTTCCTTAATTCTTCCCTCAGTTGTGTCCCCTGGATACCCAGGTCTTACCTGGTACCCCTGGTGCTGCCAAGAAGCCTCTGCCCTCTAGGAGGAGGGTGGAGATTGGCTCTAACATTTTTGTGCCACTCTTGCCAGGGGGCGGGGCTACTGCTTTCCCAGACAGCCTCAGGCTGAGGAAAATCCTGTCTGTGATGACTCTAGTCGATCTTTCTCCTCTTCTTCCTCCTCCTCCTCTTCTTCTTCTTCCTCCTCCTTTCTCCCTAACACAGCCAAGTGCTGGGGAGCCCTCTTAGCCTGGTAACTAAGCCACGGATTCCCACAGGTTGTATCCTACCTTGCACTCTTTGCAATAGATGCTGTCCACGGTCTTCTTGTGTCCTGGCTCAGAGACAGAATGTGTACATACTCAAAAGTCTTGAGGGGTTAGTAGGTATGGTGGAACGCCCAGGGGTGGGTTCTGAGCCAGGTAGACATTTGCCTAGACACACAGGCAGCTGGGCCAGCAGATGCTCATCTTTGCTTACATATCTTCTAACAGGAACCTTCCTAGTTTCAGAGATGGGGCACCAAGCTGGGCTCCCCTTCCTGGTACCCTCTTCCTGTTTGAGGAAGAGTGGCTTGGAGCCTTTCGCTATTCATGAGACCTTAGTCCCTGGATGTCATCTTGGTCATCAGAGAGGGGGCACTATGAGGCTCAGCCCAACAAGGACAAGACAAGACTGGAGATGTCTGTAAAGACTAGATAGGAAAGAGTGGGGTGCTTAGGACTCCACCCAGTCTCTTTCCAATTCTGAATTCTTCATGTGGTACTAGAGGTCTCAGTACTGGGTCAACCCCAGGCCAGAACCAGCCTAACTTCTCTCACATGCCTTGGCTGTGTTCTTGCTACAGAGAGACATATGAGAGAGACTGTCTAACCACTGTGCTTCCAGGACAAGAGTTCCAGGTGGGAAGAACAGCCAGAATGGGTCTCACAGCTAAAGGTGTGAATTGGGTCAGTGTGTGTGTGTGTGTGTGTGTGTGTGTGTGTGTGTACGAGCTCGAGCACACATTTGCACATGCACATACTAAGGAGGTATATACAAATGAGGGAAGTAACAATCCCAGGATTTCCCAATCTTTGATCCTCTGCAGATCTCAAGGTTCAAGCCATGGATCCTTCAGGGTCTAGGAAAGGTATTGGTTAACATTCTGCCAGCTTCTTCTCACCTAGTTCTGGTTCATCATTCCGTCTTCTAAGCTGGTTGTGAGAGCTAGAAGCATTCTGTGAACCCTGCCAGAAGCTAGGTTGAGTGGCTAGTTCTACTGAACCAGGCAGTCTGATTGGCTATCATCAAGATTTCCTGGCCCATCTTTAGCCACACTGGATACTGCTGCTCATTCTAAGGAATAATGATGCCCTGCTGGGGTGCCAACCCAGGACTCGAATCTTACTTCCTAAGGGGTTTCTGCTTCCCCTTCCTGCTCTTTTCTTCCAGGCTGGCACCTGGCCTGACAATTTCCCTTTACTGCTTACGTGTTTGTGTGATGGTAGAAGAGAATTAAATCATTGAGCTGGACATGGTGCTGCATCCCCACAGTCTCAGCAACTGGGAGGTAGAGACAGGAGAATCAGGAATTCAATGACTGCCCCAGCCACAAAGGAATTTCCATCTACCTGAGACCCTATCTCAAAATTATAGTTTGATTTTGTTGGGTTAGTTCTCCTGTGGTCCAGACTGGCCTTGAACTCAATCTGTCGCTAAGGATAGCCTTGGACTCCTGATCTTCTTGACTACATCTCTCAAGTTCTGGGATCTCAGGGATGAGACGTCACGCCTAGGTTACTTTCTTAGTTTTGAAACATGTTCTTCCTGAGTTGCCTAGGCTGGCCTTGAACTCACTCTATAACCCAGGCTGGATCTGAACTTCTCTCCGCTTCACCTCCCCTCTAGCGGGGATCCCAGGCTGCTTGTGCTTGAGAGTTCCTGTTCTGTTTTGAGGCGAGGTTTCACGTATCCAACATTAGTCTCAGACTTGCTGTGACTGGGAATGGCCTCGGAATAGAAGCCCCAACTAGCAAGTACTGGGACTATGAGCTTGTACCATTCTTCCTGGCCTTGATTTTGCGTTTTGCTAAGACCCCAAGGAGCCTTTAATAATTTCCTTCTGCTAAGCACAGATATTCCTGAAAAGGTACTTAGAAACTGCTCGTGCTAAACGGTATCAACACCTCTTGGGCCTTCATGTGACAATAAGCAAGACAGGACCTAGGACCTCTGCCTTTGTTTTATGCATCTCCTTCACTGTGGGTCGTTTGTTTGCCTGTGCATGTAGTCATGTCAATCACTCAGTGATGTCTGTCTGAAAATGTGTGATGCCTAACCTGTCTCCCTCTACTTCAAGGCAGAGCAAGATGAAGAACTGGGGCATCTTACTGTCAGCTTTTACAGTGTCTTGCTCCAGTCTCCTAACATCCACACAAAGCTGTCTGGTCATTCATTGTCCTAAGCTTGCAATTACCTTGGATTTCAAAACACTGAAGCTTGCAAGAGTGCTGGACTTACAGGCATGAGTCACCATACCAGGCGGAAATGAATAATCTTCACATGGGAACCAAATTACCCTCTTCACATGACAACAGTGCTAACTTCTTCAAACTACCCCAGAGAAGCAGATCTGAGGTAGTGGTCAACCGTCAGGCACATTGACCAAGACTCTTCCCATTTCCTGCCATAGTTTTCAAATGGTGACACAGCCTGTGATCCCAGCAGTTTGGAGAAAGAGGCTAAAGGAGAGTTGTAGATTCAAGGCCAGCCTAGTCTACATAGGAGGTTCCACACACTACACAGCAAGAACTTGTTTCAACAAAGCAAAACAGGCTTACATGTTAGTACCTCAGAGACAGACCTGGAGGCATGGAGATGTCAGTCAGTTCATAGTATGCTTGCCCCTCATGCTCAAGACCTGGGTTCAATCCCCCAGGGTAGCATTAACTGGGCATAGTGACACACATCTGTGATCTCAGCACTCCAGGGATGGAGACAGGAAGATCAGAAGTCCAAAGTCATCTTAAGAGAGACGTAACAAGTTCAAGGTCAATCTGGGCCAAATGAGACTGTTAACATAAGCGGGAGGGGACTGACTTGAGTTATTTTGACCCTTTTCTGTCTTTCCCAACGAGGCCCCATTGAGACAAATCTTCTCTCTGTTTTCCACCGTTATTCTCTTCTTAAATTGGCACATTGGGATGGGTGACGTAATCTAGCCTGCCTAGAGATGATAGATTGTACTTTGCCTTGAAACACCAATATCAACTCTAGACTTACCACATATATGCTACTGTAGCCACTGAAAGACTATTTGTACAGGATCTCTGGTTCCTTTGGTTAGGAACCGACAGTTCCCATAGCCTTAGAACTAGGAGTGCAAATGCTTCTGGATTCACCTTGGACCTTGTCCTCTCAGCGGAAGTTAGACCTACCATTCTCCTCTCCTCCCCTCCTCCTCCCTCCCTGTCCCTTACTGTTACCAGCTTAGTCAGGGTGTCTTAATCAGGGTTTCTATTCCTGCACAAACATCATGACCAAGAAGCAAGTTGGGGAGGAAAGGGTTTATTCAGCTTACATTTCCACATTGCTGTTTATCACTGAAAGAAGTCAGGACTGGAACTCAAGCTGGTCAGGGAGCAGGAGCTGATGCAGAAGCCATGGAGAGATGTTCTTTACTGGCTTGCTTCCCCTGGCTTGCTCAGCCTGCTCTCTTATAGAACCAAGACTACCAGCCCAGAGATGGCACCACCCACAAGGGGACTAACCCCCTTGATCACTAATTGAGAAAATGCCTCACAGCTGGATCTCATGGAGGCATTTCCCCAACTGAAGCTCCTTTCTCTGTAATAACTCCAGCTGTGTCAAGTTGAGACAAACTAGCCAGTATACAGGGTCTTGCTGCATACTCCTGTTCTGCATTCTTTCTGCCTCAGCCTTCCAGATAACAGGCATGCAACACATGCCTGCCCCCCCAAAGCATATTTTATGTTTTAGTTTTTAATTTTTTTTTCATTTTTGAAACAGGTTCTTACTATGTAGACCAGGCTAACCTTGAACTCAGATCCATTTGCTTTTACCTTCAAGTACTGGGACCAAAGATGTGCGTGAACATTCCTGGCATGCTTTCTCTTAAACAAACATCTCTGATTTAAATATGCATCTTCTGGTTTAATACAGGAAAGCTGGGCTCCTGAGGACCTTGCTACAGCCAGTGGGGTTGTGATTGCTCATGCATATTCCTGATTTCTTGTTTGACTTCCGAGATGGTTGTCGGGCAAATCAACTCTGTTCACTGGATGGTTTTCTTGAGTCTACAGCGATCTCAGTCTTCCTTGGGTCTGGTCCAAAGCTGGGGAAGTATATTCAGCCTGCAAATGGGTATGCCCTAGAGATATCAGTGGGTGAGTGAGGATACGTAGAAATTGCCTGGAGAGCCAGTTGTTCTTCTGGGTAACTCAGAGTCAATGGAGACCAGGAAGCCACAGATAAGTTCTTAGCGAGGCATCCTGTAGTGTGCCATGGGTCCTTAGAAGATCCTTACAGGAGTGGCACCACGGGACAGGATGACTAGCTTCAAGACACTCTACCTTGCCTTGCCTTCCTTGCTGCCTCTGACCCTCTCTCCATCCCTCTGATTTTTATCCCTCAGAAAGCTGCTGGAGGCTAGGATAGTGTTGCGGACAGAATGACCACAAGTTTAAATCCAGTGTGGATAACTTAGTGCAGCCCTTCTTTCCAAACCTGAAAAGAAGGCAAACATTGTAGCTCACTAGTGGAGTGTCATCCTATTGGAGGCCTTAGGTTCAATCCCTGGTCCCATCTCCACATCTCACGTGAGGTGGAAGGGAGAGCAAGCTGCTAGAACCCACGGGCTTCATGTCAGGCTCCTCTGAGGGAATCTAACCTTGGACAACATAGGGGTGGCTCTTTCTAGAGCTTGTGATCGGATGGCGGTAGTCCCAACCATACCGCGGTGCTGATTGCTGAAGCAGGGATCGCTTGCTATGGACACGGGAAAGGCAAAGGGATGTGGTTGAGACAAGGCAGCTCTGGACCACAGGTTTTCCCAATTAGTCTCCAGGACCAACAGCATCAGCACCACTTGGCGACTTAGCAAGAGATCCGGACTCTGACTCCACCCTCAAACTACTGTGTCAGAGGGTATGGGGTGAAGCCAGCCTCTGTGCTTCCCCGACCTCTGTGTGAGTCAGTCATTTGGATGACATCTGAAAGCCACGATCAATATCTGTGCTGAGCTCCTCTCGTCAGTATTGGCGCCTACATTTCCAGACACACATCGTTTCTGTTTCTCCTGGGACCATTTTGAAACAAAATCAACAGCAGTTTATTTATCTTTTTTTTTTAACAGCATTTTTTTTTAATGTTTCTCCATCCATTACCTATAGCTATATTTATAGATAGATAGATAGATAGATAGATAGATATCTTTTACTTGGGGCAGAGGGTTGAGGGGGGGTGGGGATTTGAAGCTGCATCTCATTATAGACCGGGCTGGCCTTGATCTCAATCCCCCTGCCTCAGCACTTCACCGGGCTGAAGTCTGTGTGTTTTATGTTTATGTCCTTTAAAAAAAAATCATTTTTAAAAAATCGATTCTTTGTGAATTTCACCTCATGCGTCCCAATCCCACTCATCTCCCCATCCTTTTGTATCCACACTCTGCCCTTGCAACCTCCCTGCCAAAAGAAAGTAAGATTCAAAACAGAACATTTTGTCATGAAGCCTATAGTGTGTCACACACAGTGTGTTACCTAGTATACCCTTTTGTCCACACATCTTTTCTTACAAATGTTTATTACAATGAGTCTTTGGACTGTTTTGAGGCCTCTGGCTTCTGCTACGTGATGAGTACTGGATCCTCATGGGGACTCCTCCTGGAATCCTGCCATTGCCCTGAGCCATGGAGATCTGCACCTCAAGATAAGCCTTTCAGGAGCTCCAGCAGTTCATAGATCGGGTTGATGTTGGGGTAGGCCACTCAAAGCCCTGGATCTGGACATGGGAGTTAGCTGAGTTGGTCAGTCTGCTGGCTCTCCTGTGCCTGTCCTGGGGTTCTCCAGCACTTCCCTGGCTAGCTTGCCTAGTGTCGTCCCCACAAGGGACAGGGTCAGCTCTCTTGCTCTTATGACATCAGGGCCAGTTTTCCTGCCTGCTGCTGGCAGCAAGAAGTGAGGGGGAGGGAAGGCATCTCTCCCTCACCCAAGCCACCCCATGGTAGATAGAGGCCAGACCAGCTCTCCCACATTCATGCCCTCAGGCCAGTTCACCTGCTTTCAGGGTCCTCTCTTCTGGGCTGCCCAAGCAAGGGGTGGGGCAAGCTCAGCACAGTGCCCCAGGCAGCAATCCAGAACAGGGACATCTTCACGGTCTTTGAAGATAACAGGAACCTGGGACATCAACACAGACTCCAGGCGCCATAGGACCACTGACCCAGACATGGCCCCCAGGTGCAGCATGGGTCCAGATGTCTTCATAGCCTCACGTGCAGGCACTCCAAGAAACCTGTCGCCCCTGTGGCTGCACAGCCCTCAAATAGTCACATGCTGCTCAATTTTAAAGAAAGAACAATCAGTTCCAGCTGGGCAGCATTCTCTTTGAGATCTCCCAGCTGTTCCAGCTATTTCTTAAGAGATTCCCTCCTCACAGGACTCAAAACCTCGTTGATTTTCCTTCATATGTGAGACACAGTCTTTCCAACACATAAATGACAGCTCTGTCTATGAAACAACTGCTTGGAAACGGCTCAAAAGAAGAGGCAATCACTTTCAAAACTGTTCCAACCTTTCCCTCCTTTATGCACTGTGCGAGATTATTTAAGGACAGCTGTAGAGTAATAGTAACTTGTCTCTCCACGCTGCCTGGTGTTTACTTTATAATCTTGGCCGATGACCTATGCTCACCTTGGAGTAAAAAACATTCATTTGGCTTGCCGCCATCTTGGTAGCCATGTGACTCAGCTACCATCTTTACTAAGGTTAAAGAAAGGGCATGCCATGTGACTTCACCGCTATCCGGTTAAGGTGACCACGTGGCATAAATCAACCAAGGCAGTGCACATAAAACAACTAGACCCACTAAGTTCTCAGCTAATCGTTGTAGCCCCTATTATTAGATGAAGAAGGCAACAACAGGTCCTCAAGATGTTTAGTTTATTTCCCCTATATTAAGAAAGCAATAGCAAGTCTCTTAAGATATTTTGAATTAGGATGGGCTTTTGTGTATGATAATTTCTGTTCTAAAAATGAAAAATTACTGGTGAGGACAAAACCATGAACAAGTCTTTATATGTTTGATGATTAAGTCGTGTAAATTCCTAAAGTTATAATGCTCTATTCAAGCTAACAAGCAGTTATGTCTAATCACTTATGTCTCTGTTTATATTCTGAAGCTTTAGATAGTTGGTAAAACTAAGTCATATTAAAAATTTGATATTTTATAAATGTAAACTATAAAGGATCAGGAAAATAAGATTTACCACCTCTTTTTGAACTGTGTATGCATGTGTGTGTATATTATATATATATATATAATATATATATATATATATATATATATATATGTGTGTGTATACACAAGTAGTTCTGTTGGATGGAGCCCCATCCTCCCAGAGTAAATTGCATCCTATCTCTTTATGGGACAAGAGTACCTGGGAAGATAAGACTTGCCAGGAGTTACAGATAGTTGGGAACTGCCATGTCGTTGCTGGGAATTGAACCAAGGTCCTCTGGGTAGAGCAGTCAGTGCTCTTAATTGCTGAGCCGTCTCTCCAGCCCCCACTAAAAGGATCTTTAATTCAAGAATTATAATTTTTAAGGCTCAAATTTAATGGGAATATAATTATTAAATCCTAATTTTATAAAAGGAACCAACTTGTTGTAAAGTGTTAAAGGTAATTAAAGGCTTGCAAATTAGTGGTCAGTTATAAACGATGAGATTGTTTAATGTGCTCAGAACTGTGTTCGCAGTCACACTATATACAAATCCGATTCATTTACAGGACAAGTTTGAAGGAAGAGACCAATTTGTATTTCCAGTCATATAGTATTCTATATATATTGTCAAAATTAAACCTAAAGCAAGTAGAGCGAAACTAATTTAAAATAAACTTAAAGTTCAATCTTCAAAATCAGTTATATAAAAATTTGCTTATAAAAATTAAATGCTTGAGTAAAATAAGTTAAATTTACAATATGTGGCAGGGAGACCCTAGGTTCAAGTAGTTCTGTTGGATGGAGCCCCATCCTCCCAGAGTAAATTGCACCCTAGCTCTTTATGGGACAAGAGTACCCGGGAAGATAAGACTTGCCAGAAGTCTGCTGTTTCTGCCTCCAACTGTGTAGACCTCCCAGCTCTGCCTGTGTGGGCTTGACCAGCTCAGGTCATTGAGGCAAAACCAGAAAAAACCCTCCTTAGCTAAAGATGACTTGCTCTTCATGTCTGTCGTGTCATGACCGGGGGATGGAGTGACTTGCCCAGTGGAGGGTCTCAGTGTAAATACCCACATCCTAAATGTCTCAGACAACAGAGATGCAAACAACAATGATTCTGCCCTCAATGTCTCCCAAGCTGGTGTATGAGGATGCAGTGAACGGGGGAACCTTGTAAGCAAGCCAACTGCCAGACTGGTATGAGGCCTGCATGCTAGTTCAGTTGGCTACACCTCTATCCAGTTTTTCCTCTTAGCAAAAGCTAATTTCAGGGTCTATACCTATACCTATCTGCCCATATTCCCTGACAAAAGGAGGATGTCAGATACTCTCTCATCAAACTCACACCCTACAAAGGTATTCAGAAGATCCAAGCTGTGTCTTCGACAGCTGGTTTTGTATCTGTAGCGTCAACAAGTGATTCTGTTAAGTGATGTCCCAAGCCTTTAGATTCCTCAGGAGGAGAGGACTTAGATGAAGGAGAGTCTCTCCAACCTGTGTTCACCTGTGACTTTGGGAATATAATCTAGCCTTTACCCAGATAGCTCCAGAGCCAGTGCCTGCCCTCTCATCTTAGTCTAGAAGGCATTAAGGGCTTTGGCAGTGAGCTTCTGGATGCTTTCAAAGAAATTCAAAAAGCCTAAAGCTCATTTAATTTGGTTATCTTGCTTTATAACTTATGCCTCTAAATAGAACTATGACTGCTGCCGTCTGTACGTGGTGACCTAGTGACTCACAGAGAGTCGCCTTTAGCCTTCATCGTTAGTTCAGTTTGTTACCTGTATTACTACAGACATGATGTGGGTGACGGCTTTCATCTTCACCTGTTGGTTGAGTGCATGGAATGAAAGTGTAGTGCCTTTTAAAAGTTCCGTTAATAGGGTTAATTTTAAAAGAGCACTCTGGTTGTTCTGTGTAAACTTTGTAAAAGAATCATTAACTAACCTGGGTGATTGACACACGCAATAACTTAAGATGCTCTAAAGTGTTCTAGAGAGCTGCCCACTGAGGAGAAAGTAGGGCATCACTGTCTCTAGGAGCAGTTTTAAATTGAAAATTAAAAATCATTTCTTTGGGGGAATTAAATTGTCTCTTGGAACATAGGTATAGCAATTTGATTTTTAAAAATTATTATTTATTTTAAATATTTGAATACACTGTAGCTGTCTTCAGACACACCAGAAAAGGGTATCGGATCCCATTACAGATGGTTGTGAGCCACCACGTGGTTGCTGGGAATTGAACTGAGGCCCTCTGGATGAGCAGTTAGTGCTCTTAACCGCTGAGCCATCTCTCCAACCCAACAGTTTGGTTTTTTTTTTTTAAAAAAATGTATTTTCATATTTTCATATACTAGACATGGCCATTTAAGGTAATAGTCCCAACTTTAAAAAAATTACCTTATCAAATTATTTCTAACCAAAAATTATGTTTTAATTAAGATTCTCTATTTTTGTTCATTAAACAATAGCTTAGGTATTGTTCATATTTGAAACAAATGCACAACGTTCATTAGATGTAACAGAAGGGATCTCGGAGACTCTGTGGTGGGAGTCATTCCTTGGGTGCTGACTTTACCTGACTTCTTTTACACAGCTTGCAGGTGCTCATTCCAGCTGATGTCACAAACGGCCGCTTACGTAAACCTCATCCCTCCACAGAGCTCCAGTACATGGTCCGGTCAGTTGTAAAATCGCATTTAACTCATGTTAATCTTGATGAAAACACTTTCCACAGATACATTGTCTCTTAATGTTCCCCACAAGTTGTGCAGTTATTACCTCCTGACTTAGGTTCTGGATCCTTGCCAACTGTTAGGCTTTATCATGGCCCCGTGCATGGATCCTCTTCTGAGACACTCTAACCGCTGTTCCCCTTATCACCCTTCTGTCAGCATGAGGCAGTTACCAAGAGATCAACACCCAGACCCCTAAAGGCACCTCAGGTGACCTCTAGAAGGGGACCAATGGGCCATGGGCCATCCAGCTCATCCCTCTTCTTGCCGCCCTGGACATTGATTTTAGGACCCAGAACTGCAACAGCTGGACCGCACCTCTGCCGCAGCAATTAATCTGTCTCACCAGCTCAGATCAGCTCAATATCCCTCAGGACCAACTGAACTCCTCGGCTGAGGCAATACTCCAAGATTAAAAAGGGCTAGCTCTGACTGCTGCTAAGAGTCAGATTTGAGCCCTCCCCCAAGAGCGACGCTGCTTCCGTGGCAACAAATCCTAACTGGTTTGAAATGAAACTTAAAGACACGGGGACCAGACAAAAATTGCTTCTGGTCCCCTCCTACTCTGGCTCCTTCTGGACCACGTCACTCCTCGTTACCCTCCTGCTTAGTTTTCACCCTGTCCTTTAAGGGCTTTGCTTGTTGAACGTCACTCTATACTCACACAAAATGTTCCAGGCAAACTCTTCCAGTCCTTCTCATCCTAAAGCAGCTACATTTGTTTCTGATACATCTGCAAAAAGTCCTTTTAGATGCTGTGGAGAAACTCTGGCTAAAGGTGGCCTTCGTCCCTTTCACCCCAGGCCAGATACAGTTCTTTCCATCAGTTCTCTGTTTTCCTGTTCCCTTCCTTTGAATCTCTCTGCTATTTCTAGCTCAGTGTGGAGCAGCTGTCCTGGCAATGGGGCCCAGTCTCTGTCACCCTGAATCAACTCTGCCTTACTATTGTTTCTTGCTGTGAAGAGACACCATGACCAGGGCAACTTATACAAAGGTTAACACCTCACTGGGACCGGCTTACATACAGTTCAGAGGTGTTGCGAGCCATATCATTCACCATTCTAGGATGGCGCTGGCTTCCACTGCCCATCTGATAACAATAATGAGATGGCGCTGACTTCCACTACCCATCTGATAATAATTATGACTCAGCACAAGTCCTCTTTGCCCAGCCTTATGTTATTGAAGTGATTCTTGCTTTAGCCTATCCCGTGGCAACAGTAAGACACAGAGCACCTGGGCAGTAAACGCTCCAGTATATAGGGTGGCCTTGCTAGTCCATTAGTGTTCCCCGTAGCATCATGAAAGGCGTTCCTGAATAAAGTGCTGTTGAGAAGGGTCTCAGGCGTCGCGTCGTTCTTGCTGGTCAAGGCTGGTCTCGACACAGAGGTTTACTCCATTATCAATACGGTGGGAGCATGGTGGTATGCAGGCAGATTTGGTGCTGGAGAAGCAGCTGAGAGTTCTACATCCTAATTGGCAGGCAGCAGGAAGAGATTTAAACACACTTCCTTTGTCAAGGCCACACCTTCTTCAACAAGGTCACTCTAAAAGTACCACTACCTATGAGCCTCTGGGGGCCATTTTCTTTTAAACCACTACAAACTCTAGGGCCATTTTCTCTCACTTTGGCTCCTCCCTACCCCTCAGCCTTCCCCAGAAAACTCAGTTCTACTCCATAACCCAACCACTTGTTTATCACCCTTTTAATATATTTATTTTCTAAGGATGACAGTCGCATGGCCCACTGCAGCCAATCAAGTAAAGACGCTCACTCACCCTGCTTCAGGGGAGCCAGACCAGCCCCTCCTCACAGAAACAGCTATAATGCCCCTGCAGTTTGGTAGCCTCTCAGGAGTTAGGAATGATCATGTTCTGCCAAAAGACTCCATTTCTCAGCTTCCCTTGAGGACTACAGGTTGTGCATCTCCACCCCTCGAAGTGTCCCCATCCCATCTTACCCTGTAGTCATTTTGGCCACCTGCAGTCATGGATGACAAAATGCTTCCTCAACATAAATAAACATGCTTCCATCTAAGGTCAGACTTTTGTGGAATATCCACCAGAGAAGACTGCCAGGGCATAGGTTTAAGCCAGTAGAGACTCCTTATCGGACAGCTGGTGACTACACTTGGGTTTTCAGGGTCCAGGGTAGCCCCAAGACTTTCTCAAGGTGAGCTTTTAAGCATAAAAGACATGTTTTAGATCGATACGCTTCAGTTAGCAAGAACAGTTACCCAGAAGCAAAACTATAGAAGTCAAAAAGCAAGGCGAGTACCTTTGGAGCCGTTCTCAGACCCATGGACTGGGACAGATTAGGTCTCTGTTTTCATTTTGGCAGGTGGCGCTGTCTTTCTGTTGAGTTTTTCAGCCCGAATGACATTTCCATCATGGAGTCAGTTGTGCTAAGGTCTGGGCCAGTTACAAGACCACACTTCTCTTTCTTTCTGCCTTCCATCTCTCTACAGCTGCCTTTTAATAATCGAACACAAGGTCACAACACATAGCGCTCCGGGACCCGTCCAGTGTGTTTATGTGCAAGACGGGGTAGCGGGTATTTTACCAGCATTGTTAAGGTCAGTGTTTGCCTGGGCCCTGGCAGCCTTAACACACCAAGTTTGCCAAATAATCCCCAATAGGCCAGTGAGGGAGCTCTTCACTAATAATAGTGGAAAGTTATTATTTCTAAAAATAAAATTTTTAATTAAAAATTAAATAAATAAAAATATTAAATAAAAATATTTCACAATATCATATCATAATGAAAAAAAAAAGATTATTCAAGTGTGGTCACATTGGACAGAGCAGCAAAGAGATCCCATGATGGAGCAGGTATGTGTCGGCAAACAGCTCTGGTCAAGGAATGCGTTTCTTTGTGTACAGATTCCGGGCGTGTAATTCATTCATGGGAAGGAGGACAGCTTAGGCTGAGCTGCATACAGTTCTAAGGGGTTGGCATGAGACACTGTGCATGATCTTTCCAGTTGTGCAACCTCTGCCATGCAAATATAGGGCTGTGCAAATCAGACCATGCAAACAATGGCAGACCTGGTGCAAGGGTCTGGTTCCAGAGCACTGGGCTGCAGCTCTGTGCTGTAGTTTATAGCGTTCGGAAGCCAGCATTTTGGAGTTCTGGATCATGAGTGTGAAGATGCTCTGATGGGTGTCCAACTGGTCTCTTCTTAATGGCCTTCCTTCCTTATAACCACAATGGTTATGATTCCTAATCAGAAACTACAGGTGTGCTGCATATATGAAGAATATTGGGTCTAATCCAATGTACTTCAGGTCCTGCACACACTCCCTTAGTTCTGCTGATGGCAGTGCTGTTGTAGTCACTGATGCGGGGGTGGGTGGTGGGCAAACTTGCTGACTGGACCCCATTTCAGTCTCCATGTGTTACGGAAGGCTCCCATGGGTGTTCTGTTCTGCAGGGTCCAAGTTCCATGTGTATTGAAAAAACGACTTGGCCGGGCATGGTGGCGCATGCCTTTCATCCCAGCACTCAGGAGGCAGAGGCAGGCGGATTTCTAAGTTCGAGGCCAGCCTGGTCTACAGAGTGATTTCCAGGACAGCCAGGGCTACACAGAGAAACCCTGCCTCAAACAAACAAACAAACAAACAAGAACAAACAAACAAAAAAAGAAAGAAAGAAAGAAAAACGACTTGATCAAGACACAGCAGGAAAGGCAGGCAGATTTCTGAGTTTGAGGCCAGCCTGGTCTACAAAGTGAGTTCCAGGACAGCCAAGGCTACACAGAGAAACCCTGTCTTGGAAAACCAA
>NC_034599.1:52130460-52132818 GCF_900095145.1 Mus pahari | reverse complement strand
ATCCATGACTTAGGGTTTTACTGCTCTGAACAGACACCATGGCCAAGGCAACTCTTATAAAGACAACACTTAATTGGGGTTGGCTTACAGGTTCAGAGGTTCAGTCCATTATCATCAAGGTGGGAGCATGGCAGCATCCAGGCAGGCATGGTGCAGGAGGAGCTGAGAGTTCTACATCTTCATCTGAAGGCTGCTAGCAGAATACTCACTTCCAGGCAGCTAGAACAAGGGTCTTAATTAAGCCCATGCCTACAGTGACAACCTACTCCAACAAGGTCACACCTCCTAATAATGCCACTCTCTGGGCCAAGCATATACAAACCATCACATTTCACTCCCTGGCCTCCATAGGCTTGTTCAAACACATGAATCTATGGGGGCCAAACCTACCCATAGCATAATAAAAAATACATTTAGTCCAACTTCCAAAGTCCCCATAGACTATAACAGTCTCAACAATATTAAAAGTCCAAAGTTCAAGGTCTCTTCTGAGATTCATCCAATCACTTAACTGTAATCCCCAAAGCAAGACAGGAAACCAGCTAGGCAAGCTCCAAACTCAACATCTCATGTCTGATGGCAAAGTGGTCTTCAGATCTCCAACTTCTTTTTCATATTTGTTGACTGCAACAAAGTTCTTTCTCCTGGGCTGGTTCTACTCCATGTTAGTAGCTTTCCTCAGCATGTATCCCATGGCTCTGGCATCTCAAACATCTTGGGGTCATCAGGGCAACTTCAATGTCACAGCTTCTTATTTAAATGTCTGGGACCCACACATGATCTTCTGGGCTCCTCCTAAGGGCTGGCATCACTTCTCCAGCTCTGCCCTCTCTAGCACTCTAAGCTCAGGTTGATCCACTCCACTGTTGCTGCTGTTCTTAGTGATCATCCCGTGGTACTGGCATCTTCAACACACCAGGGTATTGCTCTGCAACTAAGCTTCACCAATAGCCTCTCACAGGCTCTCTTCATGGTGTCAAGCCTCAAATCCTTTGCATGACCCTTTCAGTCCAGGGCCGTCCACTGCACTGAGGCTGCACCTTCACCAATGGCCTTCCTCCATACCCTCTCACAGTGCCAAGCCTCAGCTGCTCTTTATGACCCTTTCATGCCTTCAAAACCAATACCACCTGGGTGATTCTTACACATTACCAAGTCCAGCTGTATCATGAGGTACAACCTTGGCTATCTCTGGAACACTGCTTCTTTGTGCTCTCAGAAAACACCAAAGAATAAAGTCTATGATGGGTGTTTCTGAGACTTCCTTTGTCAATGCAATTAATCTGAGCCTCAGGCAGAGTCTTTAGACAACGGCAAAAAGTAGCCACATTCTTCATCAAAATACCACAAAAACAGTCTCTAGGCCACATGTTGAAATTTTCCACTGAGACCACTTGGGCCAGGTCCACACAACTCACATCAGTCTCAGGAACAAAGTCTTCCATATTCCTACTAGGATGACCCATTAAGCCCTATTTAAAGCATTCCACTGCTTTTCAAATCCAAAGTCACAAAATCTACATTCTTCCAAACAAAAGCATGGTCTGGCCTATCACAGCAATACCCCACTCTCTGGTACCAACTTCTGTCTTAGGATTTTACTGCTGTGAACAGGCACCATGACCAAGGCAAGTCTTATAAAGGACAACATTTAATTGGTCTGGCTTACAGGTTTAGAAGTTTCTGTCCATTATCATCAAGGTGTGAGCAGGGTAGCATCTAATCAGGCCTGATGCAGGAGGAGCTGAGAGTTCTACATCTTTATCTGAAAGCTGCTAGCAGAATACTTATTTCCAGACAGCAAGGAGAAAGGTCTTAAGCCTACACACACAGTGACACACCTACTCCACCAAGGTCATGCCTCCTAATAGTGGCACTCCCTGGGCCAAGCCAATATGAACCACCACCGCAGTCCCCATCAATCCTTCAGAGACACCAGAACGCAGCCTGATTGACTGAGACTTAGCCAGAGGCCCTTTCCTGGCCAGGGTATGTGTCTTGAATTGGGGGCTTCCCCTAGAGCTGCTGGTTTGCAGGCTGGACATTGTCTTGGTCAGAGCCCACTGAACAATGTGCTGTGTGTATGTGTACATGTGAGCACACACATATTCATGCATGTACACCTGCTGAGTGTCTAACCATACTCAGGAGACAGAGGGAGTTTTATACAGCACCCCGGCAGAAAGGCTGACGACAGCAGACGTTAACTAACGGCCAGACATTAGGACGTGACTCATGTTGACCACAGGAGAGGAGGGCACAGCAGAGTAGTAGTGTGTTGGTGAGTGTGGCCACGAGAGAGTGAGGCTTCTGCTCACTTGGATGGTCAGGAATGCTCTATTTGATGGTAGGAGTAGC
>NC_034599.1:52127297-52130330 GCF_900095145.1 Mus pahari | reverse complement strand
TCTTCAGACACTCCAGAAGAGGGAGTCAGATCTTGTTACAGATGGTTGTGAGCCACCATGTGGTTGCTGGGATTTGAACTCAGGACCTCTGGAAGGGCAGTCAGTGCTCTTACCTGCTAGGCCATCTCACTAGCCTGTTCTGGTGTCTGCCCCTCTTTCTGCTCCTGCCACACTGGCCTGGCTGTCCCCAGGACACACAGCTGGAGAGAATCTGGATTGCCTTCATCTTCCTGCATCCCTGCCCCTCTGTTGCTGTACACTGTGTGGTCCGGTCACGTGGCTGGGGGCTGGGGGTTGTGTTTCAATACTCTAGGGATACCTCAAGTTTCCCCATCTCTCTCCACAATTTTTTTTGTTTTGTTTTGTTTTCTAGACAGGGTTTCTCTGTACAGCCCTGGCTGTCCTGGAACTCACTTTGTAGACCAGTCTGGCCTCGAACTCAGAAATCCGCCTGCCTCTGCCTCCTGAGTGCTGGAATTAATACAATTTAATTTCTTCACAGCAACTGTTCCCACTGGATACAAGTGTTCAGTTGTTTATGGCAACCAGCTTCCATTTAGGGTCTGAGTCCTGGGGATATTTGCTGGCCCAAGCAGTGGCCTTCGTCCGTCGTGTGCTTGGAAGCAGGCAGGAGAACAGCAGAGGCAGAGAAAAGAGGGACGCCTGGCTTTAACTCCCCTGAGACTCAGCTTGTTCTCCCTACAACAGTCCCGTGGCACATCTGAGGACTGGAGAGCTTAGGCTGAGATGCTGAAGTCAAAGCCAGTCTGGTCCAGTATGAAAGCCCAGGCGTCCTTCTTCCTAGGCAGAAGCTAATGGAATTTGGGAGTCGGGAGGCAGTGGGTTATAGGGGAGCTAGGAAGGAGAGAAAAAAGCAAAGGTGTCAAGGGGGTGCATGGAGTCAGAATGCAGTTCCTGCCTTGGACTGGTCACTTTATCTATGTGCCCCCTGCCCCATCCCCAGCTCGGTATCCTTATTGGGTCCCGATTTCTTCATCTGTAACCTAGGGTTGGAATGAGGGTTTCTTCAGAACCTTTTTCAGGGTCCCTCTGCCCCTGTCACCCTGAATCCCAGTGCACTCCCCCATTTATCTGGAAAGGTCAGGCTGACTGAGGCAGGGAGAGTGTGGAAATCTGGTGACCATGGGTCCTATACAGTCTGCAGCCTGGTAAATGACTCAGGCCCAGCCAGGAGGAGGAAGCATCCCCTGGCCAGGGAAAAGTGCTAGAGGCAGGATCAAGGGCTTCGGGGCAAGTGAGTAGCTCCCTTGGGCTGACATGGGCAGAGCTAGTTGGTGGCCAAAGAAAGCTCAGTTGTGCCAGTAGCCATTGCTGCCTTCTGTTCTCCCTTATTTGGGTTTGTCGTTCCATCATATCGCCACCAGAGGGCAGGAAGAGACCAAGTTTCTGGCTATACCGTTTCTTCCTGGCTTAAAGGAAGGTAAATATTCATCCACTCTCTTCCCCGTCTCCCACTTCAACCTGCTGCAGGGTCTCTGTGGGTTCTGTGGTATCCTCCACCTCTGTTTGTTAGGTTTGGTTTGGTTTTTTTCGAGACAGGGTTTCTCTGTGGGGCCCTGGCTGTCCCAGAACTCATGACGTAGACCAGCCGTGGTACCTACGCTCTACACTGCCTGTGTGCTGTGGCCGTCCTGTGCCAGCCATGCTTAGCTTCCTAAGACCGAGGTTTTCTTTTTCCTAGGCTAGGCTGGACTTAGAATTAGTGCTGGGGACTGGAACTAAAGGGCAGTCACCTGATAGACCCCCTTTCACAAGCCCAGCCTGTCAACAGGACCCACGCACTCCCTCGCCCATGGTTCTCTGTGCCATTTCCTGCTTGCTTCCCCCCTTCAGAGGCTGCCCTTCAGCCTGGTTCCTAGTAGATCTCAGGGAAACGACTCTCACCCCTACCCTTTTCCTGCTCGCCCGCTCCTGCATATGCCCCATTCTGACCTGTGGTATTTTCTTCACTACTTAACTCCTGTGTTGGTGTCATGGTCTCTCCCTGGGTCCCTTCCCCCCTGATAGCATAGCAGGTAAGGGGGACAGCAGTAGATTTGGCACAGCCCCCGCCCCCCCCCCCCCCATGTTTCAGGTATCCTGAACTAGAAGGTCCAGATCTCTTTCCCAGGTCAGCTGTTGGAAAGCTGAATTGCTTTCTGGTGCGTCTGCTGTGTGTGAGGTGCTGGAGCCCTTGATGATGCTCTGTGACCTCCAGCCCTGGACCAGGGATGAGAGTCTGTCAGGTGTGGCTCTTGCAAAAGAGGAGGCTGCTGCTGCTTCAGGTACACCTCTTTGGGCTAGGGCTATAGTTTAGACAGCAGAGTCCAGGTGCAGAGAGCACGCTGGTAGAGGGTGAGGTGTTCAGCAGGCATTTAGGATGTGCACACAAGGTGTCTTCCCAATATGCTCAGTTCATTCACACATTTTATTGTTTGTTTATTGAGATAGGATTTCTCTACGATGAGGGTCTGACTGTCTTGAAATGCTCTATGTCAAACAGGCTGGCCTCAAACTCACAAAGATCCACCTGCTTCTGTTTTCTGAGTGCTAGGTTGTGTGTTGGACACCACACCTGACACACAAACATTTTGTATAATCCCACGGTAATATAAAAATTAGAGAGACATTTCCCCAAATGGGAAATGGTTGGGCAGAAAATGCTACTGAGTTCCACTGGAGCAATCCCTGGTGGGGAAGGCTCTGGATCAGGCTCTGTCCATGTCCACCATGAGGTTCTTCAGGTCTGACAGGATGGGAAGATGGTACTGGTGGAGGTCCAAACGGTCCTCAAGAGCATTGGCCAGCACCCAGCACTGACAGGTGGGCACCTGTGAGCTCAGGAACAGTGCTGGAAGTTCAGTGGTTGACAAAGTGAGGCTCACACACAGAGGCCAGTCTCAAAGACCTCTTGTGGGTGGATATCATCAGCACAGAGGCTTGGAAGGGGCCACTTCCAAAGTTTCAAGCGATTTGGGTTTGTTTTGGCTTGGTTTTGTTTGGTTTGGGGCCTTTTAGACAGGGTTTCTCTAC
>NC_034599.1:52119068-52127193 GCF_900095145.1 Mus pahari | reverse complement strand
CTCTGCCTCTGCCTCTGCCTCTGCCTCTGCCTCTGCCTCTGCCTCTGCCTCTGCCTCTGCCTCTGCCTCTGCCTCTGCCTCTGCCTCTGCCTCTGCCTCGGATTCAAGGAGTGTGCTACTAACATTCCAATGTTTATATCATTTGTATCAAAATTGGCCAAAGTTCCTATTTTCATATGATTTCCTTGGGCAGTTGGGGCTCACAGCTAAGGACTGATTAACATAGCCATGCCATCTTTCGGGTAGTTCATTAGCACATCAAGGCCCATTTTGGGCTTGGCGCAAATCTGAGGCACCTTATGGCCGGTCCATTAATGCTAATGTTAATGAGGGGGTGGAGGCAGGGGATAAGCCCCTGTCTTACAAGCACTGCATTACTTCAAATCACGAAGAATGGGTTTGCTTCTATTCTGTCCCCAGGAGAGTAAGAAGGGCTGGCCATGGCTGGTTCAGTGGCAGTTTTACCTCCACCTCTGTTGGCCCCAGGATCCTTAGGAAAGCAAAATGATGCAGTGTTGGCTGCAGGCCTGTGAGATTAGCAGGAGAGAGACTGAAGCAGGAAGGCTGTGGGCAAACAGAACCCAGAACCATATAGAAACCAAGTGCATTAACAACAGTCAACCCCTGCCAACAGTCAACAGAGAAACACAGAGGGAAGGAAAGGGGAAGGGACAGGGAAGGAGAAAGTGGGACAGGAGAGGGGGAAGGAGGGGAGGGAGATGGTGGGGAGGGGGAAGTAAGCCGCTTTAAGATTTCTCAGTCAGCTTGGCATAGTGGCACATGCCTTTAATCCCAGCACTCCGGAGGCAGAGGCAGGCGGATTTCTGAGTTCGAGGCCAGCCTGGTCTACAAAGTGAGTTCCAGGACACCCTGTCTCGAAAAACCAAAAAAAAAAAAAAAAAAAAAAAAAAAGAAAGAAAGAAACACCTACCTTGAAAGCCATCAGTGGATCCAGGGATCCAGAAAGACAAACGATGGGTCTGGGTCTGGGGGCGATGTAGAAAAGCAAATGCATTAATGCTGGTGCGATCCATCCGCACATGTGCCGCAGCTTCCTCGGCTGTCGGTATGTGTGAATACGCACCTATGTTTTCCAGATTCAGCTCTTTATCGGACATGCTAACAAAAGAGGTTTAGTCAAAAAGACCAAAGTCCGTGCCACCTTCCAACTCCTTGGATTCTTTGCTTTCCCCTTCTTCTCCTCAGCTGGGGCAGCAGTGGTCGGCGGGCAGGACCAGTAGGTGCTGTGACTCTCGCTGCTGGAGCGGGCCTATTGCAGATGTGGCTCCCAGGGCTGCTGCTGGCTGCTGCCTTTGCAAGCAGACCCGGCCAGAAAGGTTCAACACTGACCTCAGCTGCATTCATGGGGAAGCAGATTTCATGAGGCAGGCGAGTTCAGAGACTGAGGCCATGTTGTGGACTGCCCCGGTTCACAGATGTACCGAAGGCTTCAACCCAGCGCAGCCTTAGGTTCTTTGGAAGAACCAAGCACCTTGGCAGTAGTAGAGAAAAGAGGTTCACTTTTGTAAATGCTTTCGTAAATGGTAAGAAAACCAAGTCTAGCGCCGCTGTTCCCGACTGTGAGTCCTTTTCTGGTTACGTGAGATGGAACTTCCTGAGTATCTGGGTGGTACAACACGATGAGTTTCAACATTCCTACAAACGTTATCATGCGTGTGTTTGGCAACACAGATTCATTTCAGGGGTACACACTAGGGGAAATCTAGACAAAAGATTTAGTTCATAAATTCCTTCATGCAGGAAAATCCACAAGACTCTTGTCTTAGGGTTTCATCGCTGTGAAGAGACACCACGGCTATGGTTACTCTTATAAAAAAGAATTGGGGCTCAATTACAGTTTCAGAGGTTTAGCCCGTTATAGTCATGATGAGCATGGTGGCACACAGGCAGACACAGTGCTGGAGAAGGAGCTGAAAGTTCTACATGCGGATCCGCACACAGCAGGAACAGTGAGACTCTGGGCTTGGAATGGGCTTTTGTAACCTCCAAGTCCACTCCCTGTGATGTCCTTCTCCTCCAACAAGGCCACACCTCCTAATCCTTTCAAATAATCCCACTCCCCAGTGACCAAGTACTCAAGTCTGGGAGCCTCTGGGAGCCATTCTCATTAAAACCACCACAGAGGCCTTTAAAACTACATTCTCTCTCTCTCTCTCTCTCTCTCTCTCTCTCTCTCTCTCTCCTCTAAGAAAGGCAGGGTCGTGTGTGGTAAATACTGTGGACTGTAGAGACAATTAAGCCTTAAGCCCATTTTAGATCCAGATCACATTTCTATTGATCATACTGTTTTCTTTATTTTGAGTTTTCATAGTTTTACTTTATTAAGAAACATAGGAACCAAACAGACCTTTTAGGGTGATCTGCTTTCTTAGGGAAAACTTAGGGTTTCCCCTGTTTTGAGCATGGGGCCTAATGGGATTCCATGTAACCCCAATTTGATTAAACATCCTGTGATATCTCTCTATGGGCTTGCTTATTACCAGTACCGTGGCACTGACACACAAAACCACTCTATTGATATTTACACAGAGTGGAACTGGGTTATAAATCGAGAATAAAAAACCATCTTAAATCATGCAGTGTAATTTAGTTGGGAATACACGTTCTCAACAAATATTGAATATGAAGTTATTATTATCCATGGCAATGCAATTTAAGAGCCCCAAATGAAATGGTCTGGAATTGGCACAAGTTTTGAACACTGAACTGCCTTGAATCCGTCTCATCCAACTTCTGCAGGTCAGGACATGCTGTGTTCACTGACAACAGAGGCCCCACCATGCCACACCACCTCCAGTAGGATCTGTGCTCAGCTTCTGTTTTGTTTTGTTGTTTTGGTTTTTCGAGACAGGGTTTCTCTGTATAGCCCTGGCTGTCCTGGGACTCACTCTGTAGACCAGGCTGGCCTCAAACTCAGAAATCCACCTGCCTCTGCCTCCCAAGTGCTGAGATTAAAGGCGTGTGCCACCTCTGCCAGGCTCCAGTAGGATCTGTGTGACAAGTTCCACAGACTGAGGCGATCGACCTCAAAAGGGGGGAGGCCTCCTAGAACGGGTTGTGGAACTCTTTGCTGGAAAAAACATATTGTGCTGTAATTCTCATGGCAATCTATTTGTTTTGTTTTCTCTTATTCCTTTTCTTATTTACATGTTTCTGGTAGCCTAGGCCAAGATCTTAAGTGAGAATAATGGGTAAGAAACCATTCCTAGAGATGGGGCCACTAACATGACCTTATCCCCAGGGAAAACAAAGCTTTACTTTCTAAATCATTTACAAAACTATTATGATAAAAACTTTCCCAACAATAAAGTTTCATATGGCTACACATGTGTCATTGGAGGTGGGTTTTGGTATATGGTAAAGAAAGCCTTAATTAGGAAGAATTAAAATAGTTTAAATTTATACATTGAAGATTATAAAAAATCAGGCACTAGATGTTAAATAATAATTGACCTTGGGGCTGGAAACTTAGTTCAGCAGTTAAGAGCATTGATCGTTAAAGATTTATTAACCTGCTCCTGGAAATATGCCACTAGCCTTGGATGACAGCCCCCACTGAATACATCCTTTTAGAACTGTTATATTTTGATGATTTATAATGATGTTACCTGTTCTGTTTGTGATTCACTGAATACAGTTTCAGAGTTGTAATGCTTGGATGATTTTTGTGCTTTACTGTGCCAAATGACTTTTGTTGGTATCTGTGATTGTTTCACTAGATATAGTTTCTAAGAGCTGTAATGTTTGTTTTTTTAATGTATAAAATCCCCTGTTTGAGAGCTGCAGAATACACTCAGATTCAAACTGCCTCTGTGTTTGTTTCTGTTTGTCACCGCCGAATCCTTACCCACCTAGCTTCAAGGACTCTCATTCCAGGGACCCCCATACCCGACTGGGGTGGTCCATTGCACCACCAGTCTTCCACTAGGAAGTAATCATGATGAATCCATCTCCTACCTCATTCATAGTGGCCAGCATGTATCACTTGCCCTGCATCGTAGTGTAGATGAGATGGTATTTGGTTGTTTTATATACAGCCCTTAGTTTAGAAATATTTTGAGAGCTAGGGCTCAATCTGCTAATGGTCCTTGCTACCCAAGAGCCTTTGGCAGGAGGATCATCGGGACTTTGTAATTCCAGGCAAGCCTAGGCAACAAAGTAGCCCAAATCTTTAAATAGGTATCTTCTTACTTCCTGTAGTCACCGCTTTCCCATCCCCGTGCTGCAACTGCTCATTTCCATCCAGATAACTGGGCTCCACTTTCTACTCTGTGTGTGTGGTTTTTTTTTTTTTTTTTCTTTTTAAATGATCGATGAAATTTCCTTTTAGTATTTGATTATATGAAACGGGGAGGGGTAGAGAATGAAGGTGCTTACCCACCAAGGTGTTCATGTGGAGGGCAGAAAACAATTTCAGTTGTTGGTACACAAAGAAGACGAGACTTGAAAGCCAGGGTAGAAGGCGTAGCCAATTGAACTGGCATTTAGGCCCCATACCAGTCAGGTGGCAGGCAGGCTTAGGTACGGGGGTTCCCCTGTTCATAGCATCCACATTTGTCAGTCTGGGAGACATGGTGCAGGTTAATCGCTTTTTGCCTCTCTGTTCTTTGAGACCATTTAGGATTTGGATGCAGACTCTGAGATCCTCTAGTGGAAAAACTCATCCCCCCTGTCATGTGAGGCAGGAGGAATTAATTTCTCCTATAGATAAGGTTTTCCTGGTCTGGCCTACATAGCTGGAGAAAGGAGCAGCAAACTTCTGGCAGCTCTTATTATCTCCCCAGGCATCTTTATTCTGTAACGAGGGTAGCATGAAGTTTATTTTGGTGGGGTCCATGTCCCATCCAAGGGCAAGGGCACTGCATGAGTCTGGGGGTGTTCTCTCATGCAAGTGTATCTGCAAACACCATGGCCGGCAGAGTAACGGTCCATGTGAGGCAGGAAGGAAATACGGTTCACCGTGACTTAGCCAGTGTTGGTTCAAACTTCTAGAGTCTGACCGGAGCAGTTTTTAACCCATCTTATTCAAGCTGTTTCCATGATCAGCTTTTTAGAAAATATACCCAACTTTGAATATTATTTTATACTAAACAAACTTTAAGTTTACTTTAAACTTGTTTTTTAAAGTAATCTTTTATTTTATCGGCATCGTTGTTTTGTCTGCATGCGTGTGATAGTGCTGTGTCCCTGGAACTGGAGTTACAGACGGTCTGAGTGGTCATGTGGGTTCTGGGAATTGAACCTGGGTTCTGACACAGCACAAGTCATGAAGCCAACACAGCTGTTTAGCACAGCTCCAGCAAAGCTGAGCCAAATGCTGTGATCGCCGTCACTCTGCCTCTCACTTTTAGGTTTTGGTCTCTCTATGCAGCATTCTTGGGGATTTTCTTCATTATGATCCATTTTGTCTTTTCCTGAGAAAATTACATCTGAGTCTTTTTAGGAAAGTTCTAAAAATAACTTTATCTGGCCACTATTTGGAAGTTTTCCTTATGTCCTGGAGATTGTTAAGCACAGATAAACACATAGCTAGATGAGGCTATTACTCCAGGAATCTTCTTGGGGTATCCACCTCTAAACAAACATAAACAGCTTGACTCAATTCTCCCTCCCCTGGCAGACTCTTCCAGGAAGCCCCTTACTCTCCACCCCAGCAGGGTCCTCTGGAAGAGGTTAGTGATTTTAATCACCGATCCCCTAAACTTGTTTCAAGTTACTCACTTTAGGTTTAACTTTGACAATTTATGTAGAAGACTATGTAATGGGAGAAACAAATTGGTCTCTCTCTGTCTCTCTCTCTCCAATCCTGTCTCTGTAAATTAAATACATTTGTACTTAGCATGACTACAAGAGCAGCCAGTATTCTTAACCGCTAAGCCATCTCTCTTACATCTTATGAAACAGCTGGTATAATGCGGTGGAAGGGAGCAGCTCCATGGTCTGGCCAAGGCGTTCCCCTGAGGAATCACCACTTTGCTACAGGCCTAGTATGGAGAAGGTTTTTTGGTGGGGAAAGGGAAGGGAACCTGGAAAGGGGTAGCAACAGAGAAAAGTAGGTGGGGTGGGGATGAGAAGAGAGGAAGAGACCATGGGGGAACACGTGGGGACAGGAAGAAAGAGAAGATGGAGATGGAGAGAGAGAAGGGGAGAGAGAAGCAGAGAGGGAGAGAGAGAGAGAAAAGCTGAGAAGCTGAGCAGTCGTTTTTTTACACCTGGCTCCTGGTTCTTATCTGGCAGGCAAAGATGAAAGCTGTTGCTAAATAGCAGTTGGGTGGAGCTAATAATCTCACCAGCTCAAGATTTTATATATACTTAATTGAAGCTCTTTTAGTAACAAAATAAACTTTAAACTATAAATATAGTCCATGGAGAAACTAGGAACTGCATTTGAGGAGGCGGGGTGTCCCTGTGAAAGGACAACATAAACCCCATTTGTTTCCATTTAAGGATCCGGCCTTTCAAAAAAAGGCAGTAATGCGACAGCTCCAGAAACAGACCTTAAGTCTCAGAAACTAGGCCATAAGACACCAGCTCCAGGGACAGACCATAAAATCCAGAACAAGGTCATAAAACTCCCTCCCAAAGACCAGCCTGGGGGTAATCACAAAAATGAGGAAATACCTTATCTCAGAATGGGCCATCTGTGCTGGGCAGCCCTATCTCATCCTAAGGCTAAGTGTTCATGGCATAGGAATGCAGCCCACTGACCACCTGTGACTCCCTAGCACCCACCAATGACATTTTAGATGACCTAATCCTTCTAGAGAGTTCCCCGGGTTCCCTATAAGAAGGCCTGTGCATCTTTGTCCAAGGTCGCCATTTCAAAGAATGGTTGACCCCCTCATGCTGGTTGTTTCTGTAGAATAAACTCTCGTTGTCTTTGAAGACTCTCTGAGTCTGGGGTCTTCCTTCAGCAATTTTGGGACACTTAACACCTGCAAAGGCCCATGGCTGGCAGAGTAACGGTCCATGTGAGGCAGGAAGGAAATGTGGCTCATCATGACTTAGCCAGTGTTGGTTCAAACTTCTGGAGTCTGACCTGGAGCAGTGCATTTCTGACATGTTTCAACATGAGGGAAAAAGTTTTCATGTGATAATGACCACAACATAACAAGGCATGGCTTCACTGAAAACTCTTTTGCACAGTCCCCGGGACTTCTTCCATAAAGATGGGTTGAACCCAATGGGAACACTGCTAAGGATAAGGAAGGGTCTGGGTCAAGCATAGTCAACTGTTTTGCAAAGCACCCGGGACCTCTCTCATAAGAATGGGTCCTATTGACTGAGAAACAGTACTCAGGACTCGGAAGAGTCTGGGATTAAACATAATAGTTTGGGGCTTCCAGTGAGACTTGGCCCTACAGAAAGTGAAGATAAACTACACCCATTCCCAGCTTTCCAGGAAATCCCCTCTGTTGATGAGGCCCCTCCTCCAGCATTTAATATTCCTGGTTTCCCTAGTGCTCCTTTTTTGTTTTGTTTTGTTTTTTGTTTTTATTATAACCCACTTTCTCCAAATGGTTTGTTGTAGAGTCTGAGATCCCTGGGAAAAAGACTACAGACTCAATCCAATCCTAGTTTAAAAGATTTATTGATTCGATGCTAGCAGGACAATAGTCTTAGAATCAAGTCTCAGGCATGTCGTGAAGGAGAGGTGTGGGGAACGGTTTTAAAAGGCAAAAACCACAAGAAGACCATCAATATCTATCTACTCAAGCAAACAAGCCCACGCTGTCAAGGCAACCCCAAAGGATCCTTGGGCGTCAGCATAAGTAAGTTATAGAAGCCAAAAGCAGCCATATTCTCTTTACCACAGCGTTTGGGACTTCGTGTTCCTGGGTGGGGGCCACTAAGTTAGAGTTGTTTTCTGGGAGCTAACTCATCCTCCTGGAACCTTGAGTCTTTAGGTTAAGAGTTGTTAGGTACTAAGATGGCAGCCTAACACTAAGTGGAGTTTCTCTGCTCTGTGTCTACAGCTAAATTAGACATACATCTACAGGTCAGACTTTGTTAAATCTCGGTCATCAAACATACACCAGCCTTACATCATATCCCATAAACCTGTGTAACTTAGACCTGTGAGTTGGCTTCAGGCTTTCTTGGT
>NC_034599.1:52116057-52118039 GCF_900095145.1 Mus pahari | reverse complement strand
AAGTCAGACTCCAATAATTTTATACATACAAATACACACACACACACACACACACACACAGACTCACACATATATATATATATATATATATATATATATATATATATATATATATATGCAATATACACAATACTTCAAAATATGCATATATTACACATTTATGTATATATAATATGTATATGTAATATACTATATATATAAAATAATACATATACATGTACACACACATAAGTATATATAATAGGAAAGAAGGAAGAGAACTGTTAAATTTGTGATAGAAAGACCAGTTCCCAAATTTTGAGCCAAATTTGAAGCAAGCGTTAATTGCTTATTGTGGTTATTGAGAGAAGGTGTGTCTGCTAGCTTGAGGAGCTTGCTGCCCCACAGGAAGAGAATGTTCAGGGATCTGTGGTCTGAACGAGAAGCTGCAGGCTCAAGCTTCTGAACTGGCAGTGGGTTACGTTTGAAAGCAGTGAAAGAAACAAATGAAAACATTTAGAAATGTACTTAGCTGCTGAAATAAGGGAAATATTTAGTTTGAAAATAATAAAGTAAAGTCTCTGAAGGAAGGAGAGAATTAGATTAAAACTGAATTTTTTTGTTAAGATATGAAATATACAATGGCAGAGGCCAAGTGGACCCGGTATAATTTTATTTCACATATCAGCATAGAAATATATGTTTGGTAATGACCACAACTTTCAATGCTCTCTTTAAGGGAAGATCAGAATAAAGCAGACTCTGACAAGGGGAAGACTGAGAGGTGGATAGAACAGAGATTAGAGGGTCCACGGCGCCACCTACAGGATGGCAGTGCAGGCCCGTTAGAAAACCTACAATTAATTTTCCAGTTACTGTAAGAGAAGTAGCTCCAGGAGAAATCACACTGGCTTGAAGAATTTGGCTGGCAGCCTATAGAAATACTAGACTTAAAAAGACTTAATGAAGCAATAATGTCTTTTTGTTTTGTTTTGTTTTGTTTTTTGTTTTTTGTTGTTTCGAGACAGGGTTTCTCTGTGTAGCCCTGGCTGTCCNGGAACTCANTTTGTAGNCCAGGCTGGCCTCGAAATCAGAAATCCGCCTGCCTCTGCCTCCCAAAGCAATAATGTCTTACAGCATGCATCCACCCTTCGTGAAACAGATAATAACTGGGCAATGCAAAAATTGTATAATTCCAAAAGATTAGAGAGATTTGATGTCATCCATCTTAGAACCTGGCCCTCAACTACATACAGTGGCTGACATGGTGGATAGATGAGGCTTCAGTATGAGCAACAGAATCAAACTAGAGACATTAATATTGTCAAGGATCAGTTGCTAGGTGAAGGTCAATATTCTGAACTAGAGTACAAATTATGTTTTTTTGATGCCACCTTAAAGCAATGTCATTTAAATGCTTGGGACAAGGTTGAGCAAGAGAAAATGATCTAATCATTTACAAAGATAACACAGGGTTCAGACAAATCCTTTGCTGACTTTTTTATTTTAAAAAAAACATTTAATAAACATTAATTCTTTGAGAATTGTATAAAATATTTTTTAGCATTATTTGTTCCCAACACCTCTCAGATCCTTCTCTACCCCCTTATTCCTCAACTTTTTTCTTTGTTTTTTTTTTTTGGGTTGTTTTTGTTTGTTTGTTTGTTTTGACAGTTTTCATTAGATATTTTCTTTATTTACATTTCAAATGTCAACCCCTTCCCTAGTTTCCCCTCTGAAAATCCCCTATCTCCTCCCCACTCCACCTGCTCCCCAACCCACCCACTCCCATTCCTGGCCCTGGCATTCCCCTATACTGGGGCATAGAGGCGTCACAGCACCTAGGGCCTCTCCTCCCATTGATGACCGACTAGGTCATCTTCTGCTACATATGCAGCTAGAGCCACAAGTCCTATCATGTGTTTTTTTGATTGGTGGTTTAGACCCAAAGAGCTCTGGGAGTACTGGTTAGTTCATATTGTTGTTCTTCCTATGGGGCTGCA
>NC_034599.1:52111678-52113382 GCF_900095145.1 Mus pahari | reverse complement strand
TTTTTCCAATGGATGGTTTTAGCTCTTTTGTCAAAGATCAAGTGACCATAGGTGTGTGGGTTCATTTCTGGGTCTTCAATTCTATTCCATTGATCTACATGTCTGTCACTGTACCAGTACCATGCAGTTTTTATTGCAATTGCTCCATAGTACAGCTTGAGGTCAGGGATGGTGATTCCACCAGACGTTCTTTTATTGTTGAGAATAGTTTTTGCTATCCTAGGTTTTTGGTTATTCCAGATGAATTTGCATATTGTCCTTTCTAACTCTGTGAAGAACTGAGTTGGAGACTTTTTTTTTTTTTAACAAAGATTAACTTCAGCTCTAAATAGAGCAATATCAGATGCAGATGCTAGAGAAATAATTGAGTCTTTAGCTTCTGAGGATGCTAATGCTGAATCCAAAATGACTGTTAGATCTTTAAGAGCCAGATCTGCACCTATTTATGAATGGATTAAAACTACTGTGGATATTGGATATAATGCTTACAATTCAGTTGTGGATGGACAGACAGTGGCAGAAGATGTGTGAGCTCAGGCTGTCCAATGCTATGGCTGTGGAGAACCAAGCCAGCTCCTAACAGACTGTTGTGAGCAAACAGGATAAATTTTTCTCTAATGAATGTCCCTAGGGGGCTGGAGAGATGGCTCAGCGGTGAAGAGCACTGACTGCTCTTCCAGAGGTCCTGAGTTCAATTCCCAGCAACCACATGGTGGCTCACAGCCATCTGTAATGGGATCAGATGCCCTCTTCTGGTGTGCCTGAAGACAGCAACAGTGTACACACATATATAAAATAAACAAATCTTTAAAAAAAATGATAACCCTGGAATATGTAAAAAATGCAGAAGGTGGACACACAGCGCTTATGAATGTAGATCATCCAGAGATATTAGAGGCAATTCCTTATGGTCAGAAAACTGTCTAAGGGGCTTTGCTTGGGCCCCAACAAAAAACAACAAGAGCCATTTGTTCCCTGTCAGCCAAGGAGAGATTGAGAAAGCGACTGGAAAAATTAAAGCCTGCTATGACAGACAGTGCTGCTCCCAACTTAACTAAACCATTCAACTGATATGGTGCAGCTTCAACAGATAAAACCAGAGAATGCAAGATACTAGACAGCAGGGATTTTGGCAAACTTCTATAAATGATAGGAGACCAAAACTGTAGTTACAATTAGATGGAATTGAAATTGAAGGTCTAGTGGACATTGGAGCAGATGTAACAATAATTTCACAAGATCCCTGGACTCCAGCTTGGCCACTTCAAAAGGTAACACAGTAACTAGGGATTGGGAAACTGTCTCAGGTAATACAGACTCTAAAATGGATTAAATGTATAGGACCGGAAGGTCAGGTAGGAAGGTTAATCCATATGTGGCAGATACAGCCGTGAACTGATGGGGAAGAGATCTATGGAAGCAGGGGAAACACAGATTATCATTCCTCCAACTTCAGAGACAAGCCATAAAGTAGGAGGTGTTCCTGATAAAGGTACTGAAAAAATGTCATCAAAGACAGTTACAGACTGTCCACGCTGTCCATAAGCAGAACACAGCAGAGGCTGCCTCCACTGTGAGGAGGGCCACTGCTGATAGAGTACCCACTGCCCTTCCACGAAATGGTTAACTAACAAGCCTGTTTGAGAAGTTACAGGCCCTAGAACAACTGGTCCAAGAGCAGCTGGAGGCTCAACATATAGAAGA
>NC_034599.1:52103071-52111533 GCF_900095145.1 Mus pahari | reverse complement strand
AAATCTGGAAAATGGAGGACATTGACAGATGTGAGACCAATGTGTTCCTTATGACATAGACTCCCATTAACTTCCTTGTTACCTAAGCCATGGCCTATTATAGTGATTGACTTAAAAGATTGCTTTTTCTCAATACTCCTTGAGAAAGAGAATGCAGATTAAACAATGAAAAAAATCAACTAAGAAGTACCAATGGAGGATCTTGCCATAAGGAATGTTAAACAGTCCCCACTGTGTGTCAATATCTTGTTCCACAGCTGTTAGAGACTAGTTAGAAACTCTTAATGACTTAAAAAATCATGGTATTAGCTGGCTGTGGCCAAAACTTGGATTAACCACTCAAGAGTTAAGTAATTTGACACCTTATAAGGTAATTTGGACTTACACAGTCCACGAAATTATCACCTGAAGCTGAGAGAGAATTGGCTCTAGTGGAAAAGAGCAGAGATGCATGTGTGGAAAGCCTGGATCCAAGGCTGGGTTGTATTCTAGTTATTTTGTCTTTTACTCATTCTCCCACAGGAATTCTTATGCAGCGAGAAGATAACATCTTAAAGTGGATGTTTTTAGCACATAAACAGAATAAAAATTGATAATCTATATACAAAAGGTTTGTTTTGATTGTGAAAGGGATAATAAGATTTCCCCAATCAGCAGGGACAAACCCAGCAGAGGTTACAGTGCCTTATACTAATGCTGAAATTACCTCATTATGGGTAGTCAATGAGGACTGGCAAAGAGCTTGCAGCAATATTTTTTGGGGGGGCGGGGAGAGAAATGAACAACAAATACCCCCAAAGCACGCAACTACAGTTTATAAAAAGAACTAATTGGAGTCTTCCTCATATAGTAAGAGGAACACCAGCTTCTAAAGTTCCTGCCTTCTATACAAATGCCAATAAATCAGGAATGGTAGGTTATAGGTCGGGAAATGTAAGGAAAGTAATTCAAAGTCCACATGCTTCGTTTCAGTTCAAAAATCAGAACTATATGCTATTCTCATGGTTTAATTAGATTTTTCCAGAATCTCTTAAGATGGTTACTGACTCTCAATATGCAGAAAGAATTGTTTTGCATATAGAAACTGCTGAACTTATTCCAGATGATTCAGAATTAACTTTGTTATTTTATACAGCTATAATAGGTAATTCGAAACAGAAATCATTCATTATAGATAATCCATATTTGAAGTCATACAGGTTTGCCAGGACCACTGGCATTAGAAAATGAGAAGATAGATCAGTTATTAATAGAAAACATATTAGAGGCTTCAAATTTTCATAAAAGCCATCATATAAATAGTAGAGTCCTAAAGAAAAAAATTCTATAACCTGGTGACAAGCTACAGAAATTAAAAAAAAAAAAGTTGCCCTACTTGTTCTTTATATAATCAAGGTCCATTACCTGTGGAATATAACTGTCAAGGTAGTGAAAGAAATGAAAGTTGGCAGATGGATGTGTTTCATTTTACAGAATTTGGAAAATTGAAGTATGTACATCATACAACTGACACCTAGTCAGTATTTCAATGGGCATCTGCCTAGAGTTCTGCGAAGGCTGATTGTGTAATTACACATTTAGTAGAAATGATGGCTATCTTAGGGATATCTTTTTTTTTTTTTTTTTTTTGGTTTTTGGAGACAGGGTTTCTCTATGCAGCCCTGGCTGTCCTGGAACTCACTTTGTGAGTTAAGGACCAGGCTGTCCTTAAACTCAGAAATCCGCCTGCCTCTGCCTCCCAAGTGCTGGGATTAAAGGCGTGAGCCACCACACCCGGCTTTTTTTTTTTTTTTAAAGATTTATTTATTTATTATATGTAAGTACACTGTAGCTCTCTTCAGACACTCCAGAAGAGGGCATCAGATTTCATTATGGATGGTTGTGAGCCATTATGTGGCTGCTGGGATTTGAACTCAGGACCTTTGGAAGAGCAGTCGGTGCTCTTAACCATTGAGCCATCTCGCCAGCTCTTAAAGATATCTTTATAGATTGAAACTGATAATGTTCCAGCATGTGTACCCAATAAAATGCAATAGTTCTTTAAATATTACTACATAAAACCTGTTATGAGTATACCTTATAATCCTACAGGTCAAGTAGTTGTGGAAAGATATACTCATGCTTTAAAGAAAATGCTCATAAAACAAAAGGGGGATATAAGGCCTTCCAGAGACAGATTGCATAATGCTTTATGAACTTAAAATTTTAAATGTCAATGAGACAGGTAGCATAGCTGCTGAAAAACAATGGATTTTAGAAAGGACTGCTGTTAAACCAGCCTGTAAGGGTGTGATAACTTCAGAATGGAAGTCAGGAAATATATCACCTTGGAGAAGATAATATGCTTTTGTTTCAACAGGAAACAAAAAACCAAGGATTTCCTCAAAATTAATTAAGATTAGATTCTAACAGGGGAAATCTTCTGAAAATTTTGGTTGCTGACATGGAAGAGACCGAAAAGAACAAAACAGGTGACACACATGCTCGTTCTCTTATGTGGGAACAGCTCAAGGGACTGGCTGAGACAGGAATGTCTTGGCAGAAGCCAATAAATCTTGTTAGCTCCCTAGTCCTCATGACTTATTATTACATGCCATCCTTTCATATGGCATGGATGGGGGTTATATTACAATTTGGTTACACAGCCCAAACAGACTTTTAAAATTGCCGGATGTCTTTCACCTGCTCAAGCATAAATCATAGAATCATCATTAGCTGACTTGTGCACACCCTACATTCCATCTACGTGTTAATGCAAAAGCCTCCCCATGATAGTACCTTTAAAAGTTCATGTGTTTTCAGAGCAAAAGGACCAGACATCAATGAAGACAAGATAAGTAGCCCAGGTGATCCAGCCTCACAGGATGCTCCAGCCAGGGCTTTGGTTAAGCCCTGCACTTTCCGGGTACAGAGAGCCTGGGCAGTGAATAAAACAACCAGCTCTCCCAGGGCTTAGTCAATATCCCAATTTTCTTAGGGTCCTCAGAACATGCCTTCATGTTCTGTTGTGGTAAGTCTCCAACCACAGCAACTTTGCTGCAGTGAATCTCCAACCCCAATAAAATCATGTAAAGAAAACACAACTCGGTTATGTATTTATAAACTGCACGCCTAGCTATACTGGGCAGATATGCCTCTGCACCACTTTCTTCCCCAACTATGAAATCCTTTCTATTTGCAGTTTCTCCAGGCCATGAGCTTCAGCTCCATCTTCCTTCCAACAACTCTCCCTCTGTCCTCCTCCTTCTCCCCTCCCCTTCCTGTCTTGGCCTGGAAAACCCACCTCTTCATTTTAGCCCAGCGATTGGTTATTTGTCATCTTTCTTAGCCAATCAGATAATTAAGGGAAATTCCTCTACATTCACCCCCAGATATCAGGAAACACTTTAAAGAACAAGATACCTTCATTCCTGAGAGGTGGGGTGAGTGGGCTTCGGTTGTGTGGTGGGTTACAGATGTCTGTCATTATTCTGAGGGTTAGTTGCAAGTTGTTGTTGGTCATGGTCAGGGAAGAAACAAAGTGAAGGAGGTTAGACTCAGGGATCTCTTTCTCTCCTCTCTAGTGTTGGGGGTGAGAGGAGGATAAAGGAGGGATATGGGGATAAAAGACCGATTATTGTATCAATAAGGACAAAAAGGGTGGTCTATTATTTCTATTTTTCATCCCAAATTCCATTGTTAGATTTCAAACCTGGGCCAAATGGTTGGAGTGCCTGTGTAACATATCACAGTGGATGCTGGCCTTCTGGTCTTCCCTGCACCCCTCAGTCCCGACCTGATACAGGTTCCTCCTGGCAGGCATACACCACACATACCCTGAATGCTCCATTATTGTCAGACATAAGGCAGGGGAACCTGTGACCTTGGTTTTGGAAGAACACATCAGTTGTTTTAGGTATACATCTGAGCAGGGTGAGAAAGTTTCAAATGTGTTGCCAAGAGAGACATTACTGTTGTGTGTGGGGGGGGGGGCGCTAGGGGGACATGCTATGGACTTGCAAAAAAAGTGCCTGAGCAAACATAAAATGGAGATCAGGACAAGAAGACATTACTTTGGTCACTTCATTGTGGGTGTGTTCATGTGTGTGCATGTGCATGTACATGACATGGGGGTAGATTGAGTGCAACCACCTGCAGCCACACCAGAACTGGGTACTTCCTGAAAGGCGGGCTGGGGCTGAAAGAGAATAGACGGCGAACAAGGACAGAAGGCTAAGACAAAAGTATTCTGATCAAAGCCCTCAAGTTTAATAATGTTCTGAGTTTATATAGGGTGGGGAGGCCCATCCCCCACCACCCCATTCTTGGAGCCTGTCCTATAGGTGCGAGCCTGTAGGCGGATCTTAAGGATGCTGTCTCTGGAATATCTCAAGAGTCTCTCAGCAGGCAGTGGCGAGGGTTTGAAGAGCAGCAGCAAGTGTAGACAAATGAACCGGCTTGACCGCTTGACCGGAAGGTACCACCCCAGGTGGGCCTGTGCTTAGTGGCAGCGAGGTCTGAAACAGCTTGCTTCAAGGCTGAAAGGAGGCAACAGTAGACAAGTTAAGGGATAAACTGTGGGGAGTTTGTGCCCTCCTTACATCGCGTGGGTCCTGGAGATCAAACTCAGTCAGGCTTGGCAGCAAATGTCTTTACCCACTGAGTTGTCTCACTGGCCCTGATTTTTAGTTAACTCTTGAATGAAAGATTAATTTTCATTAAAAATCCTGTTCAGTGGGTAGACCTCCAACTAACAAGAGGATTATTGAGCTGGTTAAGATTATTAGAGGTAAGTGATGTTTTTGGTGAGATTATATTGTAGCCATATTTAGATCTATATAGTTACATATATTGAGACAGTTAATAGAATGTAAGTCGAGAAACCGCTGGAGTCGCCGCCAGAGAGGAGTCAGACGCCAGCCTCTTCCAGGGAGGCCCGCCCACCCATTTGTCTGTCCCTCTGCCCCGTTCACCATGCAGCCTGCTTCTGCAAAGTGGTACGATCGAAGGGACTATGTATTCATTGAATTTTGTGTAAAGATGTTAATGTAAACTTTGAAAAATCCGAACTTACTTTCAGTTGTCTTGGAGGAAGCGATCATTTTAAGCATTTAAATGAAATTGATCTTTTTCATTGTATTGATCCAAATAATTCCAAGCATAAAAGAACAGACAGATCGATTTTATGTTGTCTGCGAAAAGGAGAATCCGGCCAGTCAGGGCCCGGGTTAACAAAGGAAAGGGCGAAGCTCAATTGGCTCAGTGTGGACTTCAATTGGGAAGACTGGGAGGATGACTCAGATGAAGACAGGTCGAATTCTGACCGTTTCTCTGAGATGATGGATCACATGGGTGGTGATGAGGATGTAGATTTATCAGAAGTAGATGGAGCAGATGATGATTCACAGTGATGATGAAAAAATGCCAGATCTGGAGTAAGGAATGTTGTCATCGCCTGGATTTTGAGAAAGAAAAATAACTTCTGCAAGATTTCATAACGGAGAACATCCCTGAGTTGATAGCTCTGAAGGCAGGGATGCTGTACTTGCCGCCTGTATCCCATTTGTCAACCTTTTTTTTTTTTGAAGGCTTCACTAAGGGTTGATTATGTACCATTGTATGGGGCGATTTAAGTCAGCTAAGGCAGTAGTATCCTTATGCATGAACATTTTCCAGGATTCCATGAGGCAGTTGAGGTCCTAGGCAACTGCTCCAGCAGCTCGGATGCATAATTGCATTTCATCTAAGTCTTTCATCATAACACAATTACTTACACACTAGGAAAGCTCTCAGCTTAGGAAAAGATGAAAGTTTTAGATCCTAGACCATGGACTTAAAGGAGGCGGAAACAAATTAGCTAATAGCTTAAACTGATACCCTGTCATTCCAGGATACCTTTCAGAATTATTCCACTAAAGTTTATTTTTCAAAAAAAATGTACTTTACATCATTGTATGTGATCACTTGTCAGTGTTCAGGTGTATTTTAGCAAAAACTAGTGGATGCCCTAACTTAGATGGTTTTTGAAGCCTATACATTTGGTATTGTTTGGCCCTTAAGCTTTTACATCTCTTAGCATGGAAGACAGAGAAAGCTGTACATTGTTGCTTGAGAGTATGTACGTTTTAGACCAGATTTGTATTTGCACTGTCAGTATGGTAAATGAGGGGAAAATGTTAAATACACTATTGGATTTTTTTATTTTCTCTTTTGATTTCAGCTTATGTCCTCCCTGGCTGGAAAAACCTCAATTTATGTTCATGACAGTGGGGATTTTTTTAAATGTCTACATTCTTTCTAATAAATTGTTGGAAGATTAAAAAAATAGAATATAAGTCAGAAAATTAATACTGGTACCAAAAAAATAAAAAAATTTTAAAAATTAAAAAAAAACTGGACAGTGGTGGCACAGACCTTTAATCCCAGCACTCGGGAGGCAGAGGCAGGTGGATTTCTGAGTTCGAGGCCAGCCTGGTCTACAGAGTGAGTTCCAGGACAGCCAGGGCTAATATAGAGAAATCCTGTCTCGAAAAAGCCAAAAAAAAAAAAAAAAGAAAAAAGGAAAAAGATAAAGAAAAAAGAAGAAAAGAAAATTAATACTGGATAACTGAGGAGAATGTTTAAAAAGAATAGAAATTGATGCAGTTTTCTCACATTAATAGAGTCCTTGTTTACCTCTGGCATTCAAAAGTGAAATGGAATTGGGCTTAGTTTTATTACTAGAGCTAACAATATATGAACATACTCTTATTTAGAAGAGGTGTCCTTTAATAAGGATATTTGATACATAATAAGAGAGAAATAAATGATGTGCAATGGATACTTCAATAATTAAATGATATAATTAAATTATGTAAATTATATAAGGAGCTGGAAAGCTAGTTCAGTTGAATGAGGTTTGGAACCTTTAGAAGTGAGTGCTGCAGGAAGATTAGAGGTTTCAGGGTGGAGCCCAGCTCTGTCTGTTCTCTGCTTCCTGAGTGTGGGAGCCATGTGACCAGCCTGCTCCCTGAACCTCTTCCACACCTTCTCTGACCTCTGCCAAGCCTTCTCTTCCAGGAGGGAATGAGAGCCTTGAGGCACATCCCCCTCCTCCCCTGCTCTCTCTCAAAGGAGGAGACACCCAGCTCCTCTTGTGCTTTGTCATAGGAATGTGACTGGGAATGTCATTACCTACTACTGACCCCTTCCTTGCCTTGGAGGCTCCTCACACTTGCTCCATCATCTTGCAGCGTCAAATCAGTGTCAAATCCTTGAAGTCAGGAGTAAAATCAGTAGGGAGCATGGCTCACACACATTGGTGTCTACAGCAGGCGGTAAGCCGCACTTCCTCCTACAAGGACAACCTCAGTTCTGCCCGGTTTTGTAGCATTCAGTGGGAAGCTAAATGAACATGTAAAGGCTTTCTAAAAGCCTTTGGTGGTTCTTCTACTGGTGAGCTCAGTAAAGTCACACTGTGGTATGGCAGAGCCAAGTGTTAGACATCATCCCTGTCACATGTGAGCTGCAGTATCATTTAGTAGTGTGAATGGCTCATGTGACCATTCCGTTTTGACAATACCTTCTTCCGTGACACTGCACTGCCTTTTTGTCTCAGGAGGATTTGGAGTGCAGCTATGACAGCCTGCCTCCAAGAGTCTTTCCTCCTCATAATTCGGAGGTTTTTCATCATGGTGGAATGCAGAATGCCAAGAAAAAAGGTAAGTCAGCTGAATATCATAAAGAAAGCCAGGAAAATGGATAGCTACTCTTTCTGTACATTGATATCGTTACTTTCTCAGAGTCCACGATCTGATTCCAGGGATGGTTCTGGAAGATTGAGGGGACCAGTGGATCCTTCACATGTGTGTCACATGGTCAGATAAGGGAGGGCTAAGTTTATATGGGTGGGACACAGACACGGAGGAGCAGTGTGACTATGGGATGGTACCAGGTGGCCACATTCAAATAGCTTTAATAGGCACTTGAGCCCAGGAAAATATGTGCAATTCCTCAGTCTGCATTCTGTCAAACATGACTCAAAGATGACACTACTGTCTCAGAAGGACTCATTTTTAAACGAATAAACCTAAGACAAAACAAAATAAAAACAAAAACAAAAACAAAACCCAACAAATGTAAAGTCTTAGAGAAAAGCCTGAGCTCTGCAGACCTGCTCTGTGACAAAGGGTCAGTGAGACCTTAGTGACAGGATCTAGGGATGGTGTGTGCATGGCCTTGGTGCAGCCCACAAGGGGTCTTCTCTTTACTATGATGTTACAAATTCATGGGAAGCACCTAATACCACCTCCAGGGAGGGAGGCAGATAATATGCTATGGTTATTCTCCCTACTGTTTACCTCAGGGGACTTTCTCGGTTGCGTACCTTCATGTCACTGATACCTAGCTACCTGACAGTAAAAAAAAAAAAAAAAGGTCACTGATTTGTTTGAGTTAATTTTATAACTAGTCGAGCAAGTCCTCCAAATTTGGTTGTGTGAGAG
>NC_034599.1:52093414-52102974 GCF_900095145.1 Mus pahari | reverse complement strand
CTGTTTACCTCAGGGGACTTTCTCGGTTGCGTACTTACATGTCATAGATACATAGCTACCTGACAAAAAAAAAAAAAAAAAAAAAAAAAAGATAGGGTTGCAGGTTCCATCTTTCCATCCATGAGACAAAATCGAGCAAGTCCTCCAAATTTGGTTGTGTGAGAGACCTGGGGAGTTTCACCTTCATGATGCCAGCTGCCTCTCAGTGAATACTCCCAATGACCAGGAGACCACATTGGAAGGAGACACACAGTGACTCAGTCTCTAAGTCATTCTAGTTTGGTTGTCACATGACAGTTGAGACACAAAGACACTTCTCTTCAATTGACAAACCTTTGACAAACCTCCAGTATCTGCTGACAGGACAAGAGGCATGGTGCTCTGCTGGTTTAGTGAACTGTGTGTCTTCACACCCCTTTCTTGATGACAGTTACATCCAAACCATTTGTGTACCTGGGTTAGGCCAGGCTCCTCAGAGAAACGCAGACACTGTGCTAGCTCTGAGTGTGCACCTTCCCTGCTGACCCCTCCTCATCAAAGTTTGTACACTGCAAACACCTGTGGCATACACAGACCACCGGGGGGGGGGGCAGGACAGACATTGCTAGCTCCCCTTAACCAAACAAAATCCTCCTTAGCCATGTCTGAACACAGACATCCTGAAGCACCAGGTGGTTGGGACATGGTGCCGTACAACCACACTTTTGTCAGCTCTGATTCTATACATCCAGTGAATGGATGTAAATGTATAATCTACTCCTTTGGCTCATATTCGACAGTCAACACAGAATCCGACCCTCTGTGATGGGAAATGTTTTTTTTAAAGAATTATTACTATACATAGGTACACTGTAACTGACTTCAGATGCACCAGAAGAGGGCATCAGACCTCATTACGGGTGGTTGTGGGCCACCATGTGGTTGCTGGGATTTGAACTCAGGACCTTTGAAAGAGCAGTCGACGCTCTTACCCACTGAGCCATCTTGCCAGCCCGGGAAATATTTTTAAGCTCAGAGTCTAGCATGTCTTTGAAATGGTACGGTCAAAAGAGCCTGGAGTGATAACCTGGCATAGCCTTAGTAGACCGTGTGGCCCTATGTGTGCATAATAATGCTCTTCAAAATGCTAATGCATTCCACCAGTTCTTACTAGAAGGATCCATGTTGAAATGGAGCTCAAATACAACATGCATCCGCCTTGCTTTTGGATTCTGATTCCTCCTGTTGTTTCAATATCAGTAGGGGCAGATGGCCTCCTTATTGGGGTTTTGTTATGGTGCTTGCTGTTTCCACCCAACATCTTGCTTGTGTCACAGCCTAGGCTGGCTTTGAAAGGCCTAAATGCAACCTCTGACCTCCAATGTACCACAGTACCTCAGTTTATGTAGCACTGAGGATCAACCCCAGGATATCTTGTGCAACAGGCTGCAGTTCCTAGTCCCTGCAACCTGGTCTTTCTCAGCCATTGACAGGTGTGAAGAGTGCAGTTCCTAGTCCCTGCAACCTGGTCTTTCTCAGCCATTGACAGGTGTGAAGACATGTAGACACATACATGGATGCTGCCTTGGCTGTTGGATGTGTACGACAGCAATGGCTGTGTTTGTGTTTTCTGCAGTACGTGTTCTGGGGTGTTGCTTGAAGCTAGACCTCTTCCATAGTGTCCAATGTCCTGGTGATGCATTAGATAGAAGCTATAGCTTCCAGTATCCTTTGATACCACATATTTGGGGACTCATTTACTCTTATACTCCAATAGATACCCTGTTGGATCAGTTAGCTCTGTGTCTTGGTTCTTCCTAAGTGGTGGGGCTAACCTGAGAAATCTACTATACCTGTGTGGCCTGAAGTTGGAACAAAGAAATGCAGGTAATTTATTAACTGACTTTTTTTTGCACTGAGAAGTTTGGGTTGGGTGACTGGGAAAGCCAATAGAGGAAACACACATGCAGACATTTTTCAAGGGACAAACTTCCAGAGGTCAAGGCAGGGTACTCGGGCATGACATGAGTGTGAGTTGTTACTTGAGGTACCAGTTGCTGCTTTCTTATTTATACTTTCTTTTTTTAAAAAAAGATTTATTTATTATATCTAAGTACACTGTAGCTGTCTTCAGATGCACCAGAAGAGGGTGTCAGATCTCATTACGGATGGTTGTGGGCCACCATGTGGATGCTGGGATTTGAACTCAGGACCTTTGGAAGAGTGGTCGGTGCTCTTAACCACTGAGCTATCTCTCCAGCCCATTTATACTAATACTATCTTGTCTATTTTCACTGCTAGCTGGTTACTCAGAAAATAGTGGTGTACTTTATAAACCAGTATTTATAATATTCTTGTCTAAAAATGTATCCTAAGGAAGCCATGCCAGAATACATACGGGAGTTTCTCTTTTGAGATGCACCTGCAATTTAGAGAAAACACTCTTAGGCCAACATCATTTTGATTACACATATCTTTGTTTCCTCTGATGATTCCTGTTTTTTTTAAAGGCTTATTCATTTGTATTCTATTCATTTGAGCATTTTGCCTGTAAGTATGTAATTGCACTGTATTGTGTGCAGTGCCTATGGAGATAAGGGGAGGACACGATCCCTCAAAACTGGAGTTACAGATAGCTGGGGGCCACCGTATGGATACTAGAAACTGAACCCATGTCCTCTGCAACACCATTCAGTGCTCTTAGCATCTGAGCCATGTTTCCAGCCCCCTCTAATGATTTTGACAATGGAGAACCAATTGGTAAGACTGCTCAAGTCAAGATTCTATGTTAGTCTGTTGTGTGATACTGTTCCAAAGACCTGAAGTTACCTACCATAGGAGGACAAGAAGTATAACTCATACTTCTGCCTATCCCTCCAGATCTTGCAACTCTGTAACTTTGGCTATACTAGGGCATTTCCCAAAGACACACTGAAACATGTCACAGAAACAACCTGCTCTTAGGATATGAATCCCTCCTAACAGTGCTTCCATGCCCCAATTATCCACTTTAAGCTTCCTGCTTTCAAGGGCTCACTACCCCAATATATGGGAAGAGACCTAGAATCATCCACTATATCAACAATTGGGGAACATACCCCAAATACCTTAGCCTTAGAAGTCAACTGGTATACCCCAATTTTGGAGGGCTCACATGACTCCAGTCAAGGAACCTGGCTGCTTTGAATTTGGATGGTGGTGTAGCAGAAGCTTGTGGGTGATATTGTGCAATGAAGCAAGGTCTTCAAGCTGATGAGAATGAAGATGTCCTGAGCAGCAGAGACCATCCTTGCTGTATATTTTTCTGACCTTCAGAGGAAACTGTTCTTACTAGTTTATCAGCTACATGGATCTGTACCTGTGGCAGTCATGGTCTAGGATGTGGTGCCAGAGCCAGACTGTCAGTCAACATGAAAATTATGACTGGGGGAGTGAGGATGATTATAGAAAAGGCAGAAAAAAGATGCAAGAGACACATCTGGGAGGCGCACAGGTCAATACCACGCCAGCAGCGAGAGTATTTTCTCAGTGTCTTTTAAAGGCAAGCAGCATAAACCACAACCGATTCCAGGAAGTTAAACAATTACCACAAATGCTTACATGGCAAGTTTATGGTGCACAGTATCTATGTTTGATTAAAGCCATTTCCTTCAGGCTTGGACAGTTTCTCAATGCATATGTATAAGTGGAGGAACTTGGTAGGCTATAACGCATGTTGACTAAAAACAAAGACAGATGTTGGTAGTCTAATTCATGATTAATCACAATCAAGAAGCCAGCCAAAGTTAACTCTGGAAGTGCTCTCTACATGTTTTATCTACACAAGCCAAAGCTGTTGGAGCTATTGGCACAGAAAGACTGTGCCTATCTTGGGCATCCCCTCAAGAAGAGTGAACCTTACCTGTCATTGGCATATGAATCCTAGCATTCATGCCCTGTCTTAAGTTGATACACCTCTGAGAGAATCTTACACTTTTTTATTTAAATCTATAAGAGGTACAGAGCTGAAAGTTGTGCCTGTCTTAGGTTGCCATCCAAAGATACAGCTATTACCCATCATTGGCATGTGACTAATATTGTATTCATGGCCTATCTTAGGTTGAGAAGATTTTCAAGTCAATCTTACCCATCATTGGCTACCAACTTCTGCTAGGGAAGACATCAGAGCTTGAATTTATGTAACTCTGCTTTAACATCTGTAAAAGCTCTGATGATTCCTCTCAAAGGAACAGGTAATAGACATGTCATAAAAGGGTTCATAAAGCCAAGTCCAGCTATGTCCAATAAGAGAGATATAAATGAGAACCATGAAGGAAAATGGCCTGTAACTTTTTCAGGATATCATTTGCAATGCTAGCAGTGTCAAAAGACAAAGGCTTTGCATTTCTAAAACTTAAAACCTCCTCATGCAGGACTAATTATGACATATACCTTGAAGGTAACTTTTTACTCCGGTTCAATTACACTGATTCTCATTATACATTTTTGATGTTATACAAAGCCATAGATATCAAGCATGACATTCCAAATGGCTTCTGACTTTCATTCCTTGTACCTCTTCTCCAATGATCCATTATATCATATAATGCTTTGTTCTAGACATCTTCAAATCCTCTGTCTGCTCAGGGCATTGGTTATATCCTCTGCAGGATGATAAACAAAACTAATTGTTTATACTTCTTGTGCTTAAGCTAATTCAGAAGTAGTAGCACTGGCTATAAGAGTTATGCAAGCAACAACACTGGCAATAATCTGCCCAACCATATGTTTTCTCCTTGTCAGAGTGTGATCTAATTCTTCCAATATTTGTAAGCCCCCTTTCAGAATACCAGGGTTCAGATAAACTTACAGGAATCATAATAAACCTGATTGATATACTACCATTATAGGTTGAACACCACACAGTGAAGAAACACAATTGGACAAAAGACAATTAAAACAAGAAACACTGAACTTATTATCAGTGCCAATAACAAGGTAAAATTCCCAATCAGTAAAAGATTAGGTGAGATAATGCAGGATATATTTACCTTAACCCCAGAACCTGTTCCATTTTTATCCACAGCAAACATAACATCATACAAGGCAGATGCCAATTTCCAAATCTGTCTCTGATAATGTCCAGAACCAGCCCTCCAATTGCCCATTGTAGTTTCCTTTTCACCAATATTGGATTGGTCACCGGGCCAGTCCATGATTGAGTCATAATAACTGGTCACATTAAAGAGGAGGGTCATTATAACAACTTCTCCATTTGATTGATTTTTCTAAGACAGATTTGATAATCTCTATGTTCTTTGTTTTATAAGGTCTAAAAACCTGAGGCAAGGCAGCTTGTTCAGTTTGAGATATAGGCATTCCTATCCTAATGTTTGCACTACAGTCTTAGAGATATTCTTCCTCTAAGTCTGTGGGTCCACAGAAACACATCCAGCATTTGGTACTATTTTAAAACAAATAGGTAGGTCCTGACCCATAGTAGTGTAATTCACCAATTTGGAGTACTTTTTACTCTCAGACCAAGGGAATCCTAACAGCTGAGTACTATTAGAGACTGCAAGTACCCCTGGCCTTGACCATACAGAAGGATGTAACAAGGAACACATGCCCAATACAGCTTCCCCACTGTCATTGTCAGGGCATTCAGCAAGATCCCGGTCAGCATCATTCTTTGTCCCAGCATCAGCATGTCTCACCATTCTCTCTGCAGGCATTGCACACCTTCAGCATCCTGCAAAAAGACACAAACAGGCCCTCTTCCTTATATTAATACTAGATCAGGACCATGCCATATGCCAGTAAGTGGATCCTCCCAATTCACACGGACATAAGTATGCCTAGTTGTAGGGTGCCATAGACACTCAGCAGCAGAGAGTCCTTTGGCATTTAAGGTCAGAAAAATTCAAAATAAAATCTTGTGGTAAAGGTGTATACAACTCCTCCATTTATATTTTTTATAACTGGTTTTCTAGAGCTCCATAGCTTATTCCATAATTCCCTGTCTTTTTTAGGACATGCAAAATTATGTATTTTATATAGATTCTAACATATTTTATAGATTTAACTCATATTTAATTCATATTTTAACATACATGGTTTATATTAAGAGTAAAATTTTCATTTAAAGTATAAAATTAATATTTACATGATTTATATTTACTGTATATAATATATTAACATATATGTATATAATTTTAACTTAAAGTATATAATTAATATTTAATGTATAATTTATATTTAATGTGGATAATTTATAAACACATGCATGTGCAAACATGCATATAGTTATCAAGTATGAGTCATCTTCTGATGACTTGTGAATAAAATATACATTTTATACTCGTTTCAATGTATATAAATTCTAACTTGTCTGATAAATGTTAGCTTATATAATTTAAATTTGGGGCCACCTGCATGGAAACCAGGAATCCTAACTGCTTACCTGAGCCAGAGCTCATGAGTCCATGGTGCTGTTTGCTGCATGGCTAAGTTGCTGCCTCTGCAGTTGCCCGAGGGAGGGAGGGACAGGAGCGAGCTCAGGCTGCTGACCATCCCACTCCATGCTGGCTCCTCCAACCATGCATCATTCCCCTCTCTACTGTCTCACCACCACTGTCTCTACCCCTCTGGGGGTCATTGGCAGGTGGTCCAGTTAGTGCAGGGCAGCTGGGTCAGGAATGAGGCTGGCAGGGGGCACTCTGGCTATGCTCCCCACAAAGGAGACATGTTGATCCACATCTCAAGGGCCCTGACAGGACACACACACTCTACCGAGGTAGCCCCTGGAACCATGACTGGAGACTTGAGTGGTTACATCAGCAGAATTATCATCCTACATGTGAATATTTAGTGAATCTGTGGAAGGGTCCAGAGGGAGATCCAGCTGTGGCTCCAGTGCAGTGAACTTATCTGGCCAGAGTATGGCTAAGTACCACAGCTGCTATGCAGCTTGGGGGTTTGAAGTGCCCTCTGCACTTCAGGGTCTACCCATGGCCAACTACATCTGTCAGCCATAACTTAAGTCTATAACCTTAAGTCATCACCCAAATCATTCCCTCTACACCTTTTGCCCAACTCCACCCCTGGGTTTTGAGCTTCAATGGCATATGCCTTTTCGTATCCTAAACCAGAACAATATTGGACTATATCTTTTTGTACCAAAGTGTCAGACATTATTTGGGGTGGTATGAAATATGACTTCCTTTACCTCAAGATAGAGACATTAAAGTCTATCCTGTTAAAAATGGAAAAAATAAAAAGTCCCTTAAGAGGCAAGAGCATTTACACATAAAATACAAGATTGTTGATAAGGTGTCTGTCAACTGTTGTGTGAAAAAAAAAGGCTTAGTCAAAACACAAACACTTGTTTCAGAAGAAAAAAAAGCCCTAACACCCACTAATATACAATGTGGATCTGACACAGAACTATATAAAAGGTGGTTTGCATGACCTGGTGGAATTCTATTTCATCCTTTTCCCAAGGAAACTCGACACTACCTGCAGTGTACATGATCACTTTGATTCAACCATTATATTTAATGAAAAGGGATCACAAAGGTCACCTTTCTGTCTAGAAAAAGCAAGGGCCACCTCTCCTTGGTCATAGTTGTCCCTTCTCCCTCCTCCTCCTCCCTTGTGATCATCAGACCCTGGCCTTGCTCAGGGAGCAGCACTTGGAGGACACAAAATAACCCTCAACTGGGGACACCACAGTGCTCTCTGCCTGAGTTGTGTGGCCAGTGTCATGTCTGCCATGGAGTGAAGAGCAAGTTTGGGCTGCTCGAGCCCATCCTCCTCTCTGAGGAAAGGACAGGAGAGGAAGAGCTGGAGACAGATGAAAAAATGGAACATTTCCAAATGATGAGAATGTTAAGTCAAATGAAACAACCCATCTTTGATTCAGTCAACACTGAATTAAATGTTAGGGTAGAATGACTGAGTTCTACCACTTACGCTAACCAGATTGCAATCAGGAAAGTTGACACTACTTTCTCAATGGCTGCCCAACCTGTCTTTCATCAGCACTGATCAATATATGCAGATTCTGTATCCACCTTGTGCATATATGGTTTTATGTTTTAAATGTGCACGTGTGCATGGTATTTGTATGGGGTTCTGACTCTTGTGTTCCCTGTATGAAGGTCTGAACCCTACTTTGTAGAGTTCATTTTGTGTTCCTATCTTTTCTTGGATCCTCTGAATAGAACTCAAATTGTCTGGCTTGGGAGAACTTGTTTCCACTTATCCATCTTTCAGGCTCTAACATATAGTTTTGACCTTGATAATGTATATAGTTTTATCATAGAACACATTTAATATCAGGAATAGGATATAATGGGGTTGATCTGTTCATTCTTTTTTGTAAAATAGCTTATTTTACAGTGAAAGACACTGATAATAGATTTTGAATATACATGGTACATTTACATCTCTTTCTGGTTTTTGTTTACTGTAGTGTCATTTATATTCATAGTTTCAATTCACATTTTGACTAGCAAATAGCATTAAGCTGGAGGAAGGGATGACCCGGCCCTTTTGACCACTTACCTGTGGTAACACAGTTCCACATGCAGTTTTCCACTATAGAGAAAGGTAGTCATGGTGATTAAGATGCCAGCTACTAACATGTCACTGTCCCAGAGAGTTTAGCTCACAAACCTTAGGACCTCGCTTCATACTATGTTTAAATGTCAGTAAATGGTTTCATCATTGCTCAAAGGCTTCAGGGCAGGAATGGGTGATGGCCCACTCCTCACAGTGCGTGAGCATCTGCCTGGTGATAACCAACTCTCCCTGCCAGCACTGGGTTCTTCTATGTGCTGTCTACATTGAGACTATGACACAACCTGACATTTAGGCAGTGACACATTCTCTTGGCTACTTTAGCTCAGACTCCCTGATCACATTTTCTACAGGTCTCAGAGGTCAGGGATTTGTGCAGAAAATGGACTCCATTGTGTGGATGCTAACTACCCCACAGCTAAATGTTTCACACCTTTTTATCCACCACTGACTGTAATGTGAAGTAGTCATCACAATTTTAATTTTAAATTCTTTTTTACTACTATTGTGTATGAGAGTATGTGATGTGTACAGACCTGTCATAGAAGCTTTCTGAAAATCAGGACACAGCTTTGTACGTTTTGATCTCTCCCTCTAACTTTCTGTTGGTTCTAGGAACTCAATTGCCAGACTGTAAGGCAAGCTCATTTACCCATTCAGCCATCTCACTGATGTCACATATAGGAATTTAATGTTGATAATACACACAATTATTCTAGGAAAGTGGATTTTACAAGATGTAATTATGATGATCTATTCATACCCTGCTATGAAATACCTTATTAATAAGCAAGACACTGGTAACACTTTCTCTATTTTATTTCTTTATCTTGTGTATGTATCAAAGTGTGGGAAGCCATGTGAAGGGCAGATGACAACTCTCAGGAGTCGCCCCATGGGGATTGAACTCAGGTCACCTGTGGGGAGCCGCCCTCACATTCGCCATTACAAGATAGCGCTGATGTCCTGTGCTCTAACAAACAAACAAGGCAGCTGCGCATGTGCTGGGTAGATTTCCA
>NC_034599.1:52080380-52093403 GCF_900095145.1 Mus pahari | reverse complement strand
GAAGGTAGCGCGGGACAGTCACCTGCCTTGGTTGTGGTTACCTTTACTCACGGAACCATCTTTTCAGATCCTTGCACTATTAAATTAATAAAGTAACCATTGCACATCATTTATTTCTTCTAGTTTTCCTCTGTTACTAACTATCCAATCATGAATTGGCTATGATGTGACTGTCTGGGCTCAAACAAGTCAACTCACATTAAGGTGGGAGAATGGTAACCTGGCCTTTGCAAAGGACAGAGAGTCTTTATAAGAATGAGACACCATGGCAACACTGAGTGCTACTCTGAGTACTTATATGTCATCATCTGTCTTAGTTAGGGTTTTACTGCTGTGAACAGACACCATAACCAAGGCAACTTTTATAAAAACAACATTTAATTGGGGCTGGCTTATAGGATCAGAGGTTCAGTCCATTACCAAGATGGGAACATGGCAGTATCCAGGCAGGCATGGAGGAGCTGAGAGCTCTATATCTTCATCTGAAGGCTGCTAGGAGAAGACTGACTTCTAGGCAGCTAGGACGAGGGTCTTAAAGCCCACTCCCACAGTGACAGACCTACTCCAACAAGGCTACACCTTCTAATAGTGCTACCATGTGGGCTAAGCATATATAAACCATCACACCATCCTAGGTTGTAATGCTCATAGAGCCTCAAAACTTCTAAGTCACACTGTTTCTTTTAAAGATTTTTTTTATTTTTATTTTTATTTTTATTTTTATGAGTGCACTGTAGCTGTCTTCAGACATACCAGAAGAGGGCATCTATCCCATTACAGATGGTTGTGAGCCACCATGTGGTTGCTGGGAATTGAACTCAGAACCTCTGGAAGAGCAGTCAGTGCTCTTAACCACTGAGCTATCTCTCCAGCCCCTAAGTCACACTTATAATGCCTTCAAATATCATGAAAGGAAAGTCCCCCATTAGAAAAGGTGTTGGGAGAGATCTAGAACTCACAGGGTGGGGGTATCCCCAACAGTGACATCAACACTCCCAATCATCGCTTGTTTCTTTCTATGTGCTGTCTACACCATGGCAATGATGAACTTGGATGCTGCTGAAGCAGAACCTGCCCATGGGCTATGACTGAGGACTCTCATCACTTGCATGTCTACAGGCTTCAGAGATTCAGAAATTTACACAGAGACAGTTGATGCCACAGCTGAGGGATGAGCACAGATAAACAGTTTAGAAACACAGGGCCATGCACCTAAACCACATTTTGGCCGTTTCATCCAAGCACAATGAGCTTGCTTTCATTCATTTCTGTATCTTTTTTTTTTTTAGTCCCACACTGCAAGTAATATGCATCATAAGTAAGGAAGAACACACGTTTGTGCTCTTCCTGAGTGATTCAATGAAAATAAGGCATGCAATGTGTCTTAGCCAGTGAAGAGAAGTTATGGAGAGATGCCATGACCACTGCAACTCTTATAAAGGAGAGCATTTCCTTAGGGCTTGCTTACTGTTTCAGAGGTTAGTCCATTTTCATGATGACATGGAGCATGGTGACACAGGCAGACTTGGCGCTGGAAAGTCAAGAGTTCTATATCTGTCTCCATTGGCAACAGGAAGAGATAAAGCCATTGGGCCAAGCTTAGGCCCTTGAGACCTCAAAGCCCATGCATAATGACACAACCAACTCCAACAAGACCAAACCTACTCCAGCAAAGCCATCCCTCCTGACTCTGCCAAGTAGTGCCACTCCATGATGCCTAAGGCTTCAAACATAGGAACTTATGGGAGGCGTTCTGATTCAAACCATATTCCACTCCCTGGCCCCCATAGGCTTAGAGTCAAACCACAGTGAAAAGCCCAAGAAGGGTCCCAGAATGGTGGGAAGCAAGGTGGAAAGCCAAGGAGAGGTAGAAAACTAATTTCGATACCAGGATTTTTTTTTATTATGCTTTTTTTTAAAAAGCTAACTCTGACTTTTTTTATACTATTTTGAACTAGGCCAGATTTATTAGTATAAAAACAACATTTTGAGTCACTGAGGGTTGACCATGAAGTTTTAGAGCCAAGCATGGCTTGGCTGGCTGCTTTATGACTGTGAGTTCAATGTGAACAGCTGGCCTTTCTTGCCACCCCATCCCTACCCGCTGCTTTGTCCTCTCTCTTGTAAAGAAATAATCCTCTCCAATTTTTATCTAGAATAAACCATCGTTCCCTTAATCACTCCTTCTCAGGCATTTGGACACAGCATGGGGAAAGCAACAAAACCATAGTGAGTTAGTGATAGCATCCATTATTGCCTCTGCCCAACTAGCAGTCCATTATAATGATGTGTTCACTTCTGCCTCTGAAGCAAGTATGGCCTGGACTATGTGCCATGTGATATGAGCAGGGATGCCATTATCTACCAAAAGTCACTCCTGGCTTTTTAGGTTTCTAACCATTGTTAGATCATCCTCCATCTTGACATGCTGAGTATTGAGTTGATCCATGCCATCCTATCTCAAAGTCAGGAGAGAGAAAGAGAGACAGACAGACAGACAGACAGACAGACAGACAGACAGACAGACACACACACACACACACACACACACACACATACACACACACAGAGAGAGACTCAGACACAAATTGGTGTCTATAGCAGGTGAAGCTATACTTCCTCATATGTGAACTTCTGACTCCCTTGTTTAATGTCACTCAATGAGAACCAAATAGACTTTTAAATTCTGTAATAGTTGTTGGACTTACAAGCTAGGTAAATACCCCTTTTACATATTAAAAAATAATATTAGACATCTTCATCCTTTAGACACATGCTATACACTACCATGTATGTCTGTGACTAACTCAAGCCAACAAATGCATTTGTACTGGACCATCATTAGTGCTGCTGGGGATTTCTGTTTTATTTTAATATACAACTGCATATCCTGTACTGCACCCTATTGACCTGCTATGCCTGAAATGGAGAATTTTCATTATAGCTGAAACTAGAATGCAGTCACAAAAAGGGCTAAGTCATCTGCATGGCATAAAGAAAGAGAAAAGCCAGTATGATGTGGAGCCATACATCCTCACCCAGCACTTGGGAATCAAAGGTGAGTTTGAGAACAGTCTACTGAGCTCATCTATAAAAGTTCATGGTCACAGTTATTGAGCCCTGATTAACCACCTAACATTGATTGGAGTACTCAGTAAACACAAGTTTTTTTTTTTTTTTAATTTATTTAAGTACACTGTAGCTGTCTTCAGACACTCCAGAAGAGGGAGTCTGATCTTGTTACGGATGGTTATGAGCCACCATGTGGTTGCTGGGATTTGAACTCTGGACCTTCGGAAGAGCAGTCGGGTGCTCTTACCCACTGAGCCATCTCACCAGCCCGTAAACACAAGTTTTATGCTGTGTGGTTCTTTGGGCTTATGATAATGGCACCTTATATACTAAAATCATATCACTAGTAGTTACTGGAATGAGCCATGTCAAAGTGAAAACTAATAATGACATACATCCAGCATGCATTCATACAGTCTCTTAGTGTCAGATTCGATGTGAATAGAGGCAAATGGGCTTTTATAAAAATTATGTATATGCGTGTGTATCTGTATTATTAAATGCAGGTATGTGCAGGTGTCCCTGGGAGGCAAGAAAGTGTTAGATCTCAGGGAACTGCAGTTCTGGGTGGTTGTGAACTACTTTACCTGAATGTTGACAACTGAAATCAAGTACATTCCAAGGGTAGAACACATTCTTAACTGCTAAGAAAGTCCTCAAGTCTGCAAGGGGTCCCTTTTCTGTTGTTGTTGTTGTTGGTGGTGGTGGTGGTGGTGGCAGCGGCGGAGGAAGCGGTGGCGGCTGTGGTAGCAGCGGTAGTGGCGGTGGCAGCAGTGGTGGCCGCTTTCAGAGTGTCTCTTGTCAGGAAGTTCCTGAGACTGAGAAAGACTTTGGATTCCTGGTCTACCTGCATATGCTTCTGGAGGGCTAGAATTACAGTTCCATGGCAACACCCCAGTTTATATACAGCTGGGCACCAAACCTAAGGCTTCTTTTCAAAAGCCTTCCAGTATACCTGAGGCTCTCCTTCAGGTGTGAAGGACTGCAGCTGGAGTCATATATGCTGTCGACCACTGCAGCAGTCATGACCATGTTTCTGTTCCCTGTAGGTTGACCTAGTGGGTATATGCTAGGAAGCTACAACTCCTCTATGGCATATTGATGGAGTGAGAGTTGGGTTTATACCGTAGAATATCACTTTTATACCACATGAGTGAGAATGTATTTTGTGCTACCCCTATAGATGGCCAGCTGGACGACTTACCACTGTGTTCTGATTGGTTCTTCTTGAGTAGGGAATACTGAGAAATGAATCTACCATACAAGACTATGGCGATATTTGAACTAATAAATGCAGATAAAGTGTGAACTTGTATTACTGAAAAAAAAAAACCTGACATTTGAAATTGTGTCAGGTCGTTGGAATATCTACTAGGGAAAGGCACATGTAGACATTTCCTGATGTACAAAATTCTAAGCCAACTCAGCTGAACACAGAGCCTATAGACACATGCGTTTGTTATTTGGGCTGTCAGGTATTTCCAATGAAGTGGGCAATCGCCATTGCCAGCAGGTTGTTCATAAAATATAGTGCAATATACAAAACTCAAAGAGAACTCACAATTCTTATATAAAATATATTCTAAGAGTCATTAAGGAATACATACAGGATCTTCATTTTCCCAACTGGATCTGCAATTTAGAAAAAATACACTTAGGCTTAGGTACTGTATCTCAACCTGTTGGTCATGACACCTTTGGAGAATCAAACAACCCTTTAATAGGGACATATATCAGATATCCTGCATAACAGATATTTAAATTACAATTCACAACAATAGCAAAATTACTGGTATGAAGTAGCAACGAAAATAATTTTACAGTTGGAGTCCCCACAACATGAGGGTATTAAAGGGTCACAGCAATAGGAAGGAAGGCTGAGAATCACTAGGCTAAGATCAAGCTAACTTCTATTTCCACGTCTCTGGTTTCCCTGATTATTTATGACAGTGGTAACAGAAAGAGAGGGAGTCCTCAAGTCACGATTCTATGTTAGCCTGCTGTGTGATACTGTCACCAAACACCCAAAGCTGTGTACCATGTGAAGAAAATTAAGTATTTTTTTTTACCCTTTTACTGATTTAACCCACATCAAACTGTTGGGAACAATTTATTTGTTTATTAATTTGGTTTTTTCGAGACAGGGTTTCTCTGTATAGTCCTGGCTGTCCTGGAACTCACTCTGTAGACCAGGTTGGCCTCGAACTCAGAAATCTGCCTGCCTCTGCCTCCCAAGTGCTGGGTCAGACTCCATTTTAAACATAGGGTGAAACTAATTCAAGTTGCCAGGTCCTGAGGGAGCTTCCATTATTCCTCTTTCCTCCCCTAAAACAGCAGCACTGATTCTCACCAGCTTCCCATATTCATCTCAGGCTCCCCAGAGCTTGACTGTTCCAAAACATAGTGATTGTTTTCAACCACAGCTTCTGTTATTCACCTTTGTTCCCTAAAGCAGAATGACTGTTGCTAACCATGAAAGAACAAAAGGATTTGATTGGCTGAACTGTAAAACCTACACCCTATACAGGTTGACAGAGATCAACCTTAAAGAAAGCCCTTATCCCTCAATCCTGATTGGAGGGAAAAGGTGACTATAACTTAGCACAGATGTTTGTGGTTTTCAAGCATATAAGCTCTGTAACATTCTGGCTTGGGGTCTCAGTTCAGCTCCTGAGTCTGTTCTGTGGCCCTGATTCATCGGTAGCTGCTGGTTCCATTAAGTTTCTGTCCTCTGCATTGACCTGGTGTTTGAGTTACATTAGATCCAAGAGGAACCCATAACAACACAACTCTACCTCTTTGGCCTATACTAAGTGTTTCCCCAAAGTTACACTGAAACTTGGTGGAGGAACTTTCTATCAGTCTTCTCTTGTGAGATAAATCTCTCCTAAGAGGTGCCCCCGAGTTCTAATTATCTACCCCAAGCTTCTTGCTTTAAAGGTTTACTACCTTAGTGCCCCTATGTTGGATGTGGGCAGCTTCTATCACATTAGCATTTGGGGATCGTATTCCATCTGTCTTAACAACTAAAATGATCCCAGAGGAAAAATGACAGGACATAGAAAAATACAAAGCTATTTATCTATAATGTTCCTGCCACCTTTTGAATAAAAACCACACATGTTTTCATGAAAATAGCAAAACAAGTGTTAGAAGAAATATATACTGTAGAATCTGACATTTACATCTGCATGCCCTGTTCAATAAAGGACGAGCTGATACAATCCCATTGCATCTTCTCTCATAGAAAAGCCTGTAATATCTATATTGTACACGATCAGCTTATTTTACTCAAATGTCATATCCACTAAAACATAAAGGTGTCATGAAAGTTACCCTTCGATGTTAGAAAAGCAAGCGCCATCTTACCTTAATGAGTGATGACTTTGCCTCCTCTTCTTGTAAGGCCTTCATTTGGTTTTCAGGCAACACCAAGAGAACACAATTAACTCTCAGCTCTTGGTACCACTTATTAAATACTAAGGGCTTCAGGCTTGATATGGACAATGGTATATAAATTTAGTTAGTATGGCTAACCTTAAGGGGTATATAGTTCATTAACAAGCATGGTTGGGCTGCTGCATTGAAGACAAATGAAAAATAGAACTTTTCTCTTTTCTATACATTGGAAATCCATCTTAAACAACATGAAACAGTTCACTTGGATTGGCTAAACACTGGAATAAATGTTAGCTTAAAATGCCAGATTTCTATCACTTATTCAGACAATTTTGATGTCAGGAAAACTGACCCTACTTTGTAGATACCTGTCAAATGTATTTTAACCACTGCAGATGGATAAATACAGAGATTTTACTCATTATTGAGCATGTAGGATATTTTATAGAATCACATTTTTTTTCTGTATGTGTACACATGATGTCCTGTGTGCACATGCTATGGGACACATCTCGAAGACAGAGTACAATTCTGAACTTTTAAAATTCACCGCACATAGAGGTTCACAACTATTTGAAACTCTTGTTCCATATCATTCAATGAGAACAATATGGATACAGAAGTGCCTTTTGTGTGTACATGTGTGCTGCCTGTGTCTATGTCTGTGGCACATGCATTCCTGGTACCTGTGGAGTCCAGAAAGGGGTGTCAGATCTCCTGGAACTGCAGTTAGAGATGGCCATGAACCAAGATGTGGGTGCTTTGGAGCAAATCCACATTCTCTACAAGAGCAGCCAGTGCTCTAAACCACTGAGCTATCTGGTCAGATCCTTTAGATTCATTCTTAAATATCTCCTGAAATGCTATGGCATAGTTCTCTTGAGCTAGGTCAATTACTATTCACACATTAAAAAGTGCTGCATGACAGCTTTATTCCTTTTACATATGGGAACAGTGTGATCTATATAGTGAACAACAAACTAATATTTAAATTTTCCACAATACCTTCAAAAAAGTGCTGCAGATTTCTTCATTTTGATGTTCTACTGAAACTACTGCACTGTGTCGCAGCAATTTTTTCTTAAAATTTAGTCTTCGCACCAGAGCTGAAAATGGATTGTATTCACAACAACAAGAGTTAGGCAAGCAGAATGGTATTTTTAAAAGGAGTTCATTGTTCTGCCTTTAAATATTTGATCTCATCAAGTACAGTCACTTGATTCAGAACAGGACTTCCGGAAGCTACTGCATGAGTGAGTGTACACTCAAACTATGTATTATGTGGTCAGTGTAGGTAGATGTCAGTCTAAGTCGATGAGATGTAGCACAGTACTGATTTATTATATGTTCAGTGTAGATAGCTGTCAAAGTGGATAGGATGTAGCACAGTACTGATTTATTGTATGGTCAGTGTAGATAGCTATCAGTCTAAGTGAATGGGATGTAGCACAGTACTGATTTATTGTATGGTCAGTGTAGATAGCTATCAGTCTAAGTGAATGGGATGTAGCACAGTACTGATTTAACAGCAGAAATAACGAGGGTGGGTTAACACCTGATGGTCAGCCTCTACACTAGTAAAGCCTTTTATGACTTCTCACTAGAACCGTCATGGAGAAGAAGCCCAATTATGCAGTCTCTCCCATTAGCAGATCAAGGATCTGATTAAAGGCAGGTTACCTTTTTTCCCTGTTTCTCATTCTACCTTCTGTGCCTGTTGCCCCACTTTATTATGTTGTTGTCAGACAGGGATTTGTACCAGCTTAAGCTGGCCAGGAAGACCCAGAGGCTACCAATAACCTTGAACTCCTAACCCCCATTTCCACTTTTGGAGTGCTAGGATTACAGACCTGTGTGCCAGCACCCCCGTTAATACAGTGCTGATGATCAAAGGCAGGACCTCCTACATGAGCTACCTCCCAGCACACATGGCCTTTTCTATCACTCACACCTGAGAATGCCTGCACCATGGTGCTTAGACGATACATTGGGTTTATGACAGTGTAGTAGTCATGATAGTGTTTGGGATCTCTGCAGGTATACCTGGGAAATCAGAACCCTTCTACAGTGGCTAATGGTGGTTGGATGAAGTAATTATGGACATTTTGGCTCACAGCATCTATAGTGGATCACGTTTGCATATATAATGTGGATCTTGGCCTGAATGTCGGGCACTTACCTCTTTGTCTAGGTTAACTATTCTACGGAGGAGTTCACAGAAATAGAAAAAACCCAAATATAACTGTGATGAGGTCTGAACTAATTAATGTAGGGAGAGTATACACTCTGATATTTCATTGAATGAACACTGGAAACAGGGCTGAGTGTTTGGCAAATCTGTTTAGGAGAAATTGATATAGATACATCCTGATGGTACAAAATATCACAACCAACCAAGATGATCACAACTGAATGTTTGCATGGTACACAAAGGGCCATGATTTGTTGAGATTCTGCTTTTGTTTTTAAAATAAAGTCCCAATCATCAGTAGGTGGCTGAGGTCACAGTGGTGTATTTGAGAGAAGACAAGCAGGAGTTATACAATTCTTATCCCAAAAATATCTTAGGAAGCACATCCCATAATACGTACAAGTTCTTTTCTTCCTTGGTGCCACCTACAATTTAAAGAAAAGAAACACTCTTAGGCCCAGACTGTGGGAAGTATCCACCTTGGCTTTGTTCGGTGGGTGTTCTAGTCTTTGGTGCTGATATTCACTCTGGATACTAGCCACGTGTGGTGGCTGTGTGGTCCTGGGAGAACACGGTTCTGCAGGTCATTGGGTGACACAGACAGATGGAGATGGGCTAGGAGGAAAGGCTGAGAGGGGCAGCTGGAAAGAGCTTCACCAAGACACAGAGTGCCCAGGGAGCTGAGGGGGGTGGGAGGAGGGGCTTCTGTTAGCTGCAGCAAGATTGATCCTGAAGAGATCAGAACACAGGTCAGGTGGGATCGTGCAAATCGCCTGAATCTCAACCCAGTGTGCCCATTGGGGTCCCTTGGTATAAAGTGTTTCTGCAAGTAGGCAGTTGACACAGTAGAGTGGTGATGGACTAGAAAGGAAACCGAGAGGGCTGGCAGGAAAGAGCTAAGGGGACTCTGGGTCTGCACCAAGAAATAGAGTCCCCAGGGGATGCAAAACACAAGTTCTTCATGAATAATATGTCTGTTACTTTTTGAATGAACATTGTACAACATCACATCTAGAAAGGAACATTTACTCAAGAGGAAATAACCACCGAAAACATGTCTGAAACTGACATTTGGTATCCCTTTGTCAGGGATGACTTGGTACAATTTCACTCCTGCCTCTTCCTAAGTGAACACCCTAATATCTATAGTGTCCATGACTTTTATTATTCAAATATGGTATCAATTAGAAATTACAGATTTTTTAAAAATAAATAAAAAATAAAAAATAAAAAAAAGACAGAAATTACAGATTTGGGCTGGAGAGATGGCTCAGCGGTTAAGAGCACCAACTGCTCTTCCAAAGGTCGTGAGTTCAAATTCCAGCAACCACATGATGGCTCACAACCATTCATAATAAGATCTGATGCCCTCTTCTGGGGTGTCTGAAGACAGCTACTGTGTACTTACATATAATAATAATAATAATAATAATAATAATAATAATAATAATAATAATAATAATAAAAGAAAGAACAGACTTATGAACATAGCCTTTCTATCTTAAGAAATGGGATAATCATCTTACCTTAGGTGACTTTGCCTCCTCACCTTCTGAGGCCTTTTTCTGGAGGTCAATGGGAAGAACTAGGACGGCACAAAATAACAGTCAAAACCTGGTACTGCTTGAATTACCCAGAGTCCTTCGCTTCGGAATGGATGTAGTGGATTAGCAAATATGACGGGGCTAGTACTGAATCACTGTACTTGATGGGAAAGGGACTGAGAGTAGACTAGAAGAAACGTGAGGGACAGTGTTTTTGGTCTTCTAAGTAATGGGAAGCTAAATGGGTAGCACAATCTATCCACCTTCAACTGGGTAAAAACACTGAAGTAAGCTGTCTGCCTAAACGAGAGCTCCACCACTTCGGACCATCCTAAAGACCAAGAGAACTGGTACTGCTTTCTATTTATTTTTCATCCCATTTCAATGCCCATAAACTCACACTTGTGCACACACACACACACACACACACTCACATGCACACACATATTCACATCACACTCACAGTCTGTATTTATCACAGCATATAGGAATTTAAATTTGACAGTGTACATGTTGTCATAGGTTAGTTGACTCAGTAGCAGGTACAAGATAATATAGTCACACACTTATCCTTTCATGCATAATAAGAGATTATTGAATAGTAGAAGGGACTAGAATTCATAAACAGAATCTATGATACATCATTTTATTCTCCTCTGATCTTCTTTTGCTATGCCATCTATTGTGTACATTGTGTGAGTAGATGTTCAGTTTCTGACCAAGGAACACACTGAGATGGTTTAGAATGGTGATCTGAACCTTACTGTCCACCGGAACTACTTAACACAAATCTACTTCAGAAATGCCAGAGAGTGTTAGCACCGGAGTGGTAGTGTGTTCTTATGCGTCACTGTAATGAGCTGTGTACTCATATTGTCTCAGCCTCTGTTATCACTAAAGGACATCCCCATCCTGACTTTAGGACAGATGTGTGGACTGATCCAGGACTCCCAAGATATGCATGCCCCTGTCCTCAGTGTTTGTGAACTAACCAAAACCTTGGGTTCTATATTCTTTCCACATAATGACCATGATTAACTTTGACACTCATACTACAGTACCTTCCCCTGGGGTGTGTGAGCATGAGTTTCATCTCATGAAGTGGATATGATAGAGGATTTCTCAAGGCTGTTAGAAATCAAGACATTTGCACGAGTGATAGGCCCTCTTCTCTGGTAACTAACAGCTGAATGATGAACTGGGCCAACAGTTCAGAGTATCAGCATCAGTACCACAATCTTGGCTCTTCCACCAAAAAGCAGAGGAGTGCGGGTGCTTTCATCACCAGCTGTCTTTGATTCCAGCTCTGGGATGTGCACAAAGAGTTGACAAGGATGCGTGTGTCTGTGTTGTTGGTGTGTGATTGGACATATATGTCTGCACTGTTGGTGTGTGAGTTAATGAACACAGGGCATGAGGTGTAAATCCTCAGGAAGGTTATTTGTGGGGGAAATGGGCTGCCGAAGTCCTCCCAACTTAGTCTAAGTCAGACCTTGGATTCCAAATTTCCAAACCATTATTCTTCTGGGACGTATGCCTGCTTGGAATGAAAGCAGCCATTTTCATTTTATCCAGACTCAGGATAGACAGAGTCAGTTAAACATCTAGCAGGAATGCCTGAGTGCGTACTCAGTGTCCACTCCTAAGGAAAGGTCAGCATTGGTCTCGTCAATCTTCCAGTTGTCTGACCGTGATCAGTGGACTTGTTTCAATGTCATAAAGCCCAGAATAGTGGGTGGATGAACATTCTATAATAAGACATCAAGTATTGCAAGCACTGGAGAGCCCTTACATTATTAATTACATTATTAATGCCTCACAAATAGGAGGTCCTCTACATTTAGCTACTTGCACAAAAATGGAAAGCCTATAGTTCAACTTCTTGAAAGAGCTCAAAACACGTTTAGCTACCAGCATCTTTTCAATGTTACACATCTATATTAAGACTGGTTTAGCTACAGTTTCAATTGGTCATTACGGGCACATTATTTACTCACTCATTATTTACTCAATGTATAAACCAGTATTAAATACATATATTCGTATTCATCAGTCTTGAGGATTGAAACCATTCTCATTTTTTACACAATGAAACAGTGACTTCTCATTGGAAAAAGCAGTTTCCATTCTTGAAAATGCTTATGAGGGTAGTGAGATGAAAAATTAACTACAATTGAACTTTCTAGTGATTCACATAAAATATGTTTTCAGTTTAATTAAATACAGACAGTACAAATCCCTGTGAACCTTGACAAAAAAGAAAAATACATGCCCATAATTCCCTGAATGTATACATCTTACAGGGAAAAAGAGAGACTAAGTTAAAAAATAAAGATACAGTGGCTGGAGAGATGGCTCAATGGTTAAGAGCACTGATTGCTCTTCCAGAGGTCCTGAGTTCAATTTCCAGCAACCACATGGTGGCTCACAACCATCTGTAATGGGGTCTGGTGCTCTCTTCTGGTGTTTGAAGACAGCTACAGTGTACTCATATACATAAAAATAAATAAATCTTTAAAATATAGATATATAACTATGAAAAATACCTCAAAACATTAACATTTTGGACTCCATCCAGCTTTATGAGATATATTTCAATACATATAACCTAAATCATAACCTACAGTAGCTGGATATGGTGGTGCATGCCTTTATTCCCAGCACTCAGTTGGCAGACACAGTGTAGTGGCTATTCCTGGTTGTCAACTTGACTATATTTGGAATGAACTACAATCCAGAATTGGAAGGCTCACCAGTGACCCTAATCTGGAGGCTGGGAGCTAGAAGTTTCTGATCTGGATCTTGGTATGGAGATCT
>NC_034599.1:52076667-52078400 GCF_900095145.1 Mus pahari | reverse complement strand
CTGAGCAAGCCAGGGGAAGCAAGCCAGTAAGGAACATCCCTCCATGGACTCTGCATCAGCTCCTGTTTCCTGATCTGCTTGAGTTCCAGTCCTGACTTCCTTGGTGATGAACACTAATGTGGAAGTGTAAGCTGAATAAACCCTTTCCTCCCCAATTTGCTTCTTGGTCATGATGTTTGTGCAGGAATAGAAACCCTGACTAAGACACCCAGTCATCTCTCTGTGAGGCTGAGGTCAGCCTGGCCTGCATAGTGGCTTCTGGGATACCCAGGGTTCCTCACAATATATATTGTCTCAAATATATGCATGCCATAAAATTACTGTAAATACACCAAGGAATATCTATGGAAAGTTGATGAATCAAATAAATAAGTTATAGAATAGAGGGGCTGGTGAGATGGCTCAGCAGGTAAGAGCACCTGGCTGCTCTTCTAAAGGTGCAGAGTTCAAATCCCAGCAACCACATGGTGGCTCACAACCATCCTTAACAAGATCTGATTCCCTCTTCTGGAGTGTCTGAAGACAGTTACAGTGTACTTACATATAATAAATAAATAAATAATAAAAAAGTTATAGAATAGAACTGTAAAGCATAATCAAAATTGTGTATATTAAAGGGGAAAATTATTTGAACAAAATATGTTGAGAAATGACCAGTCCAGTTGAGGGATGACGTTCAAAGGTGACTATTACCTTCAGAGGAACATCTGCTTCCCATTGTGAAATCTCTATCAAACCAAAATATATAACTCTGCACGATCCCAAGTGTATGTTGAGAAGTCTCACATCACACTGAAATTCAGAACGGAAGCATCATCACCATATCATCACATAACCATGGCAACACTATGTCACAGAACTTCCAGAATGAATTCACATTCCATACTGTGATATCCAGGATCTGCTAGGTGACTGAGCCAGCAGTTGGCTCAGCTGCTAAGAGCACTTTGCTCTATAAACCTGTGACTCAAGTTGAGAACCTGTGGTGGAAGGAGAGAACCAGTTCCTCAAATTGCCCTCTAACCTGATTCTATGTACCATGGCATACATGGGGGACACTAATATACACACTAAGCATGCACACAGTAGTGATTTTTAAAAGAATAGGGAATAGGTTATAAGTGATATCATATATGCAATATCCTTTCCCTGAGAACACACCTACCAGAGTGCACATTTTGTCCCACCTGTTATTATGAAGTTCCTTGACTATGTTCCTGACTTCACTGAAAATTTTCTGTCACTGTATATTTAAACAATGAGCTATTTTTACTAGGAAAATAACAGGAAAAGTGGTTTTCTGAGACCATTCTCCTTGGACCTAAGCATAATTTTACTAAATATAAAATTTAAGATAACCTTCAGTATGAAGTTACACCTATAAAGTCTCATCAACATGGCTGCCTAGATATGAGCTCAACAAGATCGACACTAACAGGCATGCCAGAGTGGGCAAGAGGAAACCCACATGCCCTCAGTCCTACATAAAGAACGACAGGCAACTAAGTAACGCTGACAACAAGAGAAAGTCTTCCACAGGGAACAGTACATCCATTAGCTATCCAATACCAAGTGATCAGCCCTAAAACATATACATACAAGAAAAATTATACAGACTAATATACAGGTTGTATTTATGAATATATCATATGGGCTGGAGAGATGGCTCAGTGGGTAAGAGCACCCGACTGCTCTTCTGAAGGTGCAGAGTTCAAATCCCAGCAACCACATGG
>NC_034599.1:52073976-52075662 GCF_900095145.1 Mus pahari | reverse complement strand
TCATTTGTTGTGACTTCATAGAGAGAAATGCCACCAAAGAATTTCTGGTGGTAGTCCATGGACTTGGGCCATTGGCAGAGCCTCATGGTTTTTTTCTGGGTTGAACTGCAGCTGCTGATTTGTGAATGGTGTTTGAGTGGATCAAGCTGCCACTGCTGATTCGTGTGAACTGAACTGATGATATCCTAACAATGCAGATTGGATTCACGCCAAACATCTATTTCTAAACTGGCCACATCTTCCTTTGCTCTATTAACCTTTCCTTTTTACCTCTGGTAGATGGTGGGCTAGAAGGGTGATTAAAGCATTTAGGAACCCTTATTAAAAGTGGGTTTTGAAAAAGCCTACAAGCTCCTCCAAAATGAGTTTCCCTATGTGAGATGCTTTATAACAGAGACACTGTGATGAATTTGCTTGCCTTTCATGGAAAATGTTAACTGAATCTTATAGTTATCCTTTCTGTTTTGGATTCTGAATTTCCTTCAGATTTCTACTATATAGCAGTACACAAACAAAGAAAAGGTAGCAGACTGTCTTGTCATGGTGGCATTGTGAGTAGAGCCCATTCCCCAATCCCTGAGACTCAACTGTTGGTGCATAGCAGGTGTCTCCCTTAATCCAGACTGCAGCATTTTAATAGAGCCTAACTCTGTCTTTTGTGGTGGTACAACCCTGTGATCCCAGCACTCAGGATCAAGAATGTATTTGTATACATGTGTCTCTGAGAACATGTGCACATACATGAGGAGACCAGAAGAGGGTGTCACATCTCCTGGAGCAGTTTTTATAGACAGTTGTGAACAAGCTGAAGTGAGTGGTAGGAACTGAACTCTGCCCCTGCAAGGGTGGCAAGAGTTCTTAATATCTGAGCCATCTCCCAGTCTGGGAATACTTGCTTTTAACATTTACATATATGAATATGAATAATTGAATGAGTGTGGATATAGGCTGCAAATTATAAAATGGATATGGGAGATGGAAAGGGTGTGTTAGATAATGGGGCAGGGATAGTAGAACACATGTGACATGAGAGCAGAAAGGAGGCAACTGGGGTGGCAAGGGACAGGGAGAGGCAAGGGGCAGGGAGAGGCAAGAAGATGAGAGGAAAGAGGGCAGGATGAAGTATTGATAGTGATAGACTACGCTTGAAAATTCCATAAGAAAATTTACTTGCTATATGAAAAGAATAAAAATTTTAAAACACACAAGGAAGCTTGGTATGTTGGTGTACACATTTGATCTGTGTTGGGAGGCAGAGACAGGTGAATCTCTGTGAGTTTGAGGACAGCCTGACCTACATAATGAGTTCCAGGACAGCCAAGGCTACACAGTGAGACCCTGTCTCAAAAAAAAAACAAAAACAAAAACTAACCAAACAAACAAACAAACAAACAGAGGCTGGGGAGGTAGTCCTGTGGGTAAGAGCCCTTGCTGATTTCAAATCCCCAGGATCAACATAAAAACATACACATCCCTGTATGTTGTATGACAGTGTTCCCTGGAAGACATGAAGAAACATCTACCAACCCCAGATTGGGAATTGTGAAAGATCAAAGTAGTCACAATGAACTGATTTGGTCTTTCTTCAGTGACATGTCCAGAGAGAGAGAGAGATGGAGAGAGAGAGAGAGAGAGAGAGAGAGAGAGAGAGAGAGAGAGAGAGAGAGCAGAAGACAAAGGAACAGA
>NC_034599.1:52071764-52072976 GCF_900095145.1 Mus pahari | reverse complement strand
AAAAAAAAAAAAAAAAAAAGAATTCTAGTGGAGGGATTGGGCCACCAACCCAGCCACAAAACCTTCAGCCTACAGTTTGTCCTGCCTGCACGATGTGCTGGAGTAAAGGTGGTGAAGAGCTTGTGAGAGAGGCCAACCAATGATTGGTCCAACTTGGGACCCAAGCCAGGAGAGGGAGACCGCACTTGACACAGCCAGGAGGGCCAGGAAACAGAGGCAGGTAGGCCCAGAGATGAAACCAAATATAGATGGCAAAGAAACAAAAACAAAAACAAAAGCAAAAACAAAAACAAAAGCTGAGAATGACCCAAGAAAGGACTGTTGGTGTCAGAGGGTCAAGGACACCACAAGAACACAACTCACCATAGCAAGTAAGCAGGGCTTATAGGGGCTCACAGAGACTGAACCAACAATCAGGGAGCCTTACGAGGTCTGACATATACAATCATATGTATGTATGAATGCATGTATGCATGCATGTTATGGTTGTGTAGTTTGGTCTTCTTGTGGGATCAGGAGCTGTTTCTGACTCTTTCGGCTGCATTTGGGACCCTTTTTCTCCTCTGGATTGCCTTATTGTAAGGAAGTGGCTCTACAAGAGCTTGTTGGAAATGAGGCCCATCGCTGGAAAATAGCGGCTGCTGTAGATAATGTACTTACATGGGATAAAATGCATCATCTTTCGTCTGTTGTTCCTTGAAGCATGCTTTCTCATGTCTCAACAAGGTTAATAAAACATCCTTTGTCTCCATAGCCATTTTGCTGATCTGTCTGATGCAGACAATTCTTTTAAGTTGCTATGGAGAACAGATATATGCACTACTGAAAAGGTTTTATCAAAATTCCTATGCTGTATAATAAGCTTAGCCATTATTTGGTAGTAAAATTGGGGCCACCACTTTGATGCTCCGCCTGCCCCAATCTGAGGGGAGATTAGCCTTTCCTGCCTGGCCTCTCCCTGTCTTTGTGCTTCCCAGCCCATTCCTCTTTCCTTTTTTCCCATTTATACTGTTTATTTTTGAATTGTTTTCCTGGGTGGGGAGAGGTGACTAGGGGGAGATGGTTCTGGTTTGTTTGTTCTTCTGAGGTAGGGTCCCCCTATGTAGCAGAGGCTGTTATTAACTGCAACTCTCATGCCCCAGTCTCCTTATTCCAGGGATCACAGAATGCCACCAAGGCCTTCATCTATTTCCTTTTTTTTTTTTTTTTTAA
>NC_034599.1:52054397-52065708 GCF_900095145.1 Mus pahari | reverse complement strand
GCCAGAGTTCCCAGGGCCGAACATCAACGGGAACTCTGCACGGGGAAGATATGTCAGGGTGAGAAAGACAGTCCCATGCATAGATGTCACTGTGTCCTCTAACAGGTGCTTCCTACAGCCTGTGAAGGCAGTTCCTGGGGTCTTCAATCCTTAGTTTGCAGTCCCCAGGACCAGCCTTCAGACTTGCCTAGCTGCGGAAAAGGGAAACCTTTGGTCTTGAGAGGCAGAGCCAGCCAGAGGCCAGCCAGGCAAGTCTGCACCGAATGGGCAACATCTTGCCCCTCTGCAGGAAGTGAGTGGTGTGACTCAGAGGAGGGCATCTCAGCATCCACAGGGACCCCAGCAAGCTGGGCAAGGGAGAACAGGAGAGATCTAGGGAGAGTTTGTCTTCCCACTTCTTTACCTGCAACCAAGTGACAGGGAAGAAGAAACAGTGAGGCTGGACAGTACCTCAGCCTCTTTCTGCCATCTGGTGGCAACAAGGCAGAGAGTCATGAGCATGTGAAATGGGGGAAAGGCAGCCATTGCTATCATCGTGTATGAGTCTGGTTTGGCCACCAAGTGACCCTGTCCCACACCAGTCTGAGGGAGACATCCATTGTACCCCTAAGCTCTTGGTCCTGCCTCTGCCACCTCTCCCTGGACAAGGTTTCAACCACCCTCTACAAGTTGGACCCCTTAAGTCACCAAGCTGCAGAAACAGAAGGACTGTGTAAGGCCCACAGTCCCAAGGGACACCATCATACTGCAGAGACCCACTCTCCATGACAGGCGAGCAGAGGAGGGAAGGGAGCTGGGCTTTGGGTAAGTAGGCAGGGGTAGAAGAATCCAGAGTAATTCCAACCTGTAGTCTACAGAGGACCACAGAGAGTTAAAACGTCCCACAAAGAACATGCAGGAGGAAGGTAAAGGCTGGAGCCCGGTGCCGCCCAGGAAGGGATATCACAGTACTGACAGCTTTCCAGGTCATCTTGCAGGAGTGACTGGGGCAGAGACAATGATGGGTCAGTGACGGGTGACCACACCTTGACCTAGACTGCTCAGTCACGTTACCTCTTACCTCTTTTTAAACCAGACTTTACGTTAGCATCCTAAGGATGGGCCTGGAGGGGCCACTGAAGCCTTCCATTGGTTCCCCTTTCAATGTGGCCACGCTGAATAATTCTCTCGTCTTCGCTTTTCATGATCACCTGTATCTTTAGTTGGTGTATTGGACACCAATAGCCACGCCTGTCTTGGTGGGGCTTCCAAAGCCCAGTCAATGACTCTAAAAATTCTGGCAACATTTCGGAGGTCTGGAACAAGATGCTATAAAAGCTGACAGACAGTAAGATGCCTAAAGGAGACAGACCCGAAGTGAAGGCAAGAAACCAGGCTGACATCTCCCCCCCCCCACACACACACACACCCTTAGTTATCTGTGGGCTCAGTGAGCCAATGTAAGAGCAGTTTCTCAATGCCTGCTATGGTCATTGGACAAGAAAGTTTCACTTTTTTTTCAGACAGGGCCCTGTGTAGTCCAGACTGATCTTCAACTCTCAGACATTCCTCCTCCTCCTCCCCCCAGCAGCCAAGACCTGGGACTACAGGTGTGCACTACCAAAAAGCTTGTCTAAGTCAGCTTAAATATTCTCTTCTGAGCACAGCAGTGCATGGAGGCAGGGGTAGGGGAGCGGGATTCACTCCCCTGGGCCTCAGGATGAAGCAAGGGTGGTGGTAATAGAGCCATAGGTGTACTATCTTGCCTGCCTGGACCTGGCACTAGTGGGGTTAGAGGAACAAACTCCTCATCTTGACCAGTTCCTTTCTATCCAAGTCTTCATCCTCAGGCTCCCAGGCTCCCTTTGAGGGATGCTACGTGGGAGCAAGGGAGCATTCAAGAGCCCAGGACCCAGCAGTACAGGTCATTCCCTCCTCCCACTGCGAGCAGCCTTCCCATGCCCAAGTAATTCCAGCCTAATGCTGAATGAGCCCCAGCATCTTAAACAAAGTCTTGGGCTGGGGAGAATCTTTACCCAGAGACCCAGAAAAATCTATTAAAAGGCCCTGCCACCCCCAGGATGTAAAGGTAAGAAGCTACTGGTCAAATGATCAATTTGTAGTTCCCGCGGATGTTCCAGGGGTTCCAGGCCACAACGACTGACTCCTCCCTTATGGGCTGGCTTTGGACTCTACTTCCTGTTTCCCTAATAACACCAGAAAGGTAAGCAGCAGCTCTGCTAGTCATCGGGACTTAAATTGCCATATAGGAGTTGGAGATATGCCTCAAGGGTTAAGGTTAAAACACCTTAGTTTTCCAGAGGATCCAAGTTCACTTCTCAGCTACCCCATCAGGTGGCTCACATACACCTCTAATTCCAGTTTGAGACTCTGAGGGCCACTGCATGCACGTGGGACAAATAAGCTCACACAGGAAATATGCACCCACATAAATAAGTTCAATAATTATTATTTTAAGTTTAAAAATAATGTCTGGTGCTAGCAAAACTGCAAGGAATTTTTCCTGGTTGCATAAAATGCTATGGCACCATGCCGGGCGTGGTGGAGCACGCCTTTAATCCCAGCACTCAGGAGGCAGAGACAGGCTGATTTCTGAATTTGAGGCCAGCCTGGTCTACAGAGTGAGTTCCAGGATAGCCAGGGCTATACAGAGAAACCCTGTCTCAAAAAAAAAAAATGCTATGGCCATTTGTGCTAAACACCCAGGAGTCCTATCACAAAAGTGAAGTCAAACACACAGCCATAGCACAATAGAGCTGGCTGTCCCTGGTGGCAGGAGCACAGGCGAGTTGGCCCTGCCAATCATCTGCTGTAAAGTAGCCTGGGGTGGGGAGTGGGGTGGGGGGACAAGGGGTCATGCCCTCTGCCCCCTCACCCTTGCCACCTGAGGCAGCTGGGAGAGCTGACACTGAGGTCGTAAGAGTGAGTGAGCTGGCCCTGCCCCTCACTGGCTACAGCACTCAGGAGAGCTGGCTGCACCTTACCTAGGCAGCACAGTGGAGCTGGCTCTAGAGCCATGGGGTGGATGAGCTGGCCCCATGAGAGCAGGAGAGCTGACCCTGCCTCCTTCTGATGGAAGCGTTGGGTGCTGGAGAACTTGCTTTGGTGGGCTGACCAGCTCAGCTACCACCCAAGCCCAGATCCTGGTCTGTGAATTGACCCACCCCCAAATCTGTATCATCTGCAAAGGATTGTCCTGCTGTTCCAAAGTTGCTGGACCTCCATGACATAAAGCAACAACAGGGTACCTGGGAGAAATTCTGATGAGAACCCAATATTTTTTTGTTTGTTTGTTTGTTTTGGAGACAGGGTTTCTCTGTGTAGCCCTGGCTGTCCTGGAACTCACTTTGTAGACCAGGCTGGCCTCGAACTCAGAAATCTGCCTGCCTCTGCCTCCTGAGTGCTGGGATTAAAGGCGTGCGCCAACCACGCCCGGTGAGAACCCAATATTGATCATGTCCCAGAAGCCAGAGATCTTGAACCAGACCAATGACTCATGGCAATGAATATTTACAAGTGAAGATGTATGGACAGAGGGATGGACTGTGGGACATACTGTGACACACTACAGCTTCCAAGTTGAACTTTTTCCATGCTTGGTTTTTGTTGTTGTTGTTGGTGTGTGTGTGTGTGTGTGTGTGTGTGTGTGTGCATGTGCTTGTGTGTGTATGTGTGCTTGTGTTTGTGTTTTATTTGGAGAAGAAGGGTGAGCAGTGGATATGAGGGAAGTGGGGTGCATTATGTGAAACTCCAAGAATCAATAAGGATGTTTTAAAAACAGCCATACTTGAAGGAGATATGAGGGAGGGTACTAGTAACATTCTGGGTTTGTTTGTTTTAATCTGGTTACTGGTTATGATTACACAGGGGAGTACAGCTTATGAAGATTCTTTTGGCTTCACCCTTACTTGTAATTTCCTGCACATGCATCATATTTTTAATAGTATCTTATTTATTTTCATTAATATATTTTTGTTTTAGTGTATACGTCGGAGTCTTGGTGTGTGTGTGTGTTTTTGTGAGTTGGCTCTCTCCTTCCACCTTTTTTGTTTTGTTTTGTTTTTTTGTTTTTCAGAGACAGGGTTTCTCTGTGTAGCCTTGGCTGTCCTGGAACTCACTTTGTAGACCAGGCCGGCCTCGAACTCAGAAATCTGCCTGCCTCTGCCTCCCAAGTGCTGGGATAAAGGTGTGCGCCACCACGCCCGGCTCCTTCCACCTTTATACAAGGTTCTGGGGTTCGAACTTGGGTGCTACTCTAAGCCATCTGGGCAGTTTTAGGTTTGGAACCTCACTCTGTAGTCCAGGCTGTCTTAAACTTCTGATCCTCTTGCCTCACAGCCTCTCAAGTGTTGGGATTTCAGATGCGTGCCCTCACGCCCTGGGCAGTCAGTAAGATTTTCGTTAAAAAAATATTTTGTCATAGTCCATAGTTTTTTATATAACGGTATGGCTTAAGAAGGAAAACATGGAAGCCACCTTAATGCTCGTGGTTCATGGGATCCTGCCTCCAAGTAATTAATGGAATTATTTCCACCCCTTCCCTTCTGCTTAGATAAATAATCCTGGCGAAACGCTAGAGGCTGCTTGTTCCTGGAGGAATACGCACTCTCGATTGGTTTACCTTAACGGCCCTCCCTGTACCAAGTAGCTGTCATGTGATCACAAAGTCAGCTGACCTGGGTCAAGCCGGAAGAAGCCCTGGATTGGATCTTCTGACATCATGGTGAGGGATTGGGGAAGATGCGAAGTTGGGTCTCGGTTGAGAAAGGGGTTCGGTGGTTCTAGGAACGTAAGGAAACAATCTTCACTGGCACCTGCCTGGGTGCGGCGGAACGGCGGAGTCCGCAGGCGCAGCCGCGCTTCCCCGCGTCCATCCCTGCGCCGGAGGGTCCCGCCTCCCGGATTCTCAGACTCTCTACGGCCCCCAGAGGACCTCCCGGGGTTGCCCACTTCCCTCGCTGTCGGGTCACAAGACGAAAACATGCTTAGGACTTGTTAGGAAGCCTCTCCTCAGTTTCCTGAGTCAAGGAGTGATTTTTGGATTGGGTTGAGCTTTCTGATTCATAATCCATTCATTCAGGAGATGCGTGTTGAGTGTCTAGCCCATACAGGCATCGGGATTTGAGCTGCAAAAGGAGAGGGCAAGTCAGAAGCAAGAATTGGCAGCCGTAGGTCTTTCTCCAACCGCAGAGGCTGTCCTGAACCGTGAGCGCAGTGTTAGGACTCTTGAAGATGCAGCTCCGTGAAGGGTAGTTTGTGTTACCCGGATGAGAAGCAGAGGCAGAGGAAGAATGTCCTCAGACAAGAAGCAGCCGTGCCATCTCTGAAAGAGCCAGGCTCCCAGAGAGTGCACATCCTGTCTCGCTAGAGCTTGGTGAAGATCAGGCGAGACAAGCAAAGATTAAGTCTCACCGGGACTTGGATCACCATTATCAAAATAGCGAGCATTCCCTCTGGGTGCTCAATGTGCTTTGTTAACTAGGAGATTATGGGAAGTGGAATCTGGTGCTGTAGCTCAGTGGTAGAGCTACAGGCTCAGGGCCCGAGGCCCTGACTTTGAGCCCCAGCACTACCAACAAGCCCTACCGGCTGCCTGACTTCCTACCTCACTCTCTTGCAGAGATTCCGGTTCTGTGGCGATCTGGACTGTCCCGACTGGGTCCTGGCAGAGATCAGCACACTGGCCAAAATTGTTACGTGCACTGGTTTACTTAGGGTTGGGAGGAGAGAGGCCTGAGGGTGGAAGGAGGAGATTGGGACTGGGAGATGGAAGTGGCCTGGGGTGGTGAATGGGTCTCTCTGAGGATGGGGCCTCCATGTTCTGTGACCTTGGTCACGTGGCTGGCCCTCCTTCAGCCAGTCTCCTAGCAGTGAGGGGTAAGGTAGGTCAGTCTGGCTGAAACAGGCACATTCTTTTCAGTCCTCTGTGAAGCTGCGGCTGCTGTGTAGCCAGGTGCTAAAGGAGCTCCTGGGGCAGGGGATTGACGTGAGTACAGGGGCAAACACTCCACTGTCTGAGAACCTTAGGGGGCCCAGAGCAGTCTGTTCTTCAGCCTTCCCGCCCCTCGGCTATCCCCTTCCTTCTTTCTAGCCCCAGCCCATTCTTACCACAGGATCTGGGCCAGGGGCAGGGGGCTGGTGGCGGGGCTCTGATACCCACTTAGGATCCCTTTCCCCATAGTATGAGAAGATCCTGAAGCTTACTGCTGATGCCAAGTTTGGTGAGTACCCTGGACTGGGCACCACAGCCTTCCTCCCGTGATCCTCCTGCTTCAGTGGTGAATAAGATGGCAAGAATCATATTGACAGCCCTGTCCACACCCTCTGCCACTATCTGCTGGTCCCACAGCCATGCATGGGGTTCAGGAGATTTGGGACCCAAAGCTGGAGGTGAGGGCAGGGAGGTGGCTGGGGCCACGGTGGCATCCCCTGCATCCCCTGTGGGTCTCTAGAGTCCGGAGACGTGAAGGCCACAGTCGCAGTGCTGAGTTTCATCCTGTCCAGTGCAGCCAAGCATAGTGTGGACAGCGATTCCTTGTCCAGTGAGCTGCAGCAGCTGGGGCTGCCCAAAGGTACAGTGCAAACAGTGGTAGGGGTTCCTAGAAAATACACTGAGATCTTCTTGGCCCTGAGATGGTCCCAGTCCCCTTTGGGCCCTGCAGCCTGAGACCCACCCCTTAAGCCCAGTGCCAGTCTCCACCCGCCACCTCAGCAGAGCCCCCTCAGAGCTCCGTCTGCCTGCAGAGCATGCCACCAGCTTGTGCCGCTGTTACGAAGAGAAGCAGAGCCCCCTACAGGAGCACCTTCGGGCCTGCAGCCTGCGTGGTGAGTGTGAAAATGGCCTGGCAGGCCTGGGCTGGGCTGTAGAAGGGGCTTGCACAAGCCAAACGCCATTGCTCCTGGGGAAGTCCGAACCACAATTACACACAGAGCAGCTGACGGGTTTTGATCTGGCTGAGGATCTCATGACTAGAGCCTGAGCTTTCTTTTCTCTGAGAGTCGGGGTGGATACCTGTCCTACAACAGGCCTGGCTCGGAAGGCAGGAACTTTGTAGGTCACACAACCTTGAAGGGTTATGAGCTGAGCCCCATTGTGGACCGAGATGGAGAACTTCGTGGCTTGCCTGGTGGCTAACTGTCTAACTTCTTGCCTGCAGTGAACAGGCTGGCCAGCGTGGGCTGGCGGGTAGACTACACCCTGAGCTCCAGCCTGCTTCATTCTGTGGAGGAGCCCATGGTACACCTGCAGCTACAGGTTGTGCCTGCTCCAGGTAGCCAGGCCCAACCTGTTTCCATGTCCCTCTCGGCAGACAAGTTCCAGGTTCTCCTGGCAGGTAAGGTTGGACCTGCAGAGGTTGGGGCCTCTCCTGGGTCAGGGTGACTTGGAACTGGCTATAAAAGCCAGGCTGGCCTCAGACTTGCCTCTCTGCTCCTTACCACTGCTCCTGTCCCCTCCTGTCCCCTGCAGAACTGAAGCAAGCCCAGGCCATGATGACTGCTTTGGGCTGAGAAGGGTGTTCCCAGCCTCTGTGGGGCCTCCCTGCCTGCACTGAGTGGCTGCCCTCCACACTCTTCTAGCAAGGGTGGCCCTGGCCTCTTGAGTCCTGGGTAGGGCTACTGGGGATCTTCCCCAAAATTGCCTTCTTTCTTTTGAAAGAAAGTACTTGCCAACCATTTTTACAGGCAAGAAAAATAAACAAGTGTACAGCAATGTATATGGGTTTTGCTTGCTTTTGTTGGTGATTTTGTTGTTTGAGGTAGGAGTCCAGATGCCAAGTTGGACTTGAACTTGGTATCCAGTTGAAATTTTAACCCTTCCGCCTTTACATCTTGAGTTCTGAGATTACAGTCATGCACCACTGATTTGGTTAGCGTTTCCATTGCTGTGAAGAGACACCATGGCCACGGCACCTCTTATAAAGGAGAACATTTCATTGTGGCTCGCTTACAGTTTCAGAGGGTTAGTTCATTATCATCATGGCGGGAAGCATGGCAGTGTGCTAGCAGATATGGTCCTGGAGAAGCCAAGGACCTGTTCTACTTGTTGATGCACGAGCAGCAGAAAGAGACCGTGTGTCACACTAGGTACCACTTGAGCATATTAGATCTTAAAGCCCACCCTGCAGTGACACACTTCCTCCAACAAGACCACACCTCCTAATAGTGCCACTCCCTATGAGCCAAGCATTCAAACAAGTCTATGGGTGTGGGTGTGGGGGTCATGCCTATTCAAACACAAACACCATGCCTGATTTATATGGTGCTGGGAACAAGCCCAGGACTCCATGCATGTCAGGCAAGCTCTTTACCAACTGAGCTACAGCCCCAGCCCAGGAAAGAGAGAGGAGGGAACTTTATGACCAGTGGTGCCATACCACTTACTTGCTCAACACTAAGAGTGAGGACCAGAAGGAACAGTGTCTAGAGCTAGGCGAGCTGGGGCGCTGGCTCTGGCTTGTGATCCTCTTGGCTCTGCCCTTTCTCGGCAGTCTTTGTAGGCTTGCAGCAAGCAAGCGACACTGATGCCTGTGCTTAAGGCAGAGAAAAGAAGGCTTTTCCTTGCTATCGTTGCTAGGAAGAGAAGGGTCCAGGCCTGAACTTCTCATTAGCAACAGGTTAGGTTAGGTGCTGCAAACTGAATGTTCACATTCCTCAACTGTCTTAGGGTTTTACTGCTGTGAACAAATACCATGAACAAGGCAACTCTTTTTGGTTTTTATCGAGACAGGGTTTCTCTGTATAGCCCTGGCTGTCCTGGAACTCACTTTGTAGACCAGGCTGGCCTCGAACTCAGAAATCCNCCTGCCTCTGCCTCCCNAGTGCTGGGATTAAAGGCATGTGCCACCACGCCCAGCAACAGGGCAACTCTTTTAAGGACAAATTTAATTGGGGCTGCCTTACAGGTTAACAGGTTCAGTCCATTGTCAAGGCAGAAACATGGTGGCATCCAGGCAGGCATGGTGCAGGGGGAGCTGAGAATTCTACATCTTCCATCAGAAGGCTGCTAGCAGAAGACCGGCTTCCAGGCAGCTAGGATAGGGGTCTTAAAGCCCATACCCACAGTGACACACCTACTCCAATAGGGCCACACCTAATAGTGCCATTCCCTGGGCCGAGCATATACAAACCATAACACCAACACATCTGGAAGCTGCCCCTCTCTATATCTAGGAAGACCACGTACAGAGAATAGATGGCTGCTTCCAAGCCAGGAAACCCCTCCCAGGGAACCAAACCTGCCTGCACCTGCATGTTTGACCTCCTGAACTCCAGAATTGAGAAATGTGTCTATTCACTCTGGTGTTTTGTTGCAGCAGTCTAAACTAAAACCTATAGCCTCCCAAGATGGGAGTTAGATTATTCAGTTGCTCCTTGCAAAAAGGCTCACTGTAGAGTCAGGGCAGGGAGAGCCTGGAACATCTCATCGTGTGAGAAAGCTGTCAAAAGAAGCCAACCAATCTCAATACCCAACGGGAAATAATTTGAGCATCAGAATAAGCTAGGGACTGAGGCAGGAGCATGACTGGTGTATTACCAGATACAGAGTGAAACATTGTCAGAGAGAGAGAGAGAGAGAGAGAGAGAGAGAGAGAGAGAGAGAGTGTGAGTGTGAGTGTGTCAGGGTCTGTGCAGCCCAGGCTGGCTTCATTTAACCCTTTGGCTCAGGGTCCAGATTGGAATTACAGGCATAAACCACCAGCATGCCTAGTGGCACCCTGAGTTTTTTTAAGGGTAAGAATTGCGTTCCTATGTTTCTAAAGCCCCGCTGCTGAATTCTCTTCCAATAGCTGCATGTGGGGTAGGTAAGCACTACAGTGATGTTTGCTTTTGTTCCTTTTTTGAGCTAGGGCTCACTGTGTAACTCCAGCACCTGGAACTGGCCATAAAGGCCACGCCAACCTCAGCTGCTTCTGCTTCTCAGCACTCCCAACTGCAATGCTTTTAAAGGTGTCGGATGCAGCAGGATGCAGCAGCGAGCCCATTTCACTTTAATGCTCCAAACCGTGGTCGGGAGTTTCAGGACCTCAAGGTCATCCACGGCAATATTCCTGCCTGACTGTGTGATGTGAGACACCATCTTTAATTAATTAAATTACTTAATTTAACTAATTAAAAACCTGGGCCTGGAGAGAACGCTGAGCAGTTAGCACTGGCTGCTCTGTGGGAGGACCCAGGCTCCATTCCCAGCTCCTGCGTGGCAGCTCCCAGCTGTCTGTTACTCCAGTTCCTAGGGATCCCATGTCTTCTGGCCTCCTAGGCCAGAACTATACCCACATGGTGCACACACACACATGCAAGTTCAACACTCATACACATGAAAGAATTGTTAGAAAGAAAAACTGTTTACAAATACCTAAGTCCCAAAGGACAAGGAGGAAAAAGCACCCCTTAAAGCACACCAGTGCAGTTTGTCACTATTGGACACAGTCACTGCACCAACATCTTAGCCTAGAAACTGGAGCCCAGGCCTTTAAAACCAGCATTTGTTTGTTAACACATAAAGTAGAGACAGTATCTCTGCAGACCAATTTTCTAACCACAAAGTAACATAGCATTTCTATTAAAGATGCTACAAATCAAGAAAGCAGAGCCAAAAAAGATGGTTAAGAGCACTGACTGTTCTTCCAGAGGTCCTGAGTTCAATTCCTAGCAACCACATGGTGGCTCACAACCATCTGTAATGGGATCTGATGCCCTCTTCTGGTGTGTCTGAAGACAGTGACAGTGTACTCATCATATATATAAAATAAATAAATAAAATATTTTTTTTTAAAAAAAGAGGGGCTGGAAGGATGTCAGAGGTTAAGAGCACTGCTCTTCTAGAAGTCTTCTGTTCAAATCCCAGCAATTACATAGTGGGTCACAACCATCTGTAATGAGATCTGATGCCCTCTTCTGGTGTGTCTGAAGAGAGCAATAGTGTACTCATATACATTAAATAAATCTTCAACTGGAGATATGGCTCAGTGGTTAAGAGCACTAACTGCTCTTCTAGAGGTTTTGAGTTCAAATCCCAGCAACCACATGGTGGCTCACAACCATTTGTAATGGGATCTGATGCCCTCTTCTGGTGTGTCTCCAGACAGGAACAGTGTACTCACATATAAATCTTTAAAATAAATAAATAACTCTTTAAAAAAAAAAAAAAAAGCAAGCAAGCAAACATAACACACAATCAGTCTTGAACTCCTTAAAAAAAAAAAAAAAATTGGGGCTGGTGAGTTGGCTCAGTGGGTAAGAGCACCCGACTGCTCTTCCGAAGGTCCGGAGTTCAAATCCCAGCAACCACATGGTGGCTCATAACCATCCG
>NC_034599.1:52025286-52054312 GCF_900095145.1 Mus pahari | reverse complement strand
CCAGAGGTCTTGAGTTAAAATCCCAGCAACCACATGGTGGCTCACAAGCATCCTTAATGAGATCTGATGCCCTCTTCTGGGGTGTCTGAAGACAGCTACAGTGTTCTTACATATAATAAATAAATCTTTAAAAAAAAAAAAAAAAAAAAACCTTAGCCAGCATGGGTAGATTATACCTTTAATGTCAGCACTCTGGAAGCAGAGGCAGGAAGGCCAACCTGCTTTACATAATGAGCTCCAGGACAGCCAGGGCTACATAAAAAGGGAATCGCTATCCACTCCCACCTTCCAACAAAACAAAAACAAAGTCATAGTAAGAGGAAACTCATTTTTACAGAAATTTCAAATAGTTGCTATATAAGTATTAATAGAATACAGCCTGACACAGTGGTGCACACCTGTAATCCCAGCACCGGGGAAATGAACGCAGAGGATTAGGGTCCAAGTCCAGCTTTACTATACAAGCAAGTGAGATACAGGAGACAACAGAAAAAGGAGCAGGAAAGGGGAGAGGAGGAGGAGGAGGAGGTCAGCATCCCGTACTTGCTAACTAGATCCGCAGCGGGGAGCTAGGCCACTGGTACAAACCTAACATCCCAGCTGCCCCAGAGGCTGAAACGGGATTTGGGGCATGGTCATAGGGTCTTCTTGGGGGGGGGGGCGCTTAGTGACCTCACTAAGCAGCATTTTCCCAAAATGGCTACAGCCTCCAGAACAAAGAAGAAAAGGCTAAGGGGCTCTGATTTCTCATTTAAGCTCTCTGTAGCCTTTTAGTCAGGCAAGTGGCTCACATCCCTGATCTCAGTACTTGAGAGGCTGAGACAGGAGGATGGCAGGAGTTTTCACAACTTACTAAAACTGTTGTCTTAAAATAAATCTTTTTTTTAACGGTTGGTGATAGAGCTCAGAGGTAGAGTTTGCCCAGAGTTCACAGTGCCCTGGGTTCAATCCTTATTACAAATAAACAAAAATTATTGACCGTGGCAAATCATCAAAGGTTAGAAACCTTTGGATGAAATGTTGATTAGGGGGTTCCGTGAGATGGCTCAGTGGATCATTGCCCCCAAGCCTGGTGACCTGAGTCTTATATCTGAGGTCTGCATAGTGAAAGGAAAAATGAACTGCAGAAAATTGTCACCTGACCTCCACAGATACACACTCCAGGGCACATGTGAGCCCCACCCCCACATGGTAAAAAGCAATTTAAAATGTTAAGCTGGGAAGCCCGGCAGCAGCGGCGCACACCTGTAGTCTCAGCACTCAGGAGGCAGAGGCAGGCAGATCTCTATGAGTTGAGGCCAGCCTGGTCTACAAAGTGAGTTCCAAGACAGCCAAAGCTATACAGAGAAACCCTGTCTCAAAAAACCAAAAAAAAAAAAAAAAAAAAAGCCAGGGCTACATAGTGAGACCCTGCATTTTTAAAAAAAGGTTTTAAATGTTGATGTGAAAGTGGATATTTGCATGGTGGTTGAGAAACAATCACATGTACATACCCAGATGTCCTCCAGGCGGGAACTGTATAAACAAAGTGGCTTGTGTACAGGAGAGAATATTTGAATTTCATGAAGAATGAGCTACTGAGAATAACTGCATGGGCAAATTAGGGAGCAGAAGATAAAATATACTCCCTGATTTGTGACAAGAACAGTTAACACTGGCCAGCAAGATGGCTCAGGGGTAAAGGCATTTGCTTTCTGAGGCTGGAAACCCATGTTATAGCAAGAACCTCAGCACTCTTAAATGGAAAGGGAGATGGGAGGTGCAGGCAGGAGAGCTGACTGGAAGCTCTAGGGCCAGCTAGCCTGGAGTGCAGTACAGCAGTGTAAACAAGAGAGGCCTGCTTCAACTGGCAGGAGAGACCCAACTCCTGACTTCTACATGTGTTACCACCCCCCAATCATATACACAGCACAATGATAGTAAAAAGAATCCAACATGAAAGCCGTCCCATTAAAGCTTTGCTGTACAACAATGTTAGCTACAGATCGCATGCTGCACTTGCTCATCTTGGGCAACTGAAACTTTATTCCTACTATCAACCTCCCCTACCCTACCCCATCTTCAACATTCATTCTCCTCAATGTGTGTTTGATTAATGTGGACAACTCACATAAATGGAATCTCAGTGTTTGTCCTTCTGTGACTGACCTGCCATCTAGCATAATGTCCTCAAAATCACCTATGCTGCTACCTGTGGCAGGCGGTATATAATATTCCACTCTGCTCATATCCCACGCACTGTGTTTCTTTTTTTCTTTTTTCTTTTTTGGTTTGTTGAGACAGGGTTTCTCTGTGTAGCCCTGGCTGTCCTGGAACTCACTTTGTAGACCAGGCTGGCCTCAAACTCAGAAATCCACCTGCCTCTGCCTCTCAAGTGCTGGGATTAAAGGCCTCGCTGTGTTTCTTAAGACTTATCATTATCATCTCCCTCACCACCCCATGTGTGTGTGAGAGCTTGCTAGTTCATGTTTGACCATGTTGAGTACAGCCACCTGATGAGAATGGAAGTTTCAGATCCTCTTGGAACTACAGTTGTGAGCTGCCATATGTGTGTGCTGGAAACCAAGCTTGGACATGGTCTTATGTCATTGTTGCAGTATATTTGATCACACTGTGAACCCCAAGATTGTGTTATTTACTGAAAAAACCTGTTTCTAGTTGTATTGTGGCTCAGTCCTTAGTGCACACCTTTAATCCCTCTGGCTGGAATACAGACATGCCTTTAGTACACGTCTTTAATCCCAAATAATAAATGTAAAGTTAGTTTGTTAAAGGAAGCACTCATGTTTGAAAGTGATGTCTAATTGAGTAGCAGAAAAAGTGACGAATCAGAGAAAGATTTGACAGAATAGGACACGCCCAACTCCCATGAGAAGAGAGAGGAAAAGGAAGCTACTGAAGAGGCAGTGCAGAGAGAGCAGGAGGCAGCTAGGTTTATGAAACAGTTGTACAGATGTACAGAGACAGGCTGCAGAGAGAGAACAAACTAGATGCATGTGAAGACAGAATAAGCCAGAGAATGAGAAGGAGCCAGAAGATTAGAACAGATTGCCAGAGTTAGTTTGAGGCCAAGTAATTCAGTAAGAAACTGAGAGAAGCCAGATTGAATCAGTCATCTTGGAGAGGAGTTTGAGCCAGAACAGCTGAGTTGAATCAGCCAGCCAGAACTAGAAAGGGTGAGTTTATTCAGCAGTAAGTCTCAGAGGCTGAAAACACTCCAGGTCTAGATTGTGGAGTATGGAGACTAGAAGCTTCCAGGACTAGGCTTAGGTTAGCAGACAGAGGCAGAAAGCATCAGAGATGACAACTGCTTCAGAAGAATAAAAGTTATTTTTCTATGCCATGAAAGAGAAAAACAACTAAACCCACCATACCTGTCACAAGCAGGAGAGGAGCAGTAAGTGCTTTAACTACTGAGCTATCGCTCCAGCCCCAGTAGATATGCCATGTTTTAAAACTGTGTCCATGGATACACAATGAGATGGTCCCCTCCTTACGGCTGCTGTGAGTGTGCTTTCTTGGGTGTCATCTCCTGAATGTGGGTAACAGCTGTGTAATTACCAGGTTTTGTCACTCTCAGCCCTTTAATCTCAACACAGGCAGGTAGATCTCTGAATTTTAGGCCAGCCTGATCTACAGAGCAAGTTTCAGGTCAGTAAGGGCTAGATAGTGAGATCCTGTCTCAAAAAACAGGAAAAACAAACAAACGAACAAACAAACCCCTCATGCTTCAGGTCTGGATAGAGATAACTCAGCAGGCAAGGGCACGTCCTGCTCTTTCAGAGGACCCAATTGATTTTGGTTTCCAGCATCCTACGGTGGAGCACAACAATCTATAATTCTAGTTCTAGGGATCTGATTCCTTTTTCTAGACTCAGGGTGCACCAGACAGGCACGTAGATCGCGTACATACACGTAGCCAAACACTTACATACATGAAATAAATATTTTAAGACATCATACTCAAACCAGGTATAGTGGCTATCTTTTTTTCTTTTTTTTTTTTTTTTTTTTTAGATTTATTTATTATATGTAAGTACACTGTAGCTGTCTTCAGACACTCCAGAAGAGGGCGTCAGATCTTGTTATGGATGGTTATGAGCCACCATGTGGTTGCTGGGATTTGAACTCCGGACCTTCGGAAGAGCAGTCGGGTGCTCTTACCCACTGAGCCATCTCACGAGCCCCCTATAGTGGCTATCTTAAGTTACTTTTCTGTTTCTGTGACAAAACACTATGGTCAAGGAATGTTATAGAAGAGTTTGTTGGGGCTTGCAGCTTCAGAGGGTGAGTATATGGCCATCATGGCCAGGAACACAGAAACGGGAAAGCAGGCATAGTGTTGGCAGTAGCTGAGAGTTTACATGGAGAGACACAAGAAAGGGGTAGGGCTAACTGGGAAACTTAAAAAATCCATCCCCAATGACACACCTTTGATAACAAGGCCAAACCTCCTAATCCTTTCCAAACAGTTCCTCTGAGTGGGGACCATTCTCATTCAAAGCAGGACAGTGGCCCATTCCTATCATCCCAGTTCTTACTGAGGAGGCGGAAGAGAGGATCAGGGGAAGCTGGGGACCAGTCTGAGTTCCAGGACAATGAGGAATACATAGCAAGACCCTCTCTTTAACCTTCCTCTCCTAAAAAATATGAGAAATGAATAAATGGGTGACTGGAGGAACAAGAAAAATAAGTGTGTAAAAGGGTGAGTGATGGCTGTTGATCGGCACAACGCACCCTGAAGAGGCTTTCTTTCCCTTTTATACGTTTTAATAATGCTGCTTCCATCTCCCAGGGACATTTGAGGCTCAGCCCTACCAATGTCTCTCTCTCCTCTTGTTCTCACCTAGCCTACCCACCACCACCCACCCCTGCTGCAGCCACACAGGCCTTCCTCAGCTTCTGTTCCTGAACTTTGAATTGATCCCTTGTGCCTGGCAAAAGGTATCTTGCCTACACTTTTTTTTTTTTTTGCCTTAGGTTGTGACAGTCAGACCAAATTTTTGTGCCTAACTCCTGACTTTACCTAATGGTGGCCCAGAGAGAAGCCTCTGTTATTGCCGGATGCACTCCCCACCCCCACCCCGCCCCCAGCTCCCGCAGGCCGTGGTAACGTTGTTTATATGTTACATTTGACTGCTCATTGACACGGCCATCTTGGGTCCCCAGGGATTGTTTATCACGTTTCCGGTTGCTGGTGTCAATCCTGGCCAGGCTAACTGGTGACTTCAACTGCAGACACAGCTGCGACTCCGGGCACCAGTTCTGACAGAGGCTCTGCTCACCGTAGGACAGGTTCTTTCGTCACCTCCGGGTTACGCGACTGCTCCAAAGCTTGCCCAACAAGTCCTGGGATTCTCATAACTAAGGAGCTCCATTCCATACTGCGCCGCCTGCCTGAGAAACTACATTTCCCAGCAGGTACCAGAGTGTCTCTATCCTTTCCCAGCGTGCTCTGAAGTTCGGCAAACTGCTGGGATTAACCCCTTACTGGCTGCTGCCTCAGGTTGAGCAGCAACTAGAGCAGGTATTCAGCTTTGATGGGGGCGATTCGGGTTCTCAGAAAAGCTGAAGATCTAAAGGGTCTGGGAGCCCGGGAAAGACAGAAAAATGGGGGGGGGGGTGCTATCGCGCACCTGGCAAAACTAGGACTCTGAAGGTTTTCCGCAAACTGAACCCTTTTTGGTGCCAAACCCCCAAAGCGTCTACTTTAGATAAACCGCCTTCTTCCTTCACCTCAGATCCTGCAAGTGTGGGGGATAGAGGAGGGTGGTGAGGACAAAGATCTAGAGCCGGGCCCTTCCTGGCACCCCGGGGTCTATGAGAACAGGGCTGTGCACAGATTGGAGCAGACCCTTCTCCTAGTTCTGCTTCCTGTCCTGACAAGAAGGCAGCTGGGAGAGAGCCTCTGTTGTGGCTGGGTGACCATGGCAGGCTAGGTCAGGCCCGTTGGCCCAACGCACATTTGAGTTTCTACCTCCATGGATGCTAGACAGATTCAGGGCCAGATTAAGTTGTGGCTGATGAGTGACCCGAGCTTTGCCTCGGCGGTGCCGTGAGGTAGAGACCAGAACAGATGCTGAGAACCTTTGAACTTTGGGAGCTCCTATGTCAAGATGTGGCTTAGGGAGAGAGAAGGCCTCCTTCAAACTTCCTACTGTGTGTGGGGTGGGAGCAGCAGGGGCAAAGACCAGGAGTTGGGGAGGAACAGGTTTGTAGGTGGGTAGGGGAGCTCGGGGGACACAAGGTTAATATAGGCTCCAGCAAGGATCTGAACTGTATTCTAAAGTGAGGTGTGGCGGCCATGGAAGGAAAGCATCAGTGAGCAAGACAGCCATGCGCCTCCAGCTTCAGCTTCCTGGTACCCAGTACCTTGGATGGGTGCCCAGGCCACCATTTCTTTGCCTATCCTATATGGCCCTGGGCCTCTCTGTGTCTCTGACTTTTCCTCTGTACAAACTTGGTGATAATTCCTACTGAACAAGACATCTTCTGGCACCACCTGTTGTTCTCTTCCTATTACAGGGCCCAGCCATTCCTCCTTCAGAATGCCAGAGGGCCCAGAGCTGCACCTGGCCAGCCACTTTGTGAATGAGACATGTAAGGGGCTGGTATTTGGTGGGTGTGTGGAGAAGTCCTCTGTCAGCCGGAACCCGGAGGTGCCCTTTGAGAGCAGTGCCTACCACATCTCAGCTTTAGCCCGAGGCAAGGAGCTGCGCTTGACACTGAGCCCCCTGCCTGGGTCCCAGCCCCCTCAGAAGCCACTGTCCCTTGTCTTCCGCTTTGGGATGTCTGGATCCTTCCAGCTGGTACCCGCGGAGGCACTGCCCCGCCACGCCCATCTACGTTTTTATACAGCCCCACCTGCCCCCCGGCTTGCCCTTTGCTTCGTAGACATCCGTCGCTTTGGTCACTGGGACCCTGGGGGCGAATGGCAGCCAGGCCGTGGACCCTGTGTCTTGCTGGAGTATGAACGGTTCAGGTAGGACTGGGTATGTGGAGCACCAGACCAATAAGAAACAAATTGCAGCCCCCTACTAAGCCTCAGTCCCTCATCTATGGAGATGGTGATAGGGCAGGCAAAACTCTGAGAGGGCAGTCCAAAGGAGGGAGGCCAGCCGGAGGTCTGAGGATACAGAAACAGCATCAGGCTTTCCTAGTACTTAGGAAAGGAGCCTGCACACTGGGGAGAGGGAACCCTAGTGACTGAGTTTCTGAGTCAGGTTTTGGTTCTCTGTTCTGGCTGCTTACCTGTCTATGCCCTGGGGTTTCCTCTGTGACTGTTCCTATCATCAGAACCTGCCTCTAAAGAGGCAATAAGGGTGAGACAGGCTCTGCAGGGGACAGCAGTGGGCAAAGCAAACGCTCACCACATTGATGACGTGCGGGTAAGACAGGGGCCAGGAGGCATGACCACTTTGGGGAAGTGACCTTCAAGCTTGAGTTTGGCTGATGGAGACTGAGAAGTTGTTGAAATCTTGGAGGAAAGCTTTGCTGGCAAGAACTTGAAGGCTGCAAGCCTGGAGTGGACCTGGCCTATTCTCATTTTCCTCCCTGAGAATAGATGTTGTGCCTCTGTGGAGCCCTAGACTTGATCACATCTCTGGTGTCACAGAATAGCCCTGGGTTATTGTTGCTTGGTCTTTTCTGGGAAGTTGGGGACCAAAGGCTGCTTGGCTGCTGGTCCTGTTGGGGATGGAGGGCAGAACCACACCAGAGCATCTACTTTTTAAAAAAAATCCTCATCACACTTATCCTGCCACCTTCTGGTCCTTCACCCTTTGGGGGGGGGGGGCTGAGACTGGACTCCACTCTATTCCAGGACTTGCTACATCCTCATGGCAGTGGGGTTACTGTCTCAACCTTCCCAGTGTTAGGATTATGGGTGTGCTGCCATGCCTTGGCACATTGCACTAGGCCTGTGTGTGTGTGTGTGTCTGTATACACGTGTACACACTCACACACGTGCAGGGTCTTGGTACGTAGCCCTGCCTGGCCCCAAACTCACCTCTCTTCTGTCTCAGCCTCCCAAGTGTTAGGATTTACAGGTGAGAATCACCATGCCTGGCTGAAAAATAAACTTAATCCTAGTTTTTTTCCCATTTAACAAATAGAAAAACTGAGGCTTCAACTGCTCAAATAATACTGAGACCAGAGTGAGCTGGGATGGTTTCTCCTTGCACTCAGGATCAGACTCCCCAGCCCTTCTTCCCTATCCTGGGATGTGGGATGGGTCTCATGCATCCAGCCTGTGTCCCTCCAGAGAGAACGTACTTCGGAACCTATCAGACAAAGCCTTTGACCGGCCCATCTGCGAGGCCTTGTTGGATCAGAGGTTCTTCAATGGCATTGGCAACTATCTGCGGGCAGAGATCTTGTACCGGTCAGCAGGCAGGCTCTGGGTACAATGGCTGGGGTGGGACATGGGTGACCACATCCACTACTTAGCACGGGCCCTCCCCACCACTCCAGGCTGAAGATCCCTCCTTTTGAGAAGGCTCGCACAGTTCTAGAGGCCCTGCAACAGTGCCGGCCGGTGAGGACATTGGGCAAGCACATGTGTGCTGGTTCTCCTGCTAGAGTGGGTGGCAAGGGTGTGGGTAGTCAGGTGTGTCTGCCTTAGCTCACCATGTGTGTGGAGTGGGTGCAAACCACATTAAAGGTCTTGCCAAGCTTAGGGAAGTCCATTGCCTTCAGTGTGTGAGGTGGGGTGAGTACCCTGTATTGACACCTTGTTTCTGCCCATACCCGCCTTCAGAGCCCAGAGCTGACCCTGAGCCAGAAGATCAAGGCCAAACTGCAGAACCCAGATCTGCTGGAACTGTGTCACTTGGTGCCCAAGGAAGTGGTTCAGCTGGGTGAGGCCTGGGGAGGTCAAGATGGCCAGTGGCCTCTACTTGAGCCTCTGTGAGATGCTGGACAGCTGTCCTGACTCAAGGGATGGGAGTTTGCTCAACAGACCAGGTCTCTCGGCAAGTTTCCCTTTCTACCAGCATCCCATGCAGCGGGTGGGGTAGAGATTCAGCCTTGCTGATGGAGAGGCCAGGACCCAGAGTGGGGGAACACAGGCCTAGTCACAGTGAGAGGAGGCAGTGTGGCCTGGATCAGGTTGAACCAGGCTCACTGTTCCTCCCACCCCACACGACCCTCTCACCTCTGACCAGTCCCTCTGTCCCTCAGGGGGCAAAGGCTATGGGCCGGAGCGTGGAGAGGAGGATTTTGCTGCCTTTCGAGCCTGGCTTCGGTGCTATGGCGTGCCAGGCATGAGCTCCCTGCGAGACCGGCATGGCCGTACCGTCTGGTTCCAGGTTCGAGCCCTATACTCATATTGGCAAATGGAGACCCCAGGGAAGCTGGTGGGATAACAAGGTAGAAGCTAGAGGTCTGAGTCACGGAGAGATGAGTAAGGATATGGCCTTGCCACTCCAGGGAAAACTGCCCCTTCACCAGACCAGGTTGACTCCAAAGTCGTCTCCATTCCATTTTAGGGTGATCCTGGACCCCTGGCACCCAAAGGTAAGTAGCTCATAATGTAAGAGATAAAGAGCCCCCCAAACAAACAAACAAATCCCCCATGGTCTTGGATACCCATCGCCCCACCCCTCTCCAGCCTTGGAATCACACTGCAGTAAGAGTGAATTACACTGCAGTAAGAGTGAATTACACTGCAGTAAGAGTGAATCACACTACAGTAAGAGTGAATTACACTGCAGTAAGAGTGAATCACACTGCAGTAAGAGTGAATCACACTGCAGTAAGAGTGAATCACACTGCAGTAAGAGTGAATCACACTGCAGTAAGAGTGAATCACCCTGCAGTAAGAGTAGAGAGGGGCTGAAGCCCTCGAGCTCTCTAGCTCCAATAGAACATTCTACAGGGGGCAGATCCCGAAAAAGGAAGTCACAGGAGACACAGCTGGGGGCTGAGGACAGGAAGGAGGTATGGCTGCCACCCCTGCCTCTGCACTTGCACTTGCCCAGTTCCCTTCTCGGGCCAGGCTCCTGCCCAGCTGTCTCCACCCTTCATGGGAGGGTTGGGGCCCAGTGGGGAACGTCAGCGGTCGGCCCTAGTGAACCTGTAAACTGCTAGAAGAAAACTCAGTAAGGACTATCTTCTCTACCCAGGACCTTCCACTTTCAAGCAAGTCTGTTTCCAGGACACGGAGGGCCAGGAAGCACCCTCCTAAGAGTATAGCTCAACAGTCTGAAGAGGTCGGCCTCCAACAAAACCAGGAAACCCCTACAGCCCCTGAGAAAGGGACGAGGAGGGGTCGACAGGCAAGCACAGGTGCGCTGTTTTCAGCACCCCTCTTAAGCTGGGAAGAGGGACCCCTGGGAGTGGTTCTCCAGGGGGGACGGGAGGTAGTGCAGGGTCAACAGGGGGAGGACACACAGTCACTGCCTCACTTGCTGTCCACACAGGCCACCGCAGACGCCCAAAGAGTAAGCCTGACACCCGACCCAGGGAGGCCGGGGAGAGTTCAGCTTCATAGATGGAGGTCTCCTTCCCTGGTGCCTTGCTGTGAATCCTGGGGCATGTCTGAATCCCTAAAAGCAGTCTTTGTAGGGCTGCATGCCCTAGGCCCTGTGACTTTTTGAGGCAGGGCTTCATATGTCCTATCCTTGAACCCATATGGACCTGAAGATGACATTGAACTCCCGTTTGGTCTTCCTGCTTCATGTCCTTGGTTGCTGGGATTCCAGGTGTGAGCCGAGCCACCACACTCACTAACTCATTTCTTGTTGTCTACCTTTTCAAGACAAAGGTTTCTCTGTGTAGCCCTGGCTGTCCTGGAACTCTTCTGTAGACTAAGCTGGCCTCAAACTCAGAGATCTGCCTGCTTCTGCCTCCCAAAGTGTTGGAAATGTATGCCATCTTCAACATTTTTTAAATCTCAAGTGAAAAACCATTATTAAACTAGTAAATCTGAACCTCTTGGTACTTCTTGGGCTGGCTACATATATAAGGTATGAGAAAGCCAGGTTGGAAAGGCTGGCTGCATGGCTCCACCTATTTATATATTTAATTCCTTGTCTCCCCTCCCTTCCCCACATACACTCAAGGCCATGACATCAGAGGACATTCTGCCTCTGCAGACCCGGGACCAGGCAGTCCAAGGTGTCATCCATAACTCTTCCTGTCCAGGAGTTCTCAGGACCTAGGGCTGGCTGTTCTCCCAGCTTAGCACTTTCCCACCTCCCAGTTGAAGGGGGAGGCAGGCTCCAGGTCTCCTGTCCAGCTGTAATCCCTCTGCTGACAAAAGCAACTTTTTATCTCAAAGTCCCTTGGCTTATGGTCACCCGAGGTCTCCAGTATCTGAGATGGAGGCCACAAGCCAGACCCTGCACACACGGGTGACCTTAGGTCTTGCCCCTGGAAACACTCTCCCTCCTTACAGCCCATGCAGAGCAGCCTTATGAGAAGCAGCAAGGCACCATCACAGCACTGCTAATCTAAGCTTTTATTGCACAAGACACTTCAGGCTGGGGAGGTGGAAATGACGAACTCCCAAAGCTGTCCAGTCAAGACTCAGTTTGGTGGAGACTGAAGCACAAGCAATAGGGATCTCACTTGGAAGGGAGAAAAGGTGAGCTTCAGACGGTTGTCCTGAAGGGACAGGTGACCAGTGGGGTCTCGCTGCTCCAGGAGGTCACAACTAGATGGAGAACAGGAGAGGCCATAAGGACCGACAAAGGCAGGACTCCCACCTCTACCTCTACCATGTCTCTACTCACAGGGTGGCCTCCTGAACAGGCAACGATGTATGCAGCCAGCAGTCCACATGGCTGCCGTGAGCCTCGTACAGCCTTAGAACCAGTGTGCGGTGCTGATGGCACCTCTCAGCCTGGTGGAGGAAGGCAGGACATTAGGCAGGGTCAAGAACTTGTGTATCCCAGGAGCCTCCCAGTCTGTCCTGCCCTTGCCTGCTTGATGGTCTCCAACACTACTGCTGGTGAAGATACAGAAAAGGCACTCCAGGTGGTGTCAGGGGCCGGGCCTGGAGCCGGCAGTGCCAGCAGGGGAAAGTTGAGGTTGTAGGCAGCATGGATGACACCAGCTTCTTGGAAGGAACCTGGAGTATGACCAAAAAGAAACACATGTGGACAGTGGGAGCTCCCCGCAGTGCCTCTGGAGGGGACTGGGGCTGGGCTGCCTCCATTTACCCCGATGCCTCAGTTTACCCCTTACCTCAGGAAAAGGCACAGAGGAGGTCAAGAGCCAGAGAAGGGCCCTGCTACCCTGGTACATACCCTTGTGTGGCATCAAAGCATAAGTGAATTCATGGCGCCCCATGTCGGCAGTAGCATCTGGAGCCTTAGGTGCACGCAACCTGGAGTGGGAGGGAGAGATGAGAGGGCTGGAGTTCCAGCACAGGAAGCTCCCACAAACCCCAGCCAGCCCTGAACCCAGCGGGCACTGCACTCACAGTGAGAGGCTGAGGACGTTGTCTCGTACTGATGCTCCATACTTGCAGTTGTTGAGCAGGGCCAGCCCAAAGTCACACTCTGACAGATCTATCCAGCGGTGAGCCCACACCTGAAGGGCAGATCCAAGGCCTATGGGTGGCCGCATCCCAGAGCCCTTTTTAGTTGGGCGACAGTAAGTTCTGGAGCCTATGGTTGCATCCTAGCTTCCACTCAAGGAAGCTTGGGGCATGTCATCCCACCCGTCTGCCTGCTTCCTCATCTGTGAAATGGTAACAGTGGCTATAATGCCAAACCAAAGTAAAGCGGGTAGCAAATGCCTGGCCCATGTTAGAGAGCACAGGTGTCAGTCATTGTTTTCCTCTTGTCTTCAACCCACAAATAGTCTCTCCCCAGACAGGGGCGAGTGCAAGCCCCACCCAGTCCCCATGTCAGACCTCATAGCGAGCCCAGTCCCAAGAGGTGTTGTTGTGGGTCGGCCTCTGGAGGTGCCCAAACTGGATTTCATAGGTAGCCTGGGGGCTCCGTATTCGAGCAGGGAACTCCACCTTCAGGAACTTGTGGGCCTCGTGCCAGTGCACCTGCAGTGGGACAGAGGGTAGGAACAAGAGCAGGGTCTCAGGCCTCCTCACCAGCCATACCCGGGAAAGATGGCCACTACCCTGCCGTTTCTACCTCAGTGTGGAAGCGGACATAGGGGCAGCCAACATCTAGCACAACCTCCTGGCTGAGCCGACTGTTGGGGCTGATCTGTAGCAGGAACCAGGCACTGCCCCGGAGGCCACCTTCAGTGCCCACTGCCAGGGTCCCTGCCTGGCCCACCACAGGCTTCCTGTGGGATGAAGGTGGGTGGCACTAAGCCAGAGAAGCATGCATACACAGCCACCCCCAGGACCTGCCCAGGAAGTACCGTGTCTCTAGATGGTAGTCCATGACATCCCATGCATCCCAGTACAATGGCACATCGTCAAACAGCACAAACTGGTTCCCCAGGGCTCCCTCAGCAATGGCTTCCCTGGAAGGACATAGGGATTGGTGGTCTCTCCAGCTACTCTTGGTGGGGACAGGTTAAATAGGACCAGGGGTCAGGGTACTGCTAGCCCAACCTATCCTGCCCCATGTGCGGGTTCCAGCCTAGAGGTACTTGTAGACTACTTGGATAGTGTAGTGGCCAGGGAACAGAGGGAAGATGGTACAGTTTGGGATGAACTAGCCAGGCATGGGATTAAGAACAGTGAAGGGTCAGCACCTGCCGGAAGCCACCAGGACCAGGGAAGTAAGACAGCCAGTTGGATCCAGTCTCACCCGGATGATGCCATTGTCCAGAGTCACAGAACCGTTGGTCTTGGAGGAGATGGTCCTTGAACTGAGTGAGTAGTGTTCCCTCCCCCTCCCCCACCCCACCCCAACCCTCCTAAAGCTGTGCATTGCCCCAGCCCCTGGCTCCAGACCAAGGAGAATCCCAGACTAGGCCCCACCCCATTGGGAGCTGCTAGGACTTACCTCCTGCATCACAAACACAGGCTGCTGGGGTAGGAGGGGCTGCAGTGAAGTAGGGGTAGGAGCAGGAGCATAGCCAATACTGGGCACTGTCACCAGGGCTGGGGACAAGGCCTGGACATCAGTGTAGCCTCTCTGACAGTCTAGACACCTTGCTCAGGTTAAGGACAGGCTGAACGGGATAGTACATGGCTACTTCTCTCCAGATTGGGATACCCCAAGGTAAAGATCCCTGGGGAATATCCTTGCCATACTGTCTAGCCTTAGTTTTTCCTGCTGCAGGACCAGCTTTCCCCTGTCAGCTCATACCTAGGCTGTGAGCCCCACAAGGCTTGGGAAGTGCCAACACTTCAGTGCGCTTCCAGGGCAGCGTGTTGATAATGAGGAGGCCCTCGGGACCTGGCTCCCCAGCACACAAGGCTGCGGCCGCAGCACTGAGCAGTGGGTTGCCCTGAGAACGGATGTCTGAAGAGAGATGGGTTTGGCCGTGGGTGAGCTGCGGGTCCGCCCCGCTTGGCCCTGAGAGCAGAGGGTCTGGTACAAAGGTTTGCCTCACCTTCATAGTAGTTCATGGCATCTTCTGCCACCAGCTGAATGCAGCTTCCAGTCACCACATCATGGAACTGGTTGAGGAGCAGGAGCCTACAGGGACCAAAGGCAGAGAGACAGGGAAGGCTGGGAGAGGCAGGCTATGGGCAGGGTGAGAAGTCAGGTGACCGGCAGGAAGGGGTACCTAACTGACCTCCAAAGGTGCTCCAGCTGGGCTGCCGGGTATAGGAACTGGGCACTTCGGGCTAGGGCCAGGCTGCTGAGCATCTCCACGTCATGAAGAATCTGCTCACATTCTCTGTTCCCCTTCTTGAGCTGTGCCCAGGGAGGGAGGGTCACCTTAAGTTCTGATGTGACCCAGGACACCTTCCAAAGCTCTCTCTTGCTCAGAACCCTTGACAGCCTCCCAAGGCCTCTCATAGAAAACTTACCTCAAGTGACCTCCCACCCAAACCCTCCTCCTCTGGAAAGGCTCTGTCCCACCCGTTGTCTGTGTTCAGGATTAACCCAGCTCTTTTCCAAGCCTCTACTTGGAGAAGGAGCCCACTGAGCTCTAGCCCTGCCCCTCCCCACCCTTCCCCACAGCCCAATGCATATCGGGGCCCTGTATTGACTAGGTTGGTAGCCTGGCCCTGACCTGGGCGTGGGTAGTGTAGGTGCCATTGTGCAGTTCCAGGAAGAGTTCTCCAACCCATGTGCACAGCTGTCCTGAGTCTCTCTCCAGTGCTGTGAAGAGCTGGTCAGGAGAAGACAGCTGCACCCTGAGGAAGACCATGAGCCTGGACTCCCAGCTGGGAGCCCTGTAGTTTGCCTTTTGTCTACAGTGCAGGCCAGAGGCCCCAGCGAAGAAGCCACTCCCTAGCCAGTTCCCTAAATATAGAGCTGCACTGTGTTGGCCTCAAGCCTCTTTCTACCTCAGGATTTCCCTGCACCATATCCCCAAGGAGGAAGTTTGGAAGATGATGGGTCAGGATTGAGAAATACAAGGTCCAGTGCAGGAGTCAAACTTCATATATAAACAAAGGGCAGGCTTAAGGCAAGGGCTCGAGGGCACAGCTACATGAATGTGGCTTGAGAGTCCAGGGCTGATGCTGGCTCAGGCCTGACCTGGGCAGCCCGTCAGTGTTGCTCAGCCGCTTCAATCGGTCCAACATGGTCTGTGTGGGGCCACCTCCCCCATCCCCAAAGCCGAAGAGGAAGCCACTGTGGTTGGTCCGCCCCTTGTCCCGGTTGTTGGTCACAGTCTTGAGCACCTAGACAGGTAGGGACATGTCAGCCTAGGACAAGACACCCAGCCCTCTCTGAAAAGCCCAGCATCCCGTGTCCCCTCACCTCCTCCACATTGCCCTGCATTCCATATGAGTCTCCAGGTGGGAAGTGGACCAGCACTCGGGAGCCATCCAGCCCCTCCCAGAAAAAGGTATGGTGCTACCGGCAGAGACAGGCAGGGCAGAGGCTAGAGTCAGGCCTGGGGTGATGTCGATCCACATCCATGTTAGCTGTGACCCAAGCACAGGCCTACCACACTCTGGAAAGGGGTGAGTGGGCCAAGTGGGATCCAGCCCCTGTAACCCCGACCCCCAGGGGCTTGCTTACTGGGAAGGAGTTGACTAAGTTCCAGCTCAGCTTCTGTGTCAGGAAGCGCTTGATGCCACAGCCTTGCATGATCTGGGGGAGCTGTGCTGAGTAGCCAAACGTGTCTGGCAGCCAGAACTGCGGGGATAAGGCTCTCAGCTCTCATTGGAGCTGCCTCAGCCCTCTGCATGTGGGCCAAGTCCCCGTGTCCCCTGTGGATAGCCTGGTGTGCCAGCTCCCAGACTACCTCAGAGCACATCTTCCCAAACTCTTGCAGAAAGAAGTTCTGGCCCTGCAGGAACTGCCTCACCATGGCCTCTCCACTGGGTAGGTTCCCATCCTGTTGGGGTTGGGGGATGGGACAGCAAGACAGCTGGAGTTAGCACCAGACTAGACGCAGGTAGGACCCTGGGCCAACTTCACTCTGTTGTGAGGTGCAATGGGTGCGCTAACACAGGGTTATAACTCCAGGAAGAGGCCCGTCTTGCTCATTTCAGGCCCAACTGACTAGCTGCTGGAGGATAGTACCAGGGATGGGCACTTACCATTTCTACCCAGGTACCCCCCACAGGCACAAACTGTCCTCGGCAGGCAAACTCCTGGAGCCGGGCATGCAGACCAGGGTACTGGCTCTTGACCCACTCAAGCTGTTGTGCCTGTGGGGAACATGAGTTGGGAGTTGGGCCAGGAGCAAAAAGGACACTACTCACGGTCAAGCATCCGGTGGCTCTGGGGGTAGCTAAAGGTAAGGGGCACTCTTGGTCTTTGAAGTCCCCACTTTGGGCCCATCTGCTCCACACAGCTGCCCTCTGACCTGAGAGCAGGCAAAGACAAACTCGGTGTTCTGCTCCATGAGCTTCACAGCCGTCGACCAGCTCCGGGCACATTTCCTCACAGTCTCCTTGAAGGGCCAAAGCCAGGCTGGGGGTGGGGGGCAGAGTGAGAAGATAACAAGGTTCCTGCTCTTTAGAGATCAGCAGCCCTCCCCTGCACCCAAACCCTGACAGACCCGGCCTAAGGCTCCAGTGGGTCAGCCCAGCCCCCTTCTCGTCTAGGTCTACCCTGCAAACCTATGTGGTGCCCCTCTTGCGCTGTTACTTCATGTCCCTCCTGCAAGGTAGGAGAAGCTGGTTGGGCAGGAAGGACTGAGACCAACAGCCAGGACACAGGTACCAGGACAAGCCTTCCATGAAAGCTCAGATTCCCCAGAGACAGAGGTACTAGAACGAGGCATAGTGTGGGCTTATCTGGGCAAGTTGGATGACCTCCAGTTGCTCCTGGCCTCTAGGCCTCAGGTCTAACATTATCAGCCCTTGTTCCATGGTCAGAAACCTTAGCCGCATCTGAATCAGTACAGCAAGGAGCTGGCTACAAACCACACATTTCAGTGTAGTGGCTCACACCTGTAATCCAGCATTCAGGAAGCTGAACTAGAGGACTGCTGTCAGTTCAAAACCTACCAGTACTACGTAGATAGCAAAGGCCTGGACTTAGGCACAGTAACAATGAGCAAACAAAGAACCCAAAACTCTCAAGAATCTTACAAACTGGGGTTCAAAGCTGAACACCTGACCTGGTCCCTGTGCTTAGGGGGTCCCTGTGTCAACTCACTCAACTACTCATTGTCACTTAAATCAAATGTCACTTTGCTAGGAAATCTCAGACTCCCTAATGTAGCTGGGTGAAATACCTCTTCTGGCCCCAAGTCTCATATACAGCATCCCCACACCTGGCCACTCTGCGGTCACCAGTCTCCACAATGCTACCTATCCAGTGTCTGCCACAGGGCCTCGTGAGCTATCAGATTTTGTTGGAAGAATAAGCAAGCCAAAGCCAACAGAGCCCATGATCCAATGCCCCTGATTCATTTTACACAAGGGGAAAAATAAGGTCCAGAAGGCCAAAGATTACCAAGGATCATACTGCAGGTTTCAGCCACACCCAAGGCTTTAAGGGCACCTGGCGCCCTAACAAACAGTGGTGCTTTACCTGTATCAATGTGACAGTGCCCCATGGCATGGATGGTATGCTGGCTTTCACCTCCATGTTGGCCAAAGAACTTTGAGGCCAGGGCTTTGGCTGCTGGGTAAGTCTCAGGCCGAGCAGGGTCACATATGTTCACCATCTGGTTGGCTGTGTGCAGGGCCTGGAAGCTGCGCTGGTTGTCCTCCCCAAGGCCCTGCATCAGGGTTCTATACTTTAAAGACTTCTCAAGCACTACTATAGCAAGGCTCTAGCCGGTCTCTCAAGGGTTCTCAGCAAAGTTCCCCACTTCTAACCCTTTACTCCTGTTGGTGCCCCAACTCAAGATTCCCAGAGTTCCAGCGATCTGACCCAAGAAACAATATGCCTGGAGCAGGGATATGGATGGGGGTGGGGCTCCAGTACCTTGGCCACACCCAGCAACAGCTCCAGGTCAACCAAGAGATTGTGGACATCCCGGTGGAACACAGCCAGTTTAGCCTGGCTCAGCTGGAACATCTTCTCTGGGTCAGGGGCTGCAATCATGCTTCCCTTCCCGGCCCCCAGAAGCCCATTGCAGGCAACTTCCACATAGAGAGTCAAGCTATAAATATAGAGAGGCAGTCTCAGGCCAGTGGACTGGCAGAAGATGCTGGGAACTTGACAAGAGTGCAAGTAGCAGGCATTCAGTTGCTCACCCCCTATTTATGCCCAGGACCCACTTCCCAGTGGAACCCAGGAGATATCAGGTTTAGGTGTGGGAGGATCACAGTAGAAATACCAGTTCAAACCTATGTCCTGCTGAGGAGTGTTCTGCTATGGCTAAGTTTGGATTTCTATGTGCTGTACTGTTGTTTAGCTTTATATTTCCAAGGCTGTCTGTACAAAGTACTCTTGGTCTTAAAGCCCTTGCTGCACAGCAAACATGTTTGGCTCTTCCAAAGTTGACTTTCAGTCCCAAGTTCCACTAGCTAACACAGGACACCAGTTCCTGGAGGCAGCAGGTTCCTCTGCCAGAGCTAAACTCAGGAAAGGGTAGCCTTTCCGACTCCAGCCCTCCTAGTCTGGCAATGGAGTCCTCAGTCTGTTCTTCCAGAATCTTCAGCAGTTTCATAATTTTATGACTATTTCCGTCTGCCCTTCAAAGCCACCTTACCATATTCACAGAGTTGGAGGAATCTGAAACAATGTACAGTTAATGTGCAGTGGTGGCAGAGGCCTTTTTAATCCTAACACTTGAGAGGCAGGACAGAGGCAGATGGATCTATGAGTCTGAGGCTCTGGTCTACAGAGCGAGTTCCAGGACAGCCAGGGCTACACAGAGAAACCTTGTCTCAAAAAACTAAACCAAACCAAAGAAAACAAACAAACAAACATGCACAGTTAAATATACACAGCAATAATCATGCACGGTAGCACCCAACTTTAATCCCAGCACTTGGGAGGAAGTAAGTAGATCTTTGTGAGTTCAAGGCCAACATGGTCTACACAGTGAGTTCTAGGACAGCTAGGGCTATAGGATGGGATCCTGTTTCAAACAAAACAAAACAAAAAAACAACAAATAATAACAACAAGCAGTCAAACCTAGTATCTTAGCTTTTCATGGTATAGTATAGATGCTCTCTCAATATGAAATAATGGAATGTAAAAGGTAGGTGTAAAATATCAGAGAAATAATTTTCATCTAGTAAAACGTGCTTCTGCTCAAAGAAATCTTGAGATTATGAGATGGAGATGATAAGAATGGTCATCCCTGCCGGGCAGTGGTGGCGCACGCCTTTAATCTCAGCGCTCAGGAGGCAGAGGCAGGTGGATTTCTGAGTTCGAGGCCAGCCTGGTCTACAGAGTGAGTTCCAGGACAGCCAGGGTTACACAGAGAAACCCTGTCTCAAAAAACAAACACACAAAAAACCCCCAAACAAACAAACTAACTAAAGAATGGTCACCCCTGGTAGAAGGATAATAGGAATAATTAATTTCTCCATGTTCTTTTATATTTGCCACTAGAAAGGAAATATTACGATTTTCATTTATATGCACACGTCCGTGTAAATGAATGCTCACCTCCGAGGGTCTGACGCTCGCAGCCTCTCACTCAGGACATAACTGGTCTTTTCACCTTCCTTGGTCAATCCCTGGTAGAGAAAAGAGAAGACAGGGCTTGAGGCCATTAGAAAATTCGAAGGATGAGTAGGAAAGGCTAGGATAAAGTAATCAGGGAACCTTGGTAGCAAGTGCTCCACCCATCAGTGACCAGCACACAGCTTATGTTTGCTAGCAGTGGTGAGGGGACTCTGGCGAGCTGGAGCTCAGCAAGCACGGCTTTGGCAGGCCTTGCCCTTCTCTCCACTTCCCTCTGCCTTGTAAAACTGTTAGATTACACCCCTAAAGCTAGCGACCAAAATATGGGAACAGACCACCTCATCCCAACACAGGCTTTCTTCTTCTTCTTTTTTTAAAAAAAGATTTATTTATTTATTATATGTAAGTACACTGTAGCTGTCTTCAGACACTCCAGAAGAGGGAGTCAGATCTTATTACAGATGGTTATGAGCCACCATGTGGTTACTGGGATTTGAACTCCGGAGTCGGGTGCTCTTACCCACTGAGCCATCTCACCAGCCCCCAGGCTTTCTTCTTGTAGCTTTATGAACTGCCATTTTCTTTGTCTTTTGTCTTCTGGGACAAACACCTCTTTCCCTTCTCCCTTGTTCTCTGTCTCCTGTCTTTGTTTCTTATTCCCTGCCCTATGTCCCTCTGAGACAAATGAATTTCATGTGTGCTAAGAACTTGATTTGGGGGTGTCTTGGGCCCTTCAAGGTCCCTACAGATGGTCTTATGGGAAGGATCGTGGGCAGGAATTAGGGGGCCTGGTGGCCTTTCTTTCTTTTTTATTTATTTATTTATTTATTTTTATTTTTTTTATTTTTTTATTATATGTAAGTACACTGTAGNTGTCTTCAGACACTCCAGAAGAGGGAGTCAGATCTTGTTAAGGATGGTTGTGAGCCACCATGTGGTTGCTGGGATTTGAACTCTGTACCTTTGGAAGAGCAGTCGGGTGCTCTTACCTGCTGAGCCATCTCACCAGCCCTCTTTCTTTCTTTTTTAAGATTTATTTATTTAAAAAGAAAAATAAACAAACAAACAAACAAAAAAAGATTTATTTATTTAACGTATATATGAGTACACTGTATGCTGTCTTTAGACACACCAGAAGAGGGCATCGGATCCCATTACAGATGGTTGTAAGCCATCATGTGGTTGTTGGATATTTGAACTCAGGACCGCTGGAAGACCAGTCAGTGCTCTTAACCACTGAGTCATCTCTCTAGCCCCCTCTGGTGGCCGTTCTACCCATAAATATATAAAAGAAAATCCCATGGAATGAGGCAGATATATTGATACAGGTCTATAATTATAGTTACTTGGGAGGTCCATGGTGGAGGATAACAAGATCAAGGCTATTAACAGGGATCACTCAGCAAGACCCTTTCTCAAATTAAACAAACAGGAGGTGAGGGATGGATTAGCTCAGTGTTGAGAACATCTGTCTAGAATTTGTGGCAGTTCTGGGTTATATTAATTAAAAAAGAAGCCCAAGGAGCTTGAGATAGATTGGTTCATCCTCGGTGTTCAGTTAGGTGGGTGCCGCGAAGAGAAGGTTGACTAGAGCTCTGACTTCTTATTTTAGGATCCAAATACTGGACTTTGAAATGGAAGCTGTATGGACCAACAAAGAAATTTCTTAGTTTTTAAATCTATAATGGACATAAAGTCCTATCACATAGGATTACAAAGATTAAACCTGGTATGACATTTAGCATTTAATATCTGGGGAATGTGATGTGCAGTTAAAAAAATTCATTATTCACGGGAAGATAACTTAATACCTTACTTTATATTATTCTAGAATGATTTTAAGTTTCTCCCAATACATATGTTCTATACACAATAAAACTAGTTTATGAAAACTGGGGGTTTATAACACTGGTATCCAAATGGCAATTTCCTCAGTTCTGAAATCATGAAATTACTCTGAAGACCCACTCATTCAGCTGTGGCTTCTCTAAAAGCCAGGCTAATCTGTGGCTGTATCCAGCTCTAAGGGAGGACACCTCACCTGGACAGGCTCCCCATCACGCCAGACAAGGCTTTCTCCATCGCTTTCCCAGCAAAGATGAACTTCCTGGCCCACCCAAACTTCAGGGATGACCAGTTCTACCCGAAACCAGCAGGTCCACCATCTGTAAGAGAGCCGTTTTGATGGTCTTAGAAGTGGAAACCCTCGGCCTTAAGATTTTCGCCATGCATGTGCAGCATCAGAGAAATGGGTGAAGAATAAAGGGAAAGGGGAAGAAGCAGCAGGGATGAAAATATTCAAGTGAAGACACCAAAGGATAGGGGAAAGATTCTCTCAGCAGGGGGCGCCACTCTGCCATCTAGCAGACTAGGGTTTGGTCGTAGGGCGGAGCTTCGCCAAACTGGGCGTTACCCACGTGGGTCCGAAGCTGTCGCCGACCTGCGCAGGGCTGAAGTTCTGCTGCACCGCCTTGTCATAGGGAAGCCTCTCGGGAGTCAGGAAGCTGGAGAGTGTCACTGGGCAGCTGTCCCCGAAGAGCCTGGGCAGGAGCAGCTGATGGGCGCATGCTCGAAGCCGCCCCTGTTCCACCCGTGTTCCAGCGGATGGCTGGGAAAACGCTCTCCCATGGCCAAAGCCGTGAGGCCTGCCTGGCAGCCCGGCAGCCCAGCCCAACCTCTACCGTTCGCTCCCCAGCCCCTGGCCCATCTGTGGCGGGAACTTTGTTCCGCGGCCCGGGTGGCCACCGCCTGGGTTTCCCTCCGGAAGGGAAGGGGAGTGCGCGCGGATGTGGTCTGCGAGCTCAGCAGGCCAAGGGCCACACCTGCCGCGAAGGTTACAGTCGGTGAAGTAGATCGGGGACACGAACTTCTCCACCCGCTCGAAAGTGGTGCGCCAGTGCTTCAAGAACGGCGCTGCCGCCATGGCGATGCGCCTTCCCTCCCCGGAAGATCCTTGGTGCTGCCGGCTCGTTGCACCGCTTGGAACCAAAGGTTCCGGCATCCAACCAGCTTACAGACCCGAGCAGCTTTTCTGGGAACACCACGGCTTTTGCGAGAGGCTGGCTCTGGGGAAGCCTCCCCGGTTCTCAGCTCATCCTAGCTGTCTTGACAGCTGGGTAAATTATCTTTAAATACAATGGTAAGTTTGAGCTGGTGGCGTGGTTCTGTGGGGGAGTGCGCTTGCCTGGGATGCAAAAAGCCCTGGGTCACAGAAGAGAAGTGTAAACTGGAGTAACCTGCTGCAACTTAGCGACTTGGAGTACAGCCTGGGTTACTTGGCATTCTGAAGGAAGGGCGAGGGAGGGAACCCCTGGAAGGGCATAGGAAAGGTTTAGTTTTCCATTCTCTTCACTTACTCAAGCATTAGTAACTGTATATGAAAAGCGCAAGGCTACTTCGGGTGTTTTCAGAAATATAGAAAAGGGGCTTTGCACACCAGCAGTCCCCCATTACATTCATCACCATTGTCCATTACCCAAATGTCCTGAATTTTGACCTAACACAGCAGGCCAACAAATGCAAGGAAGCTTGAATGCCAAGAGCTAACCTCCAGCTTTAACGTTTGCAGGAGTCTGGGAGAAAATACAGGAGGAATCTAACTAGCCTGCTTTAATGGAAATAACCAGCTTTACATTCCAAATGCAGGTTACCCAGAAAAATGATGAAGAAATATACAATGTCAATTAAAATAACTTGTGAAAACTTGAGCAAAGTCCCTTGTATAATTGGTCACAAGGACTTTTTCTCCTAAAAGGGCCCCAAAATCTTATCCTGATCTGCAGGGAGGTGCAGTACACAGTACATAGGTAGCAACTGCCAAGGCTGCTGCTGGTCAGATCCATGCTCCCCATCCTTCTAGACCAGCAGTCTTAATGGAATAGAGGGCAAGAGGTGAAGCATAGCTGAAGAAGCCCTACTCTTCCTGGCATGCTGCCTCAGCCACTGTCCTACAGTGCTTTCCCCATTAGGCTTTCCATTACCTTCAAGATTTTTCTTGTCCGCCTATGACAAAAACACCCTAAAAGCAGGATATAGTGACACGCACCTGGATTCCCAGAATTCAGGATTCCGAGGCAGGATTCCTGAGTTTTGAAGCAGCCTGGGCCACAGTGCGTGACCCTTCATCAAATAAGGGGGTCACTTTGGTTTGTTTTGGTTTTTTGGGCTTTTTGAGACAGGGTCTCTGTATAGCCCTGACTGTCCTGGAACTCACTCTGTAGACCAGGCTGGCCTTGAACTCAGAAATCCGCCTGCCTCTGCCTCCCAAGTGCTGGGATTAAAGGACTGTGCCACCTTCTGAAAACCTAGAAGTCAAATAATTTTTCCTTATGGTGGTGTTGGGGATTTAAAAAATATTGTTACAATTTATTTGGCTGGGGGTGGGACATGTTGGACCTGGGGCTCAAACTCAGGTCTTCAGGCTTAGTGGGAAGAACCTTACCCAGCTGAGCCATCTCTCACCAACCCCAGGACTGAGGATTTTTAAATGGAAGATAACATACCTGGTCATGACTTGCTAGGTGATGGCTGTTGAATTCTATGACAAGCTAGTCTGTTGTTCAAAAAGCCCAGGCCAATACATTTGAAGACACCCCCCACCCCCAATGTTATGGTTCATGTTTAAATGTAACTTTAAAGAAGTGGAGTCTAGTGAGATGGATGAGGATAACAGCACAAATAAATGAACTTGCAGCCAAGCCCGACAACCTAATTCCTAGAACTGACTCCAAGCTGTTCTGACTTCCACACTTGCATGTTGGTGCATATGTGCACACATACAAATAAAGGTAAAAATTTTTCTTAATTTTTTGAGACAAGGTCTCTTTGTGGCCCTGGCTATCCTGGAGTTATATAGACCAGGCTAGCTTTGAACTCACAGAGATCCGTTTCTTCCGAGTGCTGAGATTAAAGGCCCAGGCTACAATTTTAAAAGCATTTGTTGGTGTGTGTTGCTAAGCAATGTAAAATTCATTCCCTTCCAATTTCTACAAATATACTTGACACTTTGGCTCAGTATCTTGAATTGTTGCCTTATTCCCAGTAAGGGAAATTAAAACTTTTGAGAGGGGAAACAGGAGTCTAGGTGTGGTGTGCCTGTGGGTGAGCACAAGAACAGGCACTCGGGTGCCACAGGGCACAGGACACAGCACTCCGGGGAGTCAGATCTTGCCTTCCACTATTGGATCCAGAGAGCAAACTTGTCAGGCTTATGTGGCAAGCATCTATGGAGCCACCCCGCTGGCCTCAATGTTGATATGTTAATTTGACAATTACAAGTATTTATTTAAGCAAAATCCTATTTGTACCTGGAAAAGAAATTAAAGTCAGTCCTAACTTTACAACAGCTCTTTGGACAAGGGACTTATTTTACTTATTTCCTTAAGAATCAAGCTTTATTTACATTTAAAAAAAAAAAAAGGAAAAAGAAAATAAGTTGTTGGGGGAAAGACAAGTTTTACACAAAAGTACTACAATGGTATCTCCCTTTGGTAAAAAGTGTAATAAATGTCTTGTACATCTGTTTTTAGGTACTAAATCTGAAGCCACATAGTACTATGGTACACAAGAAGCTAGAGCAGTTATGCTAGCACATCAAAGCATATTTCTTTAATAAAAAATTGACAATATGTACATTATTTACAAAAAAGAAAAACCAAGTTAAAATTGTGTGTGTGTGCATGTGTGTGTGAGTGAGAGAGAGAGAGAGAAGCTGGTGGATGGCACTAGGGCAGACTAGTAAAGAAGCAGGTACAAAACAGTCCCATGGGAGCTAAAAAGGAGGACTGACTGGAATTTGTTGAGGCTGAGAACCAGAAGAGGGAAGGTGAGCTTCAAGGACTCAGAAACCAAATCCATAAGTTATTAATTCCAAAGCCAAACAGGTCTCAGATAAAATCATTAACAAAGATCTTAGATGTGCTCAAGTCGGGGTATCATCAAATCCAGTCTCCCCTCCCCCCTCTTTTTTGGAGGTGGGAAGAGGAGCAGTGACAAGATGCACCTCCATCTATCCAAATGGGGACAGCATCTGGTTGCTCATGTCATAGGAAGTTGTAGTTGAGCTCTGCTGGTGTGTGCAAGCAAGCTTCCTGTCTCTGCTTGCATGGACTTCATTCCCTGTTGGGTCTGGGTAGTACCCTTGGGAAAAGTGCCAGTTCCAGCTTCCTAAGGTATCCATCCATCTGCATTCCTTTCATGTATCCTGCTGGTGCCTGGTTGCACTGGTGGCTTGAAAGGCATCTTCCTTGATTCTTCAGTGTACATGAGTACACATGCCCCCACACACAGACACACACACACAGACACACACATACATTCACACACACACACACCTGAGCTACGTGCTCCGGCTCTGCAGTTAAGGGGCTTTGAACACTGTGCCGTATTTGACACGGTATTTGTTGATGCTCACAAAGTGCAGGGTCTCTGTATCACAGGAGGTGGTGCAGGGTACCAGGCCCTCCAGCCCCTCACCCATGAGCCATTTGCTGGTCTCTGCTGCCATTTCCCGAGGCACATGCTCCTTGGTCCATTTATCTACCCAGGCCTGGAACCGCTGATGCAGACGCTTGCTTACACGCTCATGGGACTAAAATGAGAAAGAAACAGATAAAATAGGCAAATAAGCCTTTCAAATACAAAACAATATTTATTTATGTATGTATGTATTTAAGACAGAGTCTCACTATGTTACTCTGGCTGGCGCAAAACTCACTATGTAGACCAGGCTGGGCTAAAACTTGGGCAGCTTGCCTGCCCCGTCCCATGAGTGCTGGGATTAGACATATGCCACCTGGCCTGACTAAATTTATTACTTTATTTGTACACTGGTCATTTTTCCTGAAACTGTATTTATAGCATATATGTGCCTAATCTTTGCAGAAGCCTAAGAGGAAACTGGATCCACTGGGCCTGGAGTTGCAGATAGCTGAAAACTGCCTTGTGGGTGCTGGGAATTGAGCTGAGTCCTATGAAAGAACAGCCAGTGTTCTTAACCACTGAGTAATCTACCCAGTCCTATAGAATGCTATCTTTAAAAAATGGGGGAAAGGAGAGGTTGGCAAAATAGTTCAGTGAGTAAGGGTGCCTGACACTAAGTCTAATGACCTGTGTTCCATCCCCTGAACCCAGAGAGAACAGATTCCTACAGGTTGTACTCTGACCGATACACTCACACTGTGGCATGCACACTTATATCAACACAAGTACACATAAACATGAATGAACATATACTCAAAGTAAATAAGTGGGCCCAGTATATCTAAAGCAAAATCCAAAGCATGGCCCACTGAACTACACTAATGTCTACAGCACTCGGCATCAGCCACTAGCTTTATTTGACTTGTTCCGAGTATGCTAATGCCTTTCCTTCCTCCCAGCCTTGCATTTTACATGTTGTGTTGCATAGAAAACACTTCTCGTGGGCTGGCGAGTACGCTCAGTGGTTAAGAGCACTACTGCTCTTCTAGAGTTCAATTCCCAGGAACCACATGGTGGCTCACGATCACCTGTAATGGGATCTAATTCCCTTTTCTGACACTTCTCCCTTAACTCTTCACCTTGTTATTTTGGTTTCAAGTATCCTGTCTTTGAGATGCCACCAATGAAATCTCACGTCAGTTCCCTAACATTTTCATTTCCTTGGTAATGCACAGGAAGACCTGCCCTAGTTTGTGATTGTATCCCAGAGCCTGCTATAACACAAGCTACATAATTAGTAAGATGGTTCTTGAAAACAGGGTTCACACAAACAAAAAAATGAGACTATTTGAAATGTAAACATCGAAAGTTTTTAAAGTCCCACCATGTATTCACCAGCTCATATAGGTTGAACTATCTCCCACATGCCCACATTAACAACATCACCCATACACTCATCATTCAAAGTGTGACATTTGTTTAGACATAAAAGAGAAAGACCATGATTGACCCAGGAACACTAAAGCAGCACAGTACCAATGACTATTCTCTCCTCAGAGGCTTCAAAACACAACAGTTGTTGTTATATAAATCTTGGGGCTTTAGGTCTCAGAACCTCAAGATGATAAATATAGCATGGGGAGCAGCTATTTGGGAACCATGCCAAGATGACCTTGGGTATACTGGGAAGTGTTCTACCAATGAACTATAGATCCCAACAATTTCCATTATTTAAGCCAGGTGGTACTGTTATAAGATCCTTAGCAAATGAATACATTTCCTTACACAACAAATACTTGTTCCAGAAACAGGGATTTATAAAGAGAGAGAAAAAAAAAATCATACCAGTTCTATAGAACTGGCGGAAATGCAGAGAAATTTCAGTCACCATTTCTCACCTGATGAGCTCTAAGTAGAGCAGTTCTCCGGTACATGTAGTCCTCCGATTTGATCACATACACCATCTTATAGGAGTTCAGCTTGAACCTACACTCCAGCTTATCCAGGCTCTCTACATTTTCCATGGTCTTCTTGCTGTTTCCTTCTTTCCCTTCTTTTTCCTGCTGCTCTCGACCTCGTTGACACTTCCGGATACGCCGCAAATTCCTACAAAGCAGAAATACCTTTAGATTGATAGACCATCTATATACAGATCCCCACGGCTCCTACCAAATGTGCTTTCCTTATGTGCCTCAAGAATACTTCCAATTTTAGCTATACGTATATACAAATGTGCAATGGTTTCACCGATTTACATATATGATTACTTGAAGCTTCAACTTTGATTGCAATGCTATTCTCAACCTTTTTTTTAAGCACTTCAGTACACAAATTTGTCTTGTTCTCTTTAACAGCTACAGAGCAAAGTATCCTAGCTTATTCTTTCACTGCCTCTAAATTGGAGTTCCTCATCTAAACTAGGTTAACAAAAAATTACTTGGTCTACTTTATGTCTTTCCCAGAGATGTCCTATTTGTATCTTTTTTTTTTTTTTTTTTTTTTTTTTTTTTTT
>NC_034599.1:52022638-52024936 GCF_900095145.1 Mus pahari | reverse complement strand
GTGTTTACCAGGCACTGGCATAGCCTCACAAGAGGCCGCAATATCAGGGTCCCTTCAGCAGTATCTTGCTGGCATGAGCATTAGTATCTAGGTTTGGGTCCTATTTGTATCTTAAGGATGTAAGTTCGTTCACATCAATGTTTCTCCAGTCTCCACTGGAAATTATCAGATAGCCAATTACATTTTACCTTATACTTTGCTACTAAACCCACCAAGCTTAGTGTAGTGACTCAGGCAGTAATTCCAGTACTCAGGAAGCAAAGGCAGGGGGACTGTAAAATAAGAGATCAGCCTAGGCTACATTGAAAGACTCCATCTCCAAATATTAATGATACTGACAACAAAAACCATTGCCTGAGTAACTATGTGTACTGGTCCCTGTAGGACAGCAATTCTTAGGTCTGAGGACTTAGGCCTGAAACTTGTAATATTCTACTAGGAGCAGTATAAGATCAAATCTATTTTCCTTATAGTAAAATATTATTTGCCCCTTTCCCAAAACATTTGGATTGGCAGTCCGAGAGTAATGGTGCAATAATAAGGCATAGCACAACTACTTTGTAGTCTCAGCCCTCAGGAAGCTCAGGATGAAGAGCTGAAGGCCAGCGCTGACAGTATAGATAGCCCGGTTTTAAGACGGTGGAGAAGCTTCGCCTCCTGTCCTCCTGCCTTTCCCACCAAGACTGTTTTGTTTTGTTTTTTGTAGACAGGGTTTCTCTGTGTAGCCCTGGCTGTCCTGGAACTCACTCTCCCCACCAAGATTGACTCTATCCTGTCTTAAACCATGAGCCACAATATGCCCTTTCCAACAAAGGTTCTGCGGACTACAGACCATACTTAGAAACTTTTTGTTCTGACCACAGATGGACACCAAACAAAGCTGTTTTTAACTAATGGACATGCTGAAGTAGTTACATTGTTTTTAAAATCTTTTAGAAAAAAATTGATTACTTTTACTATATATTTCTAAGTGTTTTGTCTGTGTAGTATTTACATACATTGCGGTGGAAGCCAGAAGGCATCAAATCCCCTGCAACTAAAGATACAAATGACCAGGAACCATTCTGTGGGTGCTGTGAACTGAACCTGAGTCCTGTGAAAGAGCAGCCTGTGTTTTTAACCACTGAACCATTTATTCAGCCCCGATCTTACATCTTTTCAGTGTATCCTGTGTTAAAATGGGAATTACCCACGAAGCCCCTTTGTGCATTGAATAAAAAAAGGGCTCTTGAAAGGAACTGGAGCAACTGCCTGACTTAGGAATGAGGTAACAAAGCTAACAAATGAGATAACAAAGATAACTTAGCCTGGAAAGCTTGCGAGATATTTTCTTGAAGTACACATTATTTCAAGGAGAACGATTTATTTGTTGCCAATGATAAAACTGGGACATTTGAGTAAAATGGAGCTTTTGGTAAACTGACGATAACTACCATAAGCTCTATGGCTTCCCAGAACTTGAAAGTTGTCCGTAACACCACAAATAGTAGCAGCAAAAACAAGTGTGATTGCTGCAGGAAGAATGTAGACTGTATTGATAATTATTTAGTATACTTAATAGAGTTAATGCCTCCCAAATAATAAATTATATGAAGAGTTACGAAGTCATCCATGAAAACAATGTACTCAAGTCACAGACAGACCAGTATCTGCTAATGGCGTACAAAGCTCGTAGACACTGTATATTACCATTTATAAAGTCTCATGTATGTGTCGAGTCACAGGGAACTGGCATTCTGCTTCCACCAGAGACTTTTCTGGGTATGGTGAGGTCTATCAGGCACGCACAATTAGCATTTTCTACCATCTGGCCCACCCACTTATGGAATACTTACTGTGTTGAAGAATAGAACCTATAGTCTGAAAATACTCTCTACACCTGTATACCCAAGTGAGGCTACAATTTTTTCATTTATATTAAAAAGAAATGCAAAACAAATTTTTAAAAATTAGCTTTTCAGTAAGATTTATGAAAACATACTAGGCTTAGTATCTAGGTGTTTTTTAAGACAGAGTCTTGCCTCTTAAGGATAACATTTACTTCTCAACTTCTCCGTGATTTCTGGAATTACAGCCACACACCACCACACTTGCTTTATATAGCCAGCCTAGGGGTTAGACACAGAGCTTTGTACATTCCACCGACAGCACCACAACTCCATGGGTTTTGGTTTTGAATCTGTAATATGGCAAATGTAACTAGCATGATCACAATGAGTCAAAAAGATTATTTTGGAAACTGGGCAGGGTGGCGCATGCCTTTAATCCCAGCACTGGGGAGGCAGAGGCAGGCGGATT
>NC_034599.1:52014583-52022158 GCF_900095145.1 Mus pahari | reverse complement strand
GACCCAAAGTCATGCTTACTCTGCTTTTCTTTGTAAAAGTGGATTATTAAACTCATCAATATTTGCTTTGTATTTTAAATTAGAAAAAAGTTTTTTGTTTTTTTTTTTTTTTTTTTTTTTTTTGGCCTCTACTATATACTTAGAAAAGTTACCAAGTCCTTTCTGGAAGTTCATAATGAATAGGACATTGTTCTCTAATATGATTGCCTAAATCTGATAATTGTTTGGTGAGCTCTATACCTCATGAGAAAAATGAACTACCAGGTTCAATTCAAATGTTAATTTCAGATTGAAATATAAACCAGTAGATACAGCTAAATGAAAAATAAGCTTGAATTGTTGTGCGCATTTGGGATAAAAAGTTACATGAAAGACAAAGTGTTAACTGGTTATATTTGCCATTTTAATACTAATAAGTTTTTTAAAGATTTTATTTATTTATTTATTTATTTATTTATTTATTTATTTATTTAATATATCTAAGTACACTGTAGCTGTCTTAAGATACACCAGATGGTTGTGAGCCACCATGTGGTTGCTGGGAATTGAACTCAGGACCTTGGGAAGAGTAGTCAGTGCTCTTGACCACCAAGCCATCTCTCCAGCCCAAGGTTTTTGTTTTTTGTTTTTTTAATGTTTTAATTAAGTAAATTTTTTTTCTTAAAAAAAAAAATAAAAATAAAAAAAATCCTGAGATAGGGAGGGTCTCAAGAATGAAACTCAGGATCTTTTTGCCTCTGTAATGTGGCGCACGCCTTTAATCCCAGCACTTGGGAGGCAGAGGCAGGCGGATTTGGCCAGCTTGGTCTACAGAGAGAGTTCCAGGACAGCCAGGACTACACAGAGAAACCCTGTCTGGGGGGTGGGGGGGTGGGACGGGAAGAGAGTTAACAACAACAAAAATAAAATCCTGTTATAGGGCTGGAGCACTTACTGCTGTTCTAAAGGAGCCCAGTTCAGTTCCTAGCATTGATGGCAGGTGGCTCACAGCCTCCTGTAACTCCAGCTCCAGGGGATCCCACAGAGCTGTCCTCTGTGAGCACTTGCATTCATTCATGTGCCAATACCCCTATACACATAAATATAATGAGAAGTAAAAATCTGTGAAATTACTGTCATATGTGCCTATTTTCACTTTTCAGTTAGTATGGCTTCAAGTTTGTTGAGTTATTCTTATACAGTTCTTATACTTGCAAATGAAAAATTGTTTCTGCCCTAAACTGTTAAGAATGTCAATTAAGTAAAAATTAATTTCTACTGTTGCCATTTACTAACCATAATAAAGGAAAATGGGCTTTACAAAAGATTTACTTTCTATGTTTGAGCATTTTGATCCCATGTATGTATGTCTGTATGCATGCATACATGCATGCACAATGTAAATACTTGGTGCCTGTGGTCAGAAGGGGCCATCACATTCCCTGGAACTAGATGGTTGTGAACTATGCTGTGGGAACTGGTAATTGAACCCAGATAGTCTGCAAGAAGTGCCTTTTGGAAAAAATTATTTACCTTTACTTTTATTTTATGTGCATTGGTGTTTTGCATTCTTGTATATCTGTGTGAGGGAGTCAAATATCCTAGAACTGAAGTTAAGGACAGTTGTGACCTGTCATGTGGGTGCTGGAAATTGAGCCCAGGTCCTCTGGAAGAGCAACCAGTGCTCTTTAACCACTGAGCTATCTCTCCAGCCTTCAAAAGAATTGCTTTTACCCACTGAGCCATCTTTCTAGCTCTAGAAAATAATTTCTATTATAAAGTGTTTGAAAACTGTGGTGCAAAGCTTTAATCCAAATTCTCGAAGGCAAAGGCTCTCTGAGTTTGAAACCTGACAGGATCATATGAGACCCTGTGTGAAACATCAAAAACCACCCAACCAAACAAATCTCTAAATGTGGCATGGTAAGATAGAGAGTCTATGTCCATCTTGCTTCAAGGAGCGTGGCAACTGCTGCAGGTCTGTTAAGTGGATCACTGAGTATGTAACCTGGAAAGACCTTTTCTTCAGGTGCTTGCTCTCTTTCCATGCTCTCCTTGGGACTAAACCCAGTAACACTTGAATATAGGTTTTAGGAATTTATGATAGATTTTAATCTCAAAGTTTAAAGGAAAAATTCATACCCAATCCTTTTATTAGCAGGTGTGATGTGGTTGTCAACTTGACTACATCTGGAATTAACTAAACTCCCCCAAAATGGATGGTACACCTCTGAGGGATTTTTGCTTAATTTAAAAGTGGGAGGAAGTCAGGCGGTGGTGGAGCATGCCTTTAATCCCAGCACTCGGGAGGCAGAGACTGGTGGATTTCTGAGTTCAAGGCCAGCCTGGTCTACAGAGTGAATTCCAGGACAGCCAGGAGTATACAGAGAAACCCTGTCTCGAAAAAAACCAAAAGTGGGAATATCTACTTCTAATCCTTATCTTTCAGGCAGGGAGACACATGTTTAATCCAGATCCACCAAAGATCTGGGCCACACCTTCTGCTAGACGCTTAAAAAAGATTTTGCCATTTGCCTACTTGCTCTGCCCTTGCTAGAAAATCCACTCCTTCACTGGCATTAGAGGCTACTTGTTTGGAATTCTGACATATACTGAAGACAAGTTGAGACGTACTTGTGGACCAAACAAATACTGGATTCTTGGACCTCCCTATTCATTGGCAGCCATTGTTATATTAGCAGGACCAGAGCCTGTATGACATTATAATAATTACCTTTTCTATATACATAGAGAGCATTTTCTAAGTTCTGTTCCTTTAGAGAACCCTGACTAATACAGACGAGTTGTATAGTGTAGCCTAGGCTAGTGTTGAACTCCTAGCAGTTCTTGTGCCACAATCTCTCCAATACCAGGATCACGGGTATAAACATATACATGGCTCATCTATCCAGTTTCTACTTCAAAAATCAGAATGTCAACATTATATTTGTCTGGATACTGGGAAATTTAAAAAAATTCTATACGGAAAAGAACTACAAAGCTGCTAGAAGAGATGTGGGGGTCCTTTCCCTAACAACAAAAGCGGTTCACCAAACCTAGAATATTTATTCTTCTGTCTGGAATACAAGCAAAGGAGGGTCTCTCTGTCTGTGAGTTCTCCCTCCCTGGTTGTGTGCAGCATATATTGCCAATAGAGCTGACTTTGCAGACTCACCTTGGGAGAAATACTGGTTTCTGTGCCAGATGTTCTCGAAGTTCAGGAGAAGTAGTATCAGAACTCATATATCGCTCCACGTAGTCTGACCAACGCTAGGAATAGAAATACACGATCATGAAAACAGCTATCTATACCTATATCACGAGTCTAATCTGTCCCCAAAATGTCCAAAGAAAACAGACTTCAAGAACAAATAGCCACTGTGGCAGCATACAAAAACAATTCTATCACCTGTGAGACCTAGCCTATCCAAAAAAGAAAAAAATAAAGAGAGGGGAGCTCCTTGGGTTATAGCTCAGTGGTAAAGTGCTTGTCTATTTTAACACCAACAGTGTAAAACTAAGAAGTAATGCCCCTTACCTGAAAGATATGTTTGTTGTTATTGAAATACATATTTTAAAATGTGTTAGCCAGCAAGATAGAACATTTAAGATGGCTATCAAAAATAAATCTTAAGAAATGGTGAACTAGTGTCACGGAAAATCTCCCACATTAATATGTAGAATTCTGACAACTTTTGAAGCAAAGGTTTTAGAAACGTAAGCCAAACTGTCTCTTCTTCTTTCTTTCTTTCTTTTTTTTTTTTTTAAGATTTATTTATTTTATTTATGTGAGTACAATGTAGCTTTCTTCAGAGACACCAGAAGAGGGCATCAGATCTTATTACAGATGGTTATGAGCCACCATGTGGTTGCTGGGAATTGAATTCAGGACCTCTGGAAGAGCAGTCAGTTCTCTTAACCGCGGAGCCATCTCTCCAGTCCCAAACTGTCTCTTCTTATTCTATCATCTATGTAGCCTGGCTATTATTTATACTACCTTTATAGATATACTATATTCCCTGAGTTCAAAATTCCTGGATTTATTTAGGTCAATTAAAAAGTAAACATGAGGCTGTATCAAATGATACCACAAAACAAACAAAAGAACCATGTTTACTGTTATTTAGGAAGAAAAACAAAAAGGCCAGTGAAGCTGCTACCCACATTATTAAGGATGAAAAGAGGGGGTATTGACTCTAAATGGCTACTACCACTGGAACCTCCAAAGGGAGTGGTATAGCCTGCGCTCTAAACATCCTGACACTTAAAACAGCCTATGGAGGGGCTGGAGAAATGGCTCAGTAGTTAAAAGCACTGGCTGCTCTTTAGAGGACTTCAGTCCTCTGAACACACAGATAAATAAATCCTAAAAACAAAATCACAAACATCCTAAGAAGCTACAGCCCATCAGAACTCAGGGTGAGCAGGCAAGCTCTGAAACATACTGTCCACACCTCTGCTTCCACGGGGTCATCTGAGTTCTCCTCTTCTGTGTCCAGGAGCTCAACGGTCAGCTGAACTTGACCTTGACTTTGAATGAACATTAGCTGCAAAAAAGAGGCAAAGTGTAAACAAAAACAAAAATTTCAAGGCTATAAACCTAGATTGTCACAGTGTAAGTAGAAAGGTAAATTATACAATTTGTTCCAAAGGAAGAGATATGGAAGGTACTGAAAAGCTGGTGAGTATAAAGGTAGAAATGGGACTGCAGAGATGGCTCTGAGTGCTGGGTGTTCTTCTTGAGGACCTGGGTTTGACTCCCAGAACCACATGGTCTAACTCAATTCCAGGACAGGACAGAGGCTTCTGGCCTCTGGGGACATTCCATTCAGGTGATGAACAAACACATAGGAAGACAAAGCATTCCTACACATAAAAAAATCAATCCTAACAAAAATCAAGTTAGTAAATGTTTGCTAGTACTAGTTTGCTAGTAAATGGTTGCTCAGGTTCCATGGCTCACACCCCAGTCCAGCCTGTATCAGTCCAGGTAGCAGCACTGAGGCCTATGGTTCCATGAGTGGCTCTTACCTTAAAGCAGTTCTCGTCTGACATAAGCTGCTCTGCCTTCCGCTGATACGCTGACTCCAGAAGACTCCTTGATGTCTGACTGTTCAGCTGGCCTCCCGTGGCTCCGTTATTGTTTTCTGCCAAGTAAAGGTCAGTAACCTGCACACAGACCTCATCGGTGACAATGTGCTGTAGCTGGAACAAAGCACAACCGGCCAGTGAGCCAGGGAAGCAATTCTCCTGTCCTGAGTCAATCAGCTTAAAAACTTTTTTTTTTTTAATTTAAAAAGGTAAGCACGATCACCTCACAAATACTGGACTACAGGTATGCACCACCATACTGGGCTCCATGGTATGCACCACCATACTGGGCTCCATGGTATGTGTCCCCTCATCATTTTTTTTTTTTTTTTTTTTTTTTTTTGGTTTTTCAAGACAGGGTTTCTCTGTGTAGCCCTGGCTGTCCTGGAACTCACTTTGTAGACCAGGCTGGCCTCAAACTCAGAAATCCGCCTGCCTTTGCCTCCCCAAGTGCTGGGATTAAAGGCGTACGCCACCACGCCCCCCCCCCTTTTTTTGTGTGTGTTCATGTATTTTTAAACTATTTACAATCTTGTTTTCACACTTATTTCTTATCCAATCTACAATTACCCTGGGAACCATGTTGGAATGGAGGGATGTCCCATTGTGAGAAAATTTTTTGTGTTAAGACATCAAAACTTTTGAGACTCAGAGTTAAGACAGGTATCTCAAAGAACTCTGAAAACAAGATTCATCTCATTTTATTTTTAAATAAATGTTATTTTTCTTTATGTACTTTGTGTGTAAGCCTGTGGTGTGGCACCTATATTATGCCTGGTGCCCACAGACAGAGGTTGGATGAGAACACTGGTTTCCCTGGAACTGGAGTTACAGGACATGGACCTCCATATGGGTGCAGACAAGAACTGCAAGTGCTCTTAGCTGCTGAGCTACTTGCTAGGCCCACATCTAGGATTCCTAAACTTAGAGGTTGCAGCAGGAACCAGGTATGATGGCCCACAATTTAATCCCAGCAGAGGCAGGCAATCACTGAGCTCAATACTAGTCTGGTCTACATAGTGAGTTCCAGGACACCCGGGGCTAGGTATAGACTCTGTCTCAAAAAAAGCAACCGGTGCAGCTTCACCTGCCCCATGAGTTCAACTGAAGAGCAGAACAAGCCTCAAGGTCAAGCTCCTGAACCAGGGTAGCATTCTCACCAGCAGGCTACTAATTAGTCCATTTGCACAAAATAATCCTCAAATTGTACATGTTAATTCTTTTATTTTTTTTGCAAGACTGAGTTATATGAAACCCAGTACTATGCAAAGTTATATTCTTGGCCTCAACTGTTCATTTTCAATAGAAGGTAAATGTGTTTGAAACTGTTAACCTTTTTTTGTTGTTGAGGGGAGGAGACAAGGCTTACCAGAGACTTAGTGCCTTATGTTAACTCTACAAAGTCGAACCTTTTCTGCACAGGCTACTGAGACAAACTCAGGCCACAACAAATGCCACAGTGGGTAACCTCCATTCCCACTCCACTATTTGCTTTTTCTTCAATGTTCTTCAATATTCTTATTGGGAAATGACAAGTCTCCTAAGAAATGACGCAGAGGGTAAAACTGATTGACCTCAAGCCTGACAACTTCAGTTTAATCCCTGAAATTCACACAATGAAAGAACCCACTATCGTACGTTATTCTCCGATTTCCCCATACACATACAGCAAAAAAAGAAAAAACTTAGAAGTCAGGTAATGAGGCTTGCCTAGCAAGCATAAAGTCTTAAATTCAGTGCCTAACACCAAAAATTTAAATTTCAGTATTGACTCATCAATTTTATTTAGTCAATCTCATGATCTCATAGTCACTAAGCCATTCTATTTTTTAGGAAGATACAGTCCTTGTGAAGTATAAAAGACGTGGACAACACCATTAAAGTAAGGCATGTTATGACTTGATAAAGACAGTGAAAGTGTCACAAAGTAGAAAGTGGGGGAGAAGAGTGAGCAAGGTCAAGCAGTCTAGCCAAGACATGAGCTCTCTTTGTGTAGACTATGCACCACTGACCCTCTACTCACACCCCCTCTTAGGTATCTGCCTCTCTCAGAATCTTTGGAAATGGAAGCATTACAAATCCAGAGACAACAATGGGGTATGTAAAGCCACACATTAAGTATTTCATCAGGTAACCAGAAATGATGTAGGGATGATTTTTCCAAGATTTTTGTTGTTGCTGTTAAAGAGAAGCACCCTGTGGGAAAGCTAGGTAATACCAAGCCCAGAGGTGCTCAAGTCTTGAGGGATGGAGAAGCCAGAAATGCATGCTGGGTGTCCACGTGCAGAGAAGCACTAAAGTGGAGAAGCCTGGGATGAAGGGAAGCATCCCTGGTCAAGGCCTCACAGGATGACATCGTATCATGGCTCTGTAACTTAAGATGTCCGAGCCTGCCTACTTAGAATTATTCCCCACTTGGGAGGCAGAGGCAGGCGGATTTCTGAGTTTGAGGCCAGCCTGGTCTACAGAGTGAGTTCCAGGACAGCCAGGACTACACAGAGAAAC
>NC_034599.1:52008174-52014575 GCF_900095145.1 Mus pahari | reverse complement strand
GCACTATGTTGCTGTACAACCCAAGCGGGACACTACCTCCCTGTTCTTGAGTGTTGGAAGACAGCTACAGTGTACTACCATGTAATAATAAAAAAAAAAAAAAAAAAAAAAAAAAAAAAAAAACAACAACTCCCTTCTTGGTTTGGAGAGAAGATCTTATGTATGGAAACTGCCCTTGAAAACCCTATGTAGCCGAGGATGGCCTTCACATTTTGTTCCTCTGGCCTCTTCCTCCAAATGCTGAGGCGAGTGGTGCCTCACCCATTTTATGGGGTACAGAAAATCCAACCCAGGGCTTTGCCATGCTTGGCAATTAACTCTACCAACTGAGCTAAATAAAGCCCAAGACTGAAAAAAATTTAAGATAAATATATGGCCTGACCCTGATACTTTTTCAACCAGAACTGAACACCAGGGGACCACCAAATAAAAAAGAAAACATAACCAGACAAAACTCATTGAAGAGTTCAAATGAAAAGTGTGAACATGTCTTAAAAACTTGTGGTTGTGGGTTCTGGAGGCAACTCCCATTTCCAGTTTTTAAAAATATGTTGACAGTGTTCCCAACATAAATTTATAACCAGATTCTTCTAAATAAATGATCTATTTAAAAAATAACATAGGGCTTATGAAACATTTATTTTACTGGCTTTCCCTACTCCTCAGTAGAGAGGCCAACAACGCCGCCGCAGAAACCCCGAGACAAGGATGCCCTGTCAGAAGGACAACAGTTAGAAAGCATCACATTGGCTGGGAGTAGTAGTTCACACCTATAATCTCAGTACACTGGAAGTGACACACAGGATTAGTTCAGTCAGACAGTGCAACATAGTGAGATCCTGTTAGAAACTCCACATATTTAAAATTTCCAAGAACAAAACATAAAAGCAACCACAAATCTAACACTGAGTCTCAGATAATGAGGTGGGCAGAGCACTGTAAAGAACTTCTAATATTAAATGAGGCAAACAGAATCACTGTCATCTATGAAAAAGGCTATGCTACACCTATGCTTCCTTCTTGGAAAAAATAAAGAGGCAGAAGCTGTGTTCTAGACAAATGGCTATTAGGACAGGCTCTGAGGAAGGTCACAATCCTGCAAGGGCATTTAGAACCTAAGAACCAATTCCAGGGCTGTAAGAGTCAAGTTCTGTGAACTGGAGAAACAGACTTATTTAGCTATTCCCTCTGAACAGTAACACCAGACTCAAAGTACATAAAATGTACAAGGTTCAGGAAATAAAGGAAACAGAAAATTCAGAAATCCCTTGATTCCAACTTAGAATCCATCTCCCAGCCGCATCACCACTGAGGATGAACTTCAATTTCTGATCCTCTTCTAAAAGCAGAAACAATTTCTGGGAAAAGTACTCTCTCCTATAGGCCAAGCTGCCCTCTGGCTGTACAGGATCTTCAAAGACTCAGGTTTTGTGTACAGTGGGCTTTTCACTGATGCACTGCCTTTGGGTTGCTCATGTTCCTTAAGTGACCCCAATACACATAATGGCTCACTAAGACTCAACTAGAATCATTTCTTTGGTCTGCCGTCAGTGCATCAAAGGGATGTTTGTTATTGTCTATGAAGGAGAAGCCACACAACAGATTTCATGTTAACTTGGTCCTTTCCACAGTTTCCATACTGCTATATGGTTAAGCTGCTTTTCCTCTTCCCATAGAAATCTGCCTTTTTCTTTGTGACTTTTAGCTGAGAACACCTTCCCTTGGCAGCCCTAACCTCCAACAACCCTCTCACCTGTCTGACGATGCTCTGGATTAATTTGTCCATGGTAAAGGCAATGTAGGCATGAATGGTGAACATCTCTCTCAGTGAATCTTCATACTGTGATGAGTCTATGTTGCCATCAAGCAGGCTCCGCACCATGTCCAGGAAAGCTGGGTAATAATCTTCTACATCAACATCCACTATAGGAAAGATTAGACAGGTAAGACTGTGCTCTGCTGAGCTCGAGGACAGAGAATACAGAATCCCACAGATTCTGGCCTATATACCATCTGAAAGGACAAAATACCAGATATGCAAAACATGCATATCTCAACTCAACCCACGGCCGAGATGACATCTGATAGGCAGCTATAATCACCAGCACTGTCCATCAAAGAATCAACAGTGACTCTGCAACTTCTAACAGTGGCTTCCAGCACAGACTGACTATGCTAAAAAGACACTTTGTCACCTGAGAGCAAAAGATCCCAAGAGAGTCCTTCAAGTTGCTGGCTCCTTCACTTACACAAAACCATTTCACAAAGGGGACAGTTGCTCATGAGTGTACCTCAATGAAGAATAAAACATGGACAAGAGAAGACGGGCATAGGTAGATGCTACCACACTTGGAACTCTTGACTACAAAAGTTATTCAAATTAACCCCTCTGTGAAAATCAATTACTCTGAATGTATCACAGTCCCTCTGCTTAAAATAGATTTACAACACTGAACTCCAGTAATTACATTAGATGAATTGTATCTGTTGCACATGAAACATTTTAACCAGCAGCTGGAGTAAAAAGGACATAGTAACTAAGAAGGGCACCAAGAATAGTGTCTTCTAAGTTCATGTATGTATGTACTTACATATGTCATCCCAGGGGCAAGGGGATTGCTGATCCAGCCTAGGCCACGAAACAAGTTCTGGGACAGTGAGCATTTTATAGCATTATACCTACTCTCAAATACCAAAAAACCTCATTTCTAAGTCTGGAAAGCAAAATAGTAGAACAAAGAAGTTACTGGGACTTGGCTTTATTTTCTTGACCTCTTTTTTGACTACAGTATGCTCATTATAGAAAAATTTAGAGCCATAAAATTCTATTTGTGGGGCAGGAAATATGGTTCAGTGGGTAAGAGCACTTGCCCCAGCACTCATGTGAAAGCCTGGCTGTCACCACCTGTAACCTTAGCCCTGCGAAGATCAGCAGAGGGGGGGAGAATCTCTAGGGGGGGGGGGGGGCTCAGTAAGGCCCTGTCCCGAGGAGGAAGGTACACAACACAGCACCATAGCCTCTTCTAGCCTCCTTACACATAAGGCACATGCACCCCACACACAGATTCTCATTTGTGTACCTGTTTGCATACAGGTTGCACATCAATAAAAATTTGATCAAAAATGACTACAGGGGCTGGTGAGATGGCTCAGCAGGTAAGAGTACCCACTGCTCTTCCGAAGGTCCTGAGTTCAAATCCCAGCAACCACATGGTGGCTCACAACCATCTGTAACAAGATCTGGCACCCTCTTCTGGAGTGTCTGAAGACAGCTACAGTGTGCTTACATATAATAAATAAATAAAACTTAAAAAAAAAATGTTGACTACAAAAGGTACACTTATTGATTACTGGCCATCCATTTGTAAGGAGGTGGATCTTACAGGCAAAAACGAACAATCACTGCTTAAAACAAGTTACTGGTTTGAATTGTGTCACACTACATCACTTTGTCTAAACCCAGAAAGCAGGGAGCCAGCCTTTAAAATATGCTAGAATAAGAGTTCAAACCAGATTTGTAGTCACGAACTATGACTGGCATGAAGCTGGCACTATCACTCAAGAACAAGCTACTTCAGCATAAGCCCAGATTTGTATTTGTAAATTCTACTTGTTTCTTCCAAGCTACGACTAAAACAGATAAAGGCTTTCCAAACAGATTCCTGGTGCCATTAATTCAACAGATAAGAAACTAGGGTTATACACAGGACTCCTACAACAGTTAGTTACTATTTTGTGAAGAGCAAAGAAGGGAAGCCTGTGAGGATGTGTCTGGCTCACAGGTTAAGCACCTAACTTCAGAAAGAAAGCATTATGTGGAAGGAGGCAGCACAATACAGCATACAGCTGATGACAGCTAGCTTCTTAAATGAGCCTCTGGGTTTCTCTTCCCTTGAATCCTGTCTGTCCCTTTGCCTTGTCCCAAACCATCTTGAGTGCCAATTCCTTTTCAAAAATATCAGGAATGAGCCAAGAAGCCCACTAAGGAGAAGCTAACACACATCTGAAAAGATTCCTTATGTGCCATAAGCATAACAAGGAATTTCTATGTTATGAATAGAATGAACAGTGACATTTCTTTCTCATCTGAACCATTGCTCATTAACCTAGCAAATGAATCCCACATCCCTCATGTGTCCACAGTGTAAACTAAGCACCTTATATAACCATAAACTGGATAATGTACAAAGTGCCATGCTTACATCTTTCTTAAGCGCTCAAGCAACCCCATAAAGTGACAATTTCTGCCTCCATTTTTTTTTTTTTTTTTTTTTGGTTCATTCATGGGTTCATGGGTTTAAGGAAGGTCACACAACCAGCTAAGTTGCAGAGGTAGGATATGAACCCTAGTTCCAATCTAAGGACTAAGTGCACTTCAAGTTAAGGTGGCCTTGAAGCCTTCCATCCACCCCATGTATAAAGCTGACAGTCTAAGCACTCACTAGGTTCCTTGAGACGTAGTTGTATGGCAGGACTATCACTCTTATCTCGCTTTATGCCTAGCACCTCCCGTTCCCATTCTCTCTCTCGGTTTTCTTCTTCAATTTGCCGTTCAGCTTGGGAGCAAATCCGTAGCAGCCTCAAGCAGAGAATTTGATGCAGTCGCATAAAGATATACCAATTGTTATTGACATAGAAGAGGTTATATACTTCATCCATCCCTCTTAACTTTTGAGCTGCTGTGTTACTAAATAACAACTTGGACTTAGGGGGGCTGCCCCCAACACCGTTGTGCTTCTTAGGTGCCCCTGTGGCTTCATCCACATCCATTTCTTCCTCCTCCTCCTCTTCCACATCTGAGAGATCACCTCTCTGAGCAAACAGCAGGTCAGGAATGAAATGGTGCATGATTTGCTTGATTTTGTATTTGTCCTCTTTCTGAATGCCTGTTTGCCTCTTCACATGATGGATAATAAGAGCAGCAGCATCTTCTAGTATCTGTTTGTCTTCATAGGCAAGAGAGAGGTGTGGGCCAACAGGTACACCAGAGTTCTCTTCTGTAGCCTGTTCTTGCCTCTGATGGAACAGACATTAAAAGCATTTTGTGACATGTATACATCAACAACAAACCTACAATACTATACCAGTAATGCTGAGCAGTGGTGGCAAATGCCTTTAAACTTAGTACTCAGGAGGCAGAGGCCAGCAAACCTATGAGTTCAAGGCCAACCTGGTCTACAGAGCAAGTTCCATGACAGGGAGGGATACACAGAAAAATGCTGTCTCAAAACAAACCATGAATACACTAGTAGCACATTTTTATTATTAACCAAAATGCACTTTAGGCACTGTGGCACCTATCTATTGTTAAAATCCTTTGGGAGAATAAGCCAGGAAGGGTACAAGATTCTAGGCCAGTTTGGGCTTAGACAAAGATATGACAGTGGCTACCTAATCTGAAATACAAGAATTAACCTTAATAATGTTTGTCTCTCTTCCAAATATTCATAAGTACTATGGACAAATTGGCTTGATATAAAAAGATTAGTACCTTCTATATATTGAAGACTTAAGAGAATTACCTTTAAAATTCCAGATTTAGCACTTAAAATACTGGGGTAGAATTTGTCATGTAACAGTTAACAAATTGTCAAAGATAAACAATTAAGTGTTTGTAAAAGTTAACTATTTTTATTCTTTAAAACTCAGGGCCACCTTTTGAAAGTCTGATAGATGTAACTTATGCTTCCTGAGGCAGGTCACAAAAAGCAAGACCAATTTCACATTTATCTCTGAGTCTTTGCTCCAAGTGCCATCTATATTCCTGGTAAGTGAGCAGAGTAACAGGGTCACTACCACTTTTTAAGTGAGGTAGATGAGATGCCAGGTCTTGTTAGAAGAGTGTATATTGAAGGCAGAATGATAAACTGGGAAACCAGAGAAGAACTGAGTGTATCGGTGAGTATTATGTTTAAGATGGTAGGCCATTATACAAGAACTGGCAGCTCTTAAAGTTAACTGTAGGAGTCAAAGCAAGGCTGAACACAAAAAAAGCAGAGCTGAGGGAGCTGTACAGCCAGCCAGCTCACCTCATCATAGATGCTCTCGATCTCATTGAGTAAGCTCTTAGACCTCAAGACCTTAGTGTCGTTCTGCTTGAAGTTGATGCCTTGGTGATCCAGAGACTTCAAGTAGTACTTCTCATTTTGCTCTCGCCAGACCTTGTTGAAGCCTCTCTGAGCTTCTCGCCACTCTTCCTCTTTCATCTTCAGCCTAGCAGGTGAGAAGGGATACAGGTATAGCGTGTGGCAATCGAGAGGGTTAAATTCGGGAGTGTGTCAGGCTTACTATAGTTGATGAAAACTCAGACCTATGCTGTTGGTGCTTCAAATAATGCCCTCGGTATTAACCAAGTGAGGTTTTTTTTCTTTCTTACTTGCTTTCTTTTTTTTTTTTTTTTT
>NC_034599.1:51993331-52007573 GCF_900095145.1 Mus pahari | reverse complement strand
TTTGAAGTCATTCTGAGCAATCACACACACACACACACACACACACACACACACACACACACACACGCACGCACCCCATACATACCCCAACACATATACATATCACAGTCCCTCAAATCCCCATGATCTGGGATAGGGTTAAGCATTTGCCTATCAAGCATGTTATACAAACAGTCCTAAGTTCCCTTCTACCAACAGAAACAAAATCCAACCCTGAAATGTGGATGCACTACACTCTATCATACACTCACCAGGCTTTCTCTGTGTAAACTCAGGGACTTATGCATGATAGGCAAGCACTCGACCACCCAAGCTACACCTCAAGTCCTTCAACCTCACCTGTCAACATTTGTTCCACAAAACCCCTAACGTTATGTTCTGGCATTCTATTCTGTCCCTAGTGTTGAGCTACTAAGGAAAGAACTGGAATTCCAATTAGATAATCAAGTAGAAAACTAGAGCCCTATTTAATGGGACACTGAACCTGTCACACAAAAGCCAGAAGATACATACCTTTTAAGGACAATTGGAACAGCAATGGAGGGGTTCTTTCTCAGGCCATCGATGATATCAGCTGCTTTGTCAGCATATATCCTCTGGAGTGCTTTTCGATGGATGACTTCGGACGTGCCTCCAAGGGTGTTATCCAAGCGAAATTTGGCTTGTTCCTCAGCAGACAAGCGAGAAAGTTTTTTCTGTATTGCTTCTAAAACCCGGATTGTTGCAAGATTGGTCTCGAGAACCACATCAAGCTTAAAACAAAAGAACAGAAGAGGGTGCTCAGGCCTAGCACCAGAACACAACAGAGCTGAGAGAATAAGGAGGGTGTCAAACTCCTCCCAATTTGACTTGTGGTTTCCATACAAGGTATGTAAGGCTCTCTTACCAGTAAAGTATGAGCAGGGACACCTACAACTATTATAAGGTTATTTTCTGGCAAAAATGCCATGTACATAATTCATAAAATTTAATACTGATACATAAGCTGATTAGCAGTTACCAATGTTATCACAACCCATTGCACACTGTTTAGCACTGCTGACCATCGGGAGGCAGAGGCAGGCGGATTTCCGAGTTTGAGACCAGCCTGGTCTCAAAAAAAAGAAAAAAAAGGAAAGCACTGCTGACCAGAAGCCAGTGGAACCAAAGGTACAGTGATACCTTTCCTTGTACCTTTGTTCGTTCTGAGACAAGGTCTTGCTATGTAGACCAGACTACCCTTCAATGTGTGGCAAGTTGTTCCCTCTGCCACCTAAAGGCTGGGACTACAAAATGTGAGCCATCATATCTTGCTTATGAACTTTTCTGAAATTGTATAAACCTATTACAAACAATAAGGAAACAATCCTAAGAGTTATGAGAGTAAAAGGATTTGGAGTATTAACTTAAATATGCCTAAAAGATACTAAATACTATATTACTGCTTCACATCCAATGCAGCAATCTCAGTGATTATCCTTTCCTTCTGGGAGAGAGTAACATGGAGGCCAGGCTGGTGTCCAACTCTTTATGCAAATAAGGATGATCATGAATTCTTATATCCTTCTGCCTTCTCCTCTCAAGGGATTATAGGTACTCTAAACTGCCCTTAGCTAAAAATATGTTCTCCAGCTTGACTGAAAACTTCCCATAGAAGCCAGGTGAAGTGGTGGTGCACACCTTTAATCCCAGCATTTAGGAGGCAGAGGCACGTGGATCTCTGAGTCCAGGGTTAGTCTGGTCAACAGAGTTCCAGGAAGACAAAGCTACACAGAGAAACTACACTTCATAAAACTATCTGTAGTTTTCTGTAACTAACTCTACATATGTGGTGGTCTGGGTGAGAAAAGCCCCAAGCGCATGTTTGAATACTTAGTCCCTAGCTGGTGAGACTGTCTAGGAAGGATAAGGAGGTGTGGCTTTGTTGGAGGAGATGCATCTCTAGGGTGGTTTTCAAAGACTAGTAATTCTCATTGCCTCACTCTGCCTCCTTCCTTCCACCGTCACAGACTCTCACCCACTGAAACGGTAAGCCAAGTTAAACTCTTGTATAACTTGTCTTAGTCATGGTGACTTATCAGTGATAGACACATAACTAGGATGGGGGAAGATGGTAACTGCCAGCTGGTGGGGAAAAATGTATGATGTTTTCAAGAATGTATGATGTTTCCCATCCACCTGAAGGAACAGAACTAGTCAATTCAGTATAATCACTATACTACTAAGTCAGATACATGCAGACTACAACCATTTTCCTTCTGGTGTGTCCTTAGTAACCATCATCTGGACAATGGCAATTCTGAGCCTGGTTTCAGTAGTCCCTCTGACCACCAGGAGACTTGTCCCGCTGACTCCCATTATACACCTTCCCATTCCAGCTACTATCTTTACAATGTAAGTTTTCCTGCAATGCACTACCAGGATCAGCTGTCTCCTCTTACGTTATTTTTTAAAAAGCTAACTCACACACAATATATAAATACCCCTTCCTTTCTTATCTTCCTTGTTCCCAAACATCAAATGACAAAAGTTACCTCAAATCGTTCATCTTCACAACGGTAAATATGTTCTTCATACTGAGTCTTCTTTGAACTGACAAAAGTGGAGTCTTCAGACCAAGATGGGAAGGAAACCCAGGTATCATTTAAAACCTTTAGGTAAAAAAAAAAAAAAAAAAAAAAAAGAGGCAGAAAGGCCTGTAAAACTTATTGGTGATTAAACTTTCTCAATAAACTAAAAATAAAGGGGGGGGGGGAAGCTAGCATTAGTCCAAACTTTAAATTTGGTAAATGTCCTGGCTAGTTTTATATCAACTTGATTACAAGTTAGAGTTCTCTAAAAGGAAGGACCCTCAACTGACAATACAGAAGATCCAATTGTAGAGCACTTTCTTAATTAGTAAATGATAAAGGAGGGCCTAGTCCATTGTAGGCAGTGCTGTCCATGGACTGGTGTCCTGGGTTCTATAAGAAAGGAGGATGAACAAGCCAGGAGGAGCAAGTCAGTAGGCAGCACTTCTCCATGGCCTCCTGCCTCCAGGTTCTTGCCCTATTGGAGTTCCTGCCCCGATATCCTTTAGTGATGAAGTTTAAGGCAAACAGTTTTCTCCCCAAGTTGCTTTGTTCATGGTGTGTTCATCACAGCAATAGTAACACTATGACAGAGAAAGTTCTGAATACAAGTTTTCTTTTGGGAAAAAGAGAGAAGGTTCATGATTTCACAATTCATATAAACCCTGGCCTTTCCTGAAAGAGGGTTCAGCACATAAATGTGCCTAGCCAACCGAGATTGACCCTGGCAGCCCATATAGTAGCAGAAGAAAAGGTACCCTGACAAGTTGTCTCTGATTTCTACAAGCAGACCGTGACTTACATGCATATATTCATATCAAACAAACAAACAAATACTTTAAAGACTCTGATACTGGTACTACCACTACCCTCATTTAAAGAAACTGAAGACCCAAGACTGGCACTTACCTCTTTACACAGAGGAGTCCGTCCCGTACACTTGGGCTGCTGGTAACTTTTAGGTAGGGCTCGGTAGCTAGAGCCCAGTCGTTTACAAGAGGCATAGTCTATCTCCATGGCAATGCCTTCAGTAGCTCGTTCCTTTGGAAAGCTTTCCAGATGTACAGACTCCTTATAGCCCAAAAAGTTTTTAAACCAATTAAACAATTCAGGGAATTTCCTGAAGAACCAAACCAAAAGCTGGTAAGCAATTCCAGGTAGGACACAGTTATTGTGAGAAACAACATTACAATTTATGGTTAGATCACAACTCCATTACCAAAGACAAATTCCAAAGACAATTATTTCCAACCTGAGAAGCATCCTTAATCAATTAGGTTCCATTTTCCTTACAGAATGCTCTCCAACAAGACAGTAAAAAGACATTCTTTGATCAAGAATATTGCTTCACTGTTCACATAATTCTCAAGATGTCAAAGGCAATTAAGAGCCCTGATCTAAAGTCTAGTGCAGGTCAGATTATCTAGAGACCATAAGTACTGCATCAGAGTTGATACTGTACCAGAACCATTTTTTTCCTTTTTGGAGCTAGGGTCTCTCTATGCAGTGCAGGCTGTTTGAAACTCACCTGCTTCTGCCTTCCTAGTGCTGGGATTAAAGTGCGGTCACCACACCCAGCTGTCTCCCCATCCTAAAAGTCACACTACAAGGCTTAAAAAGACCCTTCTGACATTGACACTTGTGATTAACACCTTTATCTATCACACACTCTTATGACTGCTACATTGGCATATGGACAGTAATAGGGAGCACGCTCTTCACTTCACTTACCCCAGAAAAGGAGAGACTAGTTGTACAAGCTCAGCCCGAGAGATCACCTCCTGATTAAAGATAACAAGGCAACGAAGGAAGTTTTCATAGGCCTCTGCACTCCGAAGAGCCTTTCGAACCTTGTAGAAACCACCAGAAGAAAAATGGCCATGAAGAGAAGCAGGGTAAATTTGATCAGATATTTACTAAGGAATTGTTATTTTGTTTAGATATGATCAAAGAAATCACCTTAAAAGGAGACAATATGATGCTGTAACCTGTCTCTAAACAATCTAAAATGGACCAGAATGCATGGGAAGCAAGTGCACAAATGAGCCACAGTGTCTGCTATGCAGGCTGCATTACTACTCAGTTTTGTTTTGGGGGGTCTTGAGGTAATATTTATACTCAAGCACTGCCAGGTGTCAAACAGTAGTCTCCTACTAGCTGCCTTTGGATCAAGATGTAGAACTCTTGGCTCCTTCAACACCATGTCTGCCTGGATGATGCCATCCTTCCCACAATGACAATAGACTGAACCTCTGAAACTGTAAGCCAGCCCCAATTAAATGTTTGCCTTTCTAAGAGTTGCCTTAGTCAGTATCTCTTCATAGCAATAAAACCCTAGACAGTAGGCAACCAATGAGGTCCAGGTTCAGTGAGTTCTTGTCACAAAAAATAAGGTAGAGGAGACAACACCCACCTGACCTTTGGCCTCCACACATACATACAAACATACAAGAACAGGTAGGTACAAACACACCCACACTAATGCACACACCCCAAATAAACTAGGGACTAAAAGATGGTTCAATGAATGAAGCACAGGCCATGCATGCTTGAGGTCAGAGTAGGGTTTCCAGAGATCACAGAAAGCCAGAAGCAGGAGGTTGGATCTGTACTTTCAGCACACCTACAGTAAGACAGGAGGCACAAACACCAGAGTCCCTGGAAGCGCCAGGACCAACTGCCTTGAGCGGTCAGTGGTGCTCAACCAAGAGACCCTGCCTTTCATATGCACACACCATTGTTTTCTCTCTCACACACACACAGATAGGCTATTATCCTACTCACAGCATTGAAAACATCTTAAAGACTCAAATTTGTAAAATGTATAACAGTTTACAGAAAATGTACGACTACCTAACGAGGTATATGAATCTGGAGTTTTAGTTCTAAAAGACAATCATTAGCACTGTGCATCTTCATGCCCAGGACTTATCAACACACCTGTTTGTTAGTACAGATTATCTCCTCCTGTGGTGCAGGAGGCACTACACATAACAGATGAGGAAGTCAGACGGACAATCCTTGACAGACTACACTTTTTTGTACTGTATGCCAGTTATTTGTTTTTAATTTATCAGCTTTTAATCCTATGAAAAAGTAGAGAGCCAACAGACGCTAATCAAATCACTCAACCAAAATGATAAACACATACAAATTCTGTATCATTCATAACCATTTCTTCTACTAAATTTAAAAGACTTTGAGATACTATATACACTCTTTTAGTTATGTGTATGTAATATTACCATTATCCTTCATCAGGATAGCTCCTAAAGGCACAGAGACAGAAAAAGCTATAACTAATGCAGCAATTACATCATCTGTTCTCTGCAAACACCCAGAGGCACAAGATAGGGTAACAATGACCACACCAATACAAACTTGAGTCCTGTGAGAAGCCCACCAGCTGCCTACCTCACTGTGGAACCTGCTTGCTAATCATCAACTTGACGCCAAGGACAAAATCAGATACAGAAATCAAACTAAAGTAGCACTCATGGTGTCTTATCAAAAATTCACCTCTAGCGACTGCATAAAAACACCTACCGATCTTTGAAAACATTCCAATAGAATTCTCAAGCTGGGCATACAGCGCATATCTACAGCCTACTGGGAGGAGGAAGGAGTAAAATCAATAGCAGCTAAAAGTCATTTGGTTTCAGGGCAAAGTTGAGGCAAATCTGGGCAGTTATAAGACCCTGTCTCAAAACCAAATGTCGAATCAAAGCTCCACAGCGGGAACACACATAGCATGTTTAAGGCACTGGGCTTCATGACTAGCACTACTAGTAAAAGACAGACAGCACAGGGACACACACCTGAACTTCTGGTACAATGGGGGCAAAAGCAGGCAGATGTACACAGGAAGTCCCAGGCCAGCTAAGGCTCTATAGTGAGATTTTTATCCTTTAAAGAGTAAAAGGAGAGGGCTGGTGAGATGGCTCAGCAGGTAAGAGCACCGACTGCTCTTCCAAAGGTCCTGAGTTCAAATCCCAGCGACCACATGGTGGCTCACAACCATCCGTAATGTGATCTGGCGCCCTCTTTCTGGAGTGTCTGAAGACAGCTACAGTGTACTTACATATAATAAATAAATCTTAAAAAAAAAAAAAAAAAAAAAAGAGTAAAAGGAGAAAGAAAACAGAAAGACAGGGCTTGAGAGATGGCTCAGCAGTTATGAGCACTAACTGCTCTTGCAGAGGTCCTGAGTTCAATTGCCAGCAACCACATGGTGGCTCACAACCATCTGTAATGGGATCTGATGCTCTCTTCTGGTTGTGTCTGGAGATAGCTACAGTGTACCCATACACACAAAACAAATAAATACTTCTTTAAAAAAGAAAAAATTTAAAAAAGAGAGAGAATGGATGGACAAACTACAAGTGGGCTACATGTAGTGCCACTTAAGAGGCCAAAGGAGGATCAGAAACTATAGGCCAGCCTAGGCTAAGTATAAAATGAGTTCAAAGGCAACCTGGGTTATACAGCGTCTGTCTCCAAATTAAACAAAAGTCAAATAGCCAGCAAAAAGATAACCCCTATCAGTTGATACTTTTGAAAGAAAACAATTACCATTGTTTATGCAATTGTCATTTGTCCTTAACAACTAATATCAAATATTATAAATTACTTATGCCATTTGTCTTTAATAAAAATATCAAATGTTATCAATTACTTACCTTATCAAAAAACAATGATTCCGTTCCAACACCATGCTTGCTGGCATCTGCCATTGAAGACTCTTTTAGACTCATCAGTTTGGGTTTTTTCTGGAATTAAAAAAAGAAAAAACAACACAAACAAGTTAAGTTTGCTAAAATGGCTCTACTAATGCTAATGAAAAACTTTATTCTCTCCTGTGAACAATGCTTAAAATGGATATGTCTTTCCTCTTTTTGTGCTTTAAACTCGGGATTTTCCTGCCTCTGCTCCCTTCAAAAAAATCCTACTGGCATTGGCTACCATAACCATAGCCTGGCTTGTGAAATTCAGAACCACTTTCTATTTTGAATTAAGACTTTGTGGTTCTGATGAGCTGAGGCTAAAAGAGCCAGCCACGATTAAGAGACCAGTACTACTACTACAGTGAAACTTTTTCCTTACTGGGACTATTGATGCTGGTTAGCTGGAGCTAAGAAATTAGTGGTGATTAAGAAAAGACCACATTACTGAGGTGACGTCTTCTGAGAAATGTCTCCTCAGGACCACCAAAGGGATGCTGCTAGGAGCCAGATTGGGTCCCCAGGGAGTACTGGGGCTTTAAAGGCGTGAAATCATCAGAGACAGCTGAGGCTTGGCACCTCGAGAGCCAGGAGAGGGCATTGAAGGTGCAGCCAGAAAAGCAAGTGAAGCTAAGGATTGAAGGAGTAAGAAAAAGAGCCCAGGAGAGGTTATTTGTGAAAGGGAAGCTGAGCTGCATTAGAAAAGCCAAGTATTTTGAAGAGGAAAATACAGGGGCAAGACCACCAAGCAGCAATGGAGGAGTGCAACCTGCCTAAGCCTACGAGATAATCTGTAGCCATTAGAGCCAGAAAACTAGCTGAACCTTTTGGAGGAGCAGCCCCAGCAGGTTAATTGTAAGTGGAACCCAGGCATTGGACACAGTTATTTACACAGTTGGAGTTTCCCTTATTCAGACTATGACTGTGTCCTGGTTTTTCCCTCTTGAAGAAAAATGATTTAATAAGCTCATTTTTGATTTTACAGGAGCCCATAGTAGAAAGACCTTGAGTTCAGAGTTTTGTTTTTTTTTAAGAGACTGGATTTTAAACTTTTTGATGTATTTGAATTAAAAAAAAACAAAACTGTAGAACTTTTAAAGTTATTTATGCTTTATTATAGATACTATTAGTAGGTCATTTTGGAGACAAATATAAAGGGTTCTAATTGATGTATTTGTGTGTTAAATCTCATAGAAAGAAAAAGATATATATTTTTAATTTACACTACTTCAAATTATAAAGATTAAAAAAGCCTAGTTATTTCATTGTCCAATAGACAGCATAACCATCTTTTAAGCATATCCACTAAAACTGTTGTCATGCGGTTTGAGACACTGTCACATTATGTAGCTCTGGCTAGCTTCTACCTCAAGAGACTGGGCTACGTCTTTACTGACCTGTCCACCACAGTCCTCACAAATGCAGGTGTAACTACAGCACCTGGCCAGACTAATAATTTAACATTGATTTTAAAAGGGAAAACAAGCTGGATACTGTGGCACACACCTGTATCCCTTCACTCAGTAGTTTGAGGTAAGAGGACTGTAACGAGTTGGCAATTAGCCTGGACTACTTACTGAATACCAGGTCAGAGAAGGCTACTTGACTAATTTTCCCCAAAACATACACAAAGAAAAACCCCTAAACCAAACACAAATGAATAGGCTACAATATAACCCTACTAGCCAAAATTTACTTTTAAAAATTCACCTCTTAACTACCTTTGTTTTTTTTTTGTTTTTGTTTTTGTTTTTGTTTTTCCGAGACAGGGTTTCTCTGTAGACCAGGCTGGCCTCGAACTCAGAAATCCGCCTGCCTCAGCCTCCCGAGTGCTGACCTCTTAACTACCTATGAGGAACTGCACAAGCACTGTGGGCAGCTGTTATCTCAGAGCACACAGGCCCCACCCACAGCTTCTACTGCCTTTGAGACTTTGGAACTAAGCACTAGCATATGGTTTCTACCTGTGAATCATCAGTATGGATGGAAACAGATCAAAAAGCAAGCTCTCAGCTATTTAGCTGGTTCTTGTAATCCTCAGAATACTTAGTGAAGTTAAACAAACAAACAAACAAAAAAAAACCTTACTATACTCAACCTGATTCCAAAACCAAGAAAACCCTGCAAACGCCCAAACAACGGGATCTGTCAGAGTATGTGAGTTCTTGTAGCCACATACTTGACACCCACTACCTTTTGTTGTCTTTTTTCATTTAACCAAATTCTGTAGACACTTCTATTCCATATTTCATAATTTAGAATTCCCAAGAAATTCAATATTAAATATATACAGCTTCCTTCTTATCTTAGACACACTAAATCAAAGAGAGCAAGCTGGGCTTTCCTAACAAGCTTAAGATTTCCTTCTAGTACAGCTCACAGCTTTCCTTGAAGACAAAGGCAATATATAGGTAAGATCTGTCAAGCAAAGATGAGACAGAAGACTGACCTCTAGCCAACTTTGTTTATGGACACTATGCTCACAGGAGTTGAACTGCCCCAGAGACCACTCATTTACTTTATGAACTATCTATTTAAGAATCTTCTTGTAACCCAAGGCAAGTTTAACATATCAAATCATGAGAGACATTAGTTAAATCTTAGTAACAAACAAAAAAGCTAGAAGCTCAAAGCAAAGATGAGAAAAGAAAAATATAGGAACTGAAAAACACACGCTATAATCCACAGAGCAAGTGCTTTTCTGACCTGCCTTTTGCAAAGTTGCTAAGCTTCTTTGTGGTCAATTTCTGTGACCTTTACCAACCTGATCCAGACATACAGGATCCAAGCACCATACCTTCTATCTGCCTACTCTCACCTTCACTGGAGGTGTGGCTCCTGTCCCAGAGTGCCTGCGGATCTGGCAGCCATTCTGACTGGGCCTCTGAGGCTTGTTATTCAGTTGGGGCTTCTTCACAGTGCCTCCATGGTCATTTCTCACAGAATCAACCTTCTCAGCAGTTGTTTTGCTTAAAAGCTGATAAAGACATATACAGACAAATTAAAATTCTGATCAAAGTATCATCTAAAAAGGCCCCTCTTGCTATAGCTTTCAAACTTATGTTAACAATTTTAAATAATGTAGTTTGTCTAAATGAGATTTTACCACCGAGCTGTTGGCATCTGGCAGGAACTGTCCAAATTCAGACAACAAATCTTCCTGGTTTTTGAAGAGTCGAGCCACCTGGGCATACACCTCTTGCTCAGTCAAAGCTGGAGTGTAGTTTCCTCCAGCTTCCTTGGCATTCCGCTGTTCTTTCTGAAGAAGGACAAAATGGGCAGATGGTATTAGGAGGACTACCGTTCTGAATCCTAAACCACAAAACAATTATTTTTGGAAATGTTTGATATGGCTAAAATATGTTATTTCAGCTACATTAAAGTTTTTATTTACTGTTTTGATTGCAGTCTTTTGAGCAAGGAGAAGGTGCTGAATGACACGTCTTAAACTACAAACACATGACTGTTCCTTTAATTAAACTGCTAAAACAGAAGACATTGAAAATGTCTTTCATGTTCTCTTGTAAATGTATCATACTTTACAAACTACCCTCAGAAACTTCCAATATGAAACAAATATTCTCTTCATGGGGTGACCTTAAAAATCCTGACAAGATGTTACAAGGTAAGCAAAGAAGTAAAGTAAAAGTGGGTTCCTAAACACACATTCTAGTTCTGACCAGTTACTATACCCCATAAGAATTACTGGGCATAATAAATATTCTAGTTGTTCTCAGACTAGATTATCTGAGGGTAACCATCTTGTAAGTAGAACCTGATCGAACCATGAAAAAAATACAAACTTTCTGGGCAGCAACCAGAGTCCCAGCTACTGGGGAGGCTGAGGCCAGGATTATAGGGCCTGCTTAAAAAGGGATAAATGGCCAGGCAGTGGTGGCGCACACCTTTAACCCCAGCACTTGGGAGGCAGAGCCAGAGGCATGCGGATTTCTGAGTTCGAAGCCAGCCTGGTCTACAGAGTGAGTTCCAGGACAGCCAGGGCTACACAGAGAAACCCTGTCTCGAAAAAAACAAAACAAGCGTGAGGGTTAAGTGAGTAACCAACCCTCTTACCTGGTATGTGTGCAAAATCTCCAAGAATGCTTTGTAGATGTCTGGTTGGCCCTGGAATCTGTTCTTGATCTTATTAACATAGTTGATGGCATGATTAAACTCCACAGGCTGATTGTTTTGCAAAGATGGAGCTGTCCCCAAGGAGATTGTCACTGGTGTGTGAGGCTGGACTGGTGGAGAACGTGGAGATGCATATGGTGGGAGTGGGGGAGTCTGCTGACTGGCTGGAGTATGTGCTTGTAGTTGGGAAGGCTAAAAAGAAAAGAGTATTTTCCTCAAGAACATAAGAGGTTTGACATTGGGGAAGAAACTTCAAACCAAAAAAGCAACATAAATCTCAAACCCAAGATATCTGATCAAGTCACATCTTTTACTCCATGAAGTACTAGTTAAGCCAAGCCATTTTAGTTAGTTCAAATCATATAAGACAGGGTAGGAGACCTAGAAAGTTTCATATTCTGACACTACTACCTCAGCCTCAAATTTCTGGAACACAACATTAAATTTTCATACACAATTTTTAAGCTCACTACCTCAACAGGTGGAAATTACAAAGAAAACCTCATTCTACACAGGCTTGTAATGTCAACGATAACAACACAATAGTTCCTATAATCCAACGGAATGTCTCTAAACCAGCTATGTGCAATAGAACGCTCTGAAATAAAGGGATCTTCTTTCTTTTGCTATCAGATGAAAGAGCCACCAGCTACATACTGGTTCTTGAGAACGTGAAATTTAGTTAATGCAACTAACACACTGAACTAAAATTCTATGTGGCTAGCGATTCTCCTAGCATATCTAGATCAAGGATATCATCTACCTATTGTGATTATCAGCTGATTTGGCAAACTGAGTAACCTGATTGCGTTTTTTTGAGACAGTATTTAATATAGCTCAGAGTATCTTCAAATTCCTTGTTCTTCTGCTTTTAGCTCCAGTGCTGAGATTTACAGACATGTCATCCTAACCAGCTCTGCTACCACCTTTATATAATGATAACCATTTATGGAAAGTCTAATTTGACCATGATAAAAATAATCATTTCTGAGCTAGGTATGATGGCAGCACCTAGATTCCCAGTTACTCAGGACCACCAAAGCTCAGGGTTGAAAAACCACACACACACACACACACACACACACACACACACACACACCCACCCTATTCCAGGTGTCAAAGGACTACTACAAAGCAAGCCCCGAGACTAGAGATAAACAGAAGCTGAGGACAAACAAGAGTCCTAGAGTTTGCTGGCATGATGATTTAAGTGAATATCAAAATAATGAAGTATATCTAAACATGAACATGTGAGATGTCAACATCTTCTCTGAGGACATTGTAACTTGTGCACACAGGGGAAGGTTAGGAGATACAGTCTTCCCATAACTCACCTTGCTGACTTTGGCAGGTGTGGGCTGAGGAGCTGGCTGAGCAGGAGTGGGAGCTGCCTGGGATGAAGGTTGGGAAGGATGCTGAGGTGGTGGCTGAGGCTGGGGCTGGATGCCATGGGTGGGAATCTGATGAACTTGGCCAGGTGTTGTCACGTTCACCATGTCATTAGTCTGCACCTCAATTTTGTAGCCAGGAGGCAAGAAGGTGTTGAAGCCCATGATCAGGTCAGGGTGCCCTTTAAATAGCTGGGACACTCGGCTAATCACTCCTGGAGTATCAATGCTGACAAAATCAAATAGGAGGAAAGAAAAGCTATGAAAAGCAAGCTTGGCAAAAGCCCTAGAGGAAAACAGTAACTTCTCACTAGTTGTTTTCTAAACAGGAAAACAGAAACACTCAAATTCCAAAGCCACTCATATGCTTGGTCACAATCTTGAGTAACACATACAAGTCTATCCAGCAGACATACAGACAGTACATCTAAAACTGTCTCCAAGCCAGACCCAATCATGGATATGCCAGCACCGATCATAATGGGCTTGTGTCGAGACTGTTGAGAAGAGTTACTCTCAAACAGTGAGCTATCCCCGATTATCGGGTTATCTTACATTAGCTTAAAAAACAACAACAACAACAACAAAACCCAAAACTAATCATGCCTCCTAAAAACTTAGCAGTGTTACTTCCCTAACTGAAATAAGCACCAAGAAGGATTTTAATATAGATTTAAAAATAAAAAAAGCCTAGTGCTCTATAATTACCATGAAACCAAAATACAGTGATGTGTAGTTGTACATTTCTTTATGGCTAGCTCTTCAGGCTCAGGCTATAGGACTGCAAAAGTTCATGGCCACCCTGAGTTACATACCATAAGACACTGTCTCAAAAGCATTCCCCCAAAGAAATAATAATCTATAAAGAGGATGACTGTGTGTATATATGTGTGTGTATATATATATATTCCCTTTAAAAATCAATGTTCTGAGCACAAATTTAAGTGCAGCCACACATATCCTTTACCTCTGAGATTTAAATTCCTTCATGATGTCAAGGAAATCATTGTAGACCTGAGGCTGACTACCGAACTGCAGTTTCACCTGGTCAAGATAGGACAGGGCGTCTTCCACCTGGACAGGGATACATTTCAGATATAAGTCAAAACTTTTAACAGAAGATCATTCATGCTCAAAAAAGACAGTAAGTGAACTATTTATTTATGAAGTTTTAGAAATCTGTACAAACACTAAAAAATATGATACAATTTTAAAACAAAGGTCAACTCATAAAATCTGTAGCCTTACCTCACAAAATTCTGATCGGTGACTAATGATTGTATTACCATAGTACCCACTCACCCACCTCCTAAGGACTTGCTAAGAAATAACACAGCAAGCCGGGCGTGGTGGCGCATGCCTTTAATCCCAGCACTCGGGAGGCAGAGGCTGGTGGATTTCTAAGTTCGAGGCCAGCCTGGTCTACAGAGTGAGTTCCAGGACAGCCAGG
>NC_034599.1:51988288-51993320 GCF_900095145.1 Mus pahari | reverse complement strand
AAACCCTGTCTCAAAAAACCAAAAAAAAAAAAAAAAAAAGAAATAACACAGCAGAACCAACGCAGGCATTACTTACTCAGTAACAAGCTGAAACCCTAACTCCACAGAAACTTACTCATGTCTAGTGGTAACCCTAAAACAATCACAGAAGGCCATAACAGCACGTTCTCCTCCAAACTGAGGGAACCCAAGAGGTGATTTATAAACTGAAAGCCAAGGATAAGTACACGTTAGCAAACATGAGGAAGCAAGGTTACAGTCTCATGTAGTTTACTTGCTAAACCAAAACCAGCCAGGTAGTAGTTGCGCACACCTTTGATGGCTTGATTACAGTACAGGTCAAAAGAACAGAAAACTCAACAGATTCAAAAGCTTTTAGGGAGAAGTGATGGGATTTGAGGACTAACTGAATGTAAGAGACAAGGGAAAGCAAGCATTCAAAGTGTCACAAACAGGAATGAGTTTGAAAGGCCAGAAATAATATAAATATAATTTAGGATAACACTTAGGCGATAGCCAAGTATTATACTCTGAGATAATATTTTAAATTGTACAAAATTTCAAATTTTAGGATTAAGAAATATCTGATTTTGGCATAAGCTACAATATTTTGATATACTATGAAATAAAATGTTTATGCCCAAATAAACCATTAAGTTATGTTATAGTGTGACAGTCCTCTAAAACTTGTATGTCTAATCTTTCTAAATGTGCTTTAGGTTCCCATTTTGTATAGCTGGGAATTGAATCCATGGGCTCCTGTATGCTCTATGCTAAGTCCTAGTTCATATCCTCTGGTGGTGGTGGTGGTGGTGGTGGTGGTGGATTATCATACGCACTATGTTACGTACCTATACTCCTTAGCACCAAACTGAAAATCGGGTTTTCACCCCTGCTGTGCTAACAGTAGAAGACAGGAATTTGAATATACTAAACCAGAATCTGCCACTGAGCTACACCCACAGAGTCCATGACAAAAGCTAATTGCTTCTCTTCTCTGATAGTATTCATGTGTGAGGGGTCAAAGTAACCTTAGGTCAGTCCTCAGGTAAGTTCTCTTGAGATAAAATCTCTCACCCAGAAGTTCCCAAGTGGGCCAGGCTTGCTGGCTAGTTGAGCCTCAAGGATTGGTCTATGTGTCTCCCCAGGAATTACAAGCAAACACACCACTGTCCACAGTTTTTAAAAAGTGAATTCTGGAGATTCAATTGAGTGCATCAGCTGAGCTTTCTCCTCTGCTCCTGCTCTGATAGCATTAAATGGGGCCTACAGAAGCAGACACCATGAATGAGGACAGTGCCATGGTAGAAGAGTTGGAGGAAACTGTCATGTTTTGAGCCTTCTACCTTCTGCCATAGGTGAACAATGTTTTGTTGTGGGTATTTTTGTTGTTTTTTTTTCTTCTTTTTTTCTTTTTCTTTTAAAGTCAAGGCTTTACTATATAACCCTGGCTGGCAGGGAACTAGCAATGTAGACTAGGTTGGCTTTTAAGTCACAGGTATCAACCAGCTTCTGCCTCCAAGTGCTGTAATTAAAGTCATCATAACCACGTCGTGCTTTGAAACACTCTCCGTTTTAGTATGTGTGTCTTTCTCTCTCATTGTTTGAACAAGACTGACTCCCATGGGCTCATATCTGAAGGCTTGGTCCCCAATGAACCAACGTTTGTGAAGCATTAGGAGGTGTGGCCTTGTTGGAGTAAGTGTGGGCTTAGAAGCCCAATGCAGGACTGGAGCTGGAGCAGTAGCTGAGAGCTCACATCTGTTCTGCTGGTATTTCTGGGACTTGCATTGGGCTCCCAAAGAGCACAAAATAACTTTCTTTACAGACCACTCCTCAGTAAAGCAAATTTCATAAAACTCCTCCCTTTGTTCAACTGTTGTGTCCATTATGCTATTACATGGTACGCAGTGTGCTTCGGCAAATATTACATTTTCAAGAATGGACGTCAATAAGGCCGGGATCAAGGAGAAGGCGGCTAAGCAGCAGAGACACTTAGAACCCTTGGAGACTGGAATCAGTTCCCAACTTTCCAGCGGATGCCTGAAACCTGGCTGAACCCTGAATTCTACCCTACTACACAAGCCTTTTCTTTTACAAACATATTATGGTAAAGTCTAACTTATAAACTAAGCACAGTAAAAATTAATAAAGATAACACCTTCTATCTTACAAACCTCGGCTTATAATTTTTCCTCCCTTATCAAGTTGAGAACCATCACATTTTTACCTTAAAGGAAGCACTGCATGGCTTCTCTTCATTGAGAATCACTGTTCTGGAACTGGGCCTACCTATGGTCTGACTTTCTAATTGACTAACAGGCAGGATATGGAAGGTGCATACTGAGTAGAGGATGAATTCCATCCCACTGAGGATGGGCAGTGTGAGAATTCATTAAAACACTATTTGTGATGGCACAGTATTCAAATTTTATATAGTGCTTACTCTGGAAATTTTTTATTTCAAGTTTTCAACCAGTTAACTGTGGATAACTAAAATAGCAGAAAGCAAGTTTTCAAGGAAGAGGACGACTGCTATATTAGGGAAATCAAACTAGACATTCTGACACACATATGCACTTTGGGGTAAGCTGTTTACTCCCAGAAAGCAAACCACTACATACAATTAGACAAAATTTGGCTATTACAACCAAAGGAAGATAAAACATCTTCAGTTTTAGCTCGCATTTTCTGCACTTGATTTCAGAAAGATTTACCTAAGGGTCAATCAGAAAAGCAGAGAACTAAGCAACTGCTACAAAAGTCACACATTTCAAAATAATTATGAGACAAAAAGGTTAATTGGGAACACAGTGCTCTGTAGATGCATTTCAAAGCACCACACTGGATTTATCTGAACACAACAAACACTGACACTTCATTCACTAATGGGTGCTTTAAAAGTAGAAAGGGTGCTTCACTAAGCATGGATTTATTAAAGATGCCCACAAACCCAGCTGTTCAGAGCAGTAAGAAAAATTCGGAGCTGTATTATGATACTAACTTGCTATAATGAAACTGCTCTGTGCCCAGACATGTGTACTCAATTAAACTCTTATAATACTAAGAACTTGAGTCTAAAAGAAAGGATCTCAAACTGGTACTTCTTTTTCTACGGCCAACAACCCTCCGATTCTGTTATACTTGAGTGTTAGGCATTCATACAGCCAACACTTTCTGAGTGTATGTTTCTCTAGGATCAGGCACTGGTGATAAAAAGGGAAATAACATGTAAGTTTCAAAAACAAAAACAAAACATTTCTTGCAATTCAAACCCTACTCTCTTAAGTTAAGGCATTATTTCCTGCTGAAGATAACGTGAGTCAAGGAAAGAAATAGAAAGCTACCTTGAGCCTCTGAAATTGCTGCTGTCCCTGTACTGGTGCAACTGGTGGTGCTGGGTGGGCATGGCTCTGGACCACCTGGCCTCCATGAGGCTGGACAGCTGTTGGGTGATGATGGCTGCTATGAACTGCTGCTATGGCGGGCCCATGACTGCCAGAACTTTGCGGCACAGCTGAAACCTGAGGTGAACAAAATACAGACAAATTAAGGTTTGTGCATTCTCCCTCAAATGCATCTAGAGAAATAACATAAATGCATAAAAGCATACATGTGTTTCTGCATGCATAAAGATATTAAGAAAAAGTTGGGCGTGGTGGCACACGCCTTTAATCCCAGCACTTGGGAGGCAGAGGCAGGCAGATTTCTGAGTTCGAGGCCAGCCTGATCTACAAAGTGAGTTCCAGGACAGCCAGGGCTATACAGAGAAACCCTGTCTTGAAAAACCAAAAAAAAAAAAAAAAAAAAAAAAAAAAAAAAAAAAAAAAAAAAAAAAAAAAAAAAAAAAAAAAAAAAAAAAAAAAAAAAAAAAAAAAAAAAGATATTAAGAAAAAGGGAATTACTGATGTGATAGCCCATCTATATTTAATGTTTAACAGATATTAAAAATCATTTGGGGCTATAGAGATGGCTCAGTGGTTAAGAGCACTGATTGCTCTTCTAGAGGTCCTGAGTTCAATTGCCGGCAACCACACGGTGGCTCACAACCATCTGTAATGGGGTCTGATGCCCTCTTCTGGTGTGTGTCTGAAGACAGTGACAGCGTACTCATGTAAATAAAAATAAATAAATTAAAGAAACCCTGTCTCGAAAAACAAAAATAAAATAAAATAAAATAAATAAATTAAAAAAAAAAAAATCATTCAATTTAAGCTGGCCATGGTGGCACATGTCTCTTATCCTAGCACTAAGGAGGCAGAGGCAGGTAGAGCTCTGAGTTTTGGGCTCGTCTGATCTATGCAGTAAGTTCCAGAACTGTCAGAGCTATTCTCAAAATGTAATAATAACATTAATAATAAATTTTCAGAGCACTTCTGTTCTCCCATTTCAAAACTGTCAATCAGAGCCAAGAATGGGAAAATCATGCCTGCATTCCCAGCATTTACAGGACTAGGGCAGGAGGCACTGGTCAGAGTGTGAGGACCATAGGGACTAGACAGTGATTCTAGGTCAACTACAGAGGGAGAGCCTGTTTCTAAAACCAAAACAAGTAAATGGGGAAAAGGGTGGAAGCTGTCTTAAAATCAATATAGCTAACTGCTTTATCCCCAAATAAGGAAACTGAGCAATGTAAAATGCACTTTCTCTAAGCAGTATAAATACTTCAACTTAGTAAACAAGAAAAATTATCATCAATCTATAAAACTTACCCTGAACAGGGAGACAGAGAAATAAAGCAACGATAGGTAAAATTACAGATAAGAAAACATTTAGGGGCTGGAAATTCGGCTCTGCTGACAGATACTTGTCTAGTACTTGGGAAACCTTTGCTCCACTTCCAGTATTCAAATTTGATGTGCTGGTGCTTGCCTATAATCCCAACAATTGGAAGATAAAGCAGGAAGACCAGACATTTAAGTCACCCTCAGCCACATAGCAAATTCAAGGACAATCTGGGCTGTAAGAAACCTTATCTTAAAAAACGAGAAAAAAGCCGGGCGTGGTGGCGCACACCTTTAATCCCAGCACT